>NC_090935.1:574717635-575020665 GCF_040938575.1 Ambystoma mexicanum
CTAATTAAAGCTCTGGACAAACTACTCATAATCGAACCCAATCGTGACTACGAAATGTATCTTTCAACCAGTGCTCCCAGAAACCACAAGAGACAGTAGATGAATTCATAACCCGCTTAAGAGTGAAAGGCGCCCACTGTCAATTCGACGCATTCTCGCTAGATGAAGCAATGCGCCTAAGAGTCATCGAAGGCTGCCTATCACCGGCACTCAAGAAGCAACTGTTAAAAATAAAACTCACTATCCGCGAAGTCAGCGAACTTGCCTGCATTTTTTGAGAGAGTTAACGCCCAAGCCGCATCCATGGCTGGTACCAGCAATTCAAAACAAGATACCACTGACCTTATTGCAGCTATTCAGCCACCCCGCCAGGGCAACAAAGGACCATACACATATAGGCCACAAGCCCTACAAATACCACGTCAACAGAGACAATGGTACCGGTGCGGCATGGCATTCCCACACTCAGGGCCCTGCCCAGCACTATCACAAAGATGCACGAACTGCGGAAGGGAAGGACATTTCCAATCAGTGTGTAGAGAAGGAAAACCTTTCCCCACACTACGACCCCAAGCACCCGTCAGGATGCCGTTCCACCCGCCACTTCCCCAGTATGGACCACAAAGGTACTATCAACCGAACCAACAGTGATACGTGAGAGCTGTCGATGAATACCAGCGCTAATAATACCCACAGACTCAAGACTACACAAAACTACCCCAATATCTCACAGATGAATATGACAACCCACCGGAGGGCTACGGAGAGGAGACATACTACCACAACCCCACAACAACTGCAACCACAGTGTATTAGGACCCGCATAACCAAGACGAGTACGTCAACCTCGTCCTCGACAGCGAAGAAGCCAGAGAAGCCCCGAAAATACCAATCAAAATGGGAAACACCCTATTTCACTTCATGGTGGACTCGGGCGCGACCATGAACATCATGGGCTAGCATGAATTTTTTCGAAAATTACAA
Source organism: Ambystoma mexicanum (assembly GCF_040938575.1). Classification (NCBI taxonomy): domain Eukaryota; kingdom Metazoa; phylum Chordata; class Amphibia; order Caudata; family Ambystomatidae; genus Ambystoma; species Ambystoma mexicanum. The sequence continues at coordinate 574,718,620 of NC_090935.1, forward strand.
ATCCACCGGCACTTGAACCATCACAATCCAGAATTTTCCAGTGGGGGCAGCCACACCCTTACAGTCCATTGGACACTTTACACGCTGCCTCCTCTTAAATGGACGATAAGTAGACACCATCATCCACGTGATACGATGCCTCACCAAAGGGAGGTGCCTCCTCAGCTACTACACCGCCTCACGCCTAGGCTTGATCGAGATCCATGTAAGAGCAGGAGACACCATCACCTCAACCACGATCCGACAGGATTCAAAGGAGTAGATTGGGACAATATCCCCTGGACAACCCCAAACCCTCATCACCAAATCAGAAATTGTGCAAAGATTCCCCAAATTGTGTACGGGCCTGGGAAAACTCAAAGGTCCCCCAATCAAATTACACATAGACCCTACAGTGAGACACGTACCACAACACCCAAGAAGGGTTGGATTCCACCTCCAGAAGGCGGTCGCCAGAGAACTTGAACAACTACTATCTGATGGCATTATCGAGCCAGCATCAGGACCAACACCATGGGTCTCTCCCCTTGTCGTCGTAACCAAGGACGGGGCAGACTACGCCTATGCGTCAACATGAGAATGACCAACACCACCATCCAACATGAAAGACACCCAGGCCCATGCATCGAGGACATGATAGTACAACTAAACAATGTCCTCATGTTCTCGAAACACAATCTAATCCAGGGATACCACCAACTGGAGTTACACCCTGACTCCAGAGGAATAACAACCTTTGCAAAACATGACGGGTTGTTCAGATACCAGAGACTAAACTTTGGCATCTCATCCGCCGCAGAAATTTTTCAAGAGGCAGTGCAACAGATCATCAGACCAATCCGGGGAGCCTTAAATTACAGCAACGATATTCTTGCCTTTGGGTCGTCGAAGGAAGCCCATGACGCCGCCCTCCTTGCCACGTGCGAAGCGATACAAGTCGCTGGCATCACACTGAACATTGAAAAATGCTGGTTCAGCAGGTCAAAGCTCAAATTTTTCTGTCACATCTTCTCGAGTGAAGGGATGATGCCTGACCCAGAGAAGGTAGACACTATCGCAAAGCTGAAAGAACCGCAACAGGCGGCAGATGTCCGCTCCTTGCTTTGAATGGCAGGATACTGTGCCAGACACATACCACATTATGCCTCCCTCACAGAACCACTCCGGAGACTCCTACAGAAAGAAGTGACATTTGACTGGTCCCCTTCGTACCTATGCGCATTCGATGCTATCAAACAAGCTCTCATGGAAGCTCACCGTCTAGCCTACTTCAACCCGGCCTGGCGCACAAAGGTAATAGTGGACGCCAGTCCAGTCGGCCTGGGAACGATTCTAGCCCAGATGAGTGGCGCGGACGTCAACCCCAGACACTTTGTTGCATACGCAAGCAGAGCATTGTCCACCCCAGAAGCGGCTTCCTCGCAGGCCGAAAAAGAAAGCCTGGCCGCAGTCTGGGCCTGTGAACACTTTCACAACTTCCTAATAGGGAAAAGGTTCACGTTGATTACGGACCACCAGGCTCTCACTATTCGGCAATCCGCATACCAAGATACCCCAGAGGAAAGAGTGCTGGGGCATTCGCCTTCAAGAATATGATTACGACATCATACACTGACCCGCGTGCGCCCTTAATCCCGCCGACTACCTGTCACAACAACCGGTAGGGTCCCCACTGACCCGAAGAGGTGACGTCGATTACGTCAACTATGTAATAGCAAACTCACTACCACCCGCACTATCGATGGAGATGGTTGCCGTGGCCTCAGCAGCGGATCCCACGACCTCACTCGCCATCAGCCTCACGTCGACCAACAAGTGGAAAGATCACCGACAAGCAATGCTAGCTCACCCGGGGGTATGCAACGAAGAAATCGAAAGACTAGCCAGAGTGCACAATGAGCTGTCCATCAAAGACCACAACATACTACTCAGAGGCTGCCGCATCGTCATCCCAGCTGCCCTGAGAGCAGATGTGGTCCGCAATGCACATTAAGGACATCGGGGGCAGAAAACACAAAAAAACAACTGCGATGCCACATCTGGTTCCCATTCCTGGACGTGGTGGTAGACAAATGGATAAAGTACTGTCATGCCTGCCAATGCACGTCGCCAGCTGAACCTCCCGCTCCTCTACAACACACGCAAATACCAGACCACCCCTGGGAAAGAGTGGCTGTGGACTTTTACGGACCTATGGAATCAGGTGACTATCTCCTCCTCCTGATTGACGAATGCTCACGTTTCCCCATCGTCAAGAAAGTAGCTACCACAGCTTTTCCCCAGGTAGCCACAGTACTAGACAAAGTGCTCAGTGAATGGGGCATTCCCAGAGTCATCAAATCTGACAACGGTCCACCCTTCTGCAGATATGAGTTTTCAGCGTTGGCAAGACATCTAGGTTTCAAGCACATGAAAATCACACCTCGACACCCACAGGCAAATGGAATGGAGGAACGATTCATGGCGTCAATAAAGAAGACAAACCAGAGAGCCCGCATTGAGGCAGTTAACCCACACCAAGCTTTATGCCGGCTCCTCAGAGACTACCGAAATACACCTCACGAGGCTACGAACAAGACTCCAGCAGTACTCATGGTCCGGTACGAAGTGCATACCTGTATCTTACGAAATCCATCGGCCACAGAGGACACAGATGCCGAGGTAACGCAACGTGATGTCGAAGCGAAAGAAAAGGCGAAGCAAGACACTGACGCAAGGCGCAAGGCAACGCCAAAGGACTTTCAGATCGGAATGAAGTTCTGGTGCAACAGTCCATGGTCAGAAAACCGACCCAAGGTTTGCTCTGGGCCCAAGGAGAGTCACAGCTGTAAAAGGGACAATGGTAACCACCCAAGATCACAACAAGGCTATCACAAGGAACTGTCAACAATTCAAACACTACCTCAAGAAAGAGGAAAGTGAGCCTCCGCCGAGAGCCTGCAGCCCAGTCCCACGAGAAGAGCACGACGATGCATGGGTCCCACCTGGGGGAGCTGGCGGCAGATCAGAACACAGCTAAGACGCCCCAAGTGGAGGGGAAGCAGAGGCCCGACACGAGAGACCACAGCGGGGGATTGAGAGGCCAGCACGACTGGTCGAAGAATGTTAACCTGACGTTTGGAGATTTGTCCGGGGGTGGTGTTGCCAGCCACAGCACCTTTAAGAGGTGGCCCCACCCACTAAAGGGCATTAATGGTGACGCAGGGTTGGGGGAAGTTGGGAGAAGGCACGCTTCGCGCCAGTTACTTTGGGATTAAAGAAAGGTTGATTCCGTTCCCCTCCGGCTGTGTGTCCTTATTTCAGGCCCGATCCCGGGCAACAGGGTCAAGTCCGAAAAAATAAAGTGGGGGGACTCATCAACAAACGCAATGGGAAGTGATGTTGCCAGAAATTAGCATATGAAGGTGAAATATGCACATTTAATTAAATTGGCTTTGCATAACCACCCAAATGGCACAGGACGAATGGCATTTGCCTTTCATAAAATCAACACACACACAAAACCAAGAGAGGATATTTTCTTTTAATAGTGTTTTTGAAAACATCAAAAGGTGTGCATGTTTTAAATTCCAAGAGCTAATACATGTGTTTTCCCTGGAACTTGCAGCACAGAAATGGGACATAGCACCTTTAGTTGTTTGTTATTTTTCATCAGGTTATATAGTGCAGTGGTGAAACCTGACTGCGGTTCCGAGATCGGCTTTAATTCACACTTTAAAGAGGACTTTCAATGTTTCTCATTCTAGCTAGGGGGGACTGAGTCCCCCCTCTGAAAAAAGTGGGTGGACTCCGTCCACCCGCGTGTACCCGCAACTTGAGCCCTGAGAGTGTTAGACTCTATAATGCCATGAATTTAAGCTGTGGTGCAGCAGCACCCATTTAAAGCGCTGATAATTATAAGCGCTTTATTTCTGTCTTCCCCAAGTGGGTAAAAATTATTTAAAGTGATGTGTGACGCTCTGAATGCGTAGGATGATGGTTGTATATTATTCCATCACCTTTGCCCCAGACAATAGACCTCAAAATCAAAATCAAATATGCCCAAGTGGGCTAAATAATCCTTCTGTTTAAAGTGACATATGCTTTATGTAGTGCAAAACTTTGCCATAGCTCAAATTACCTTATTCAAGCCATATATCCATATATTGCATTAACATCTAAAGTGCTTGTGTGCATTGATGGAAATACAATACTTCATAACACTTGTTTACAAATTTCTCATATAGTATCACAATCTCACCATACCAGGCTAATTCACAGCTATATTTAAAGTGGCATGTGCATACTATAGCGCACCTGATGTAATTAGCTCATTAAGTCACCTTAATTGACTTTTCAGTAGTAGATGGGTAATTCATAGAATTTCGCACAAATGTGGCGCACGCGGCTGGCGCACAGTGTGCGCGTGCGAATGTCAGCGTATTCATGGATTTTAGCCTGCAAAACCAGCCGTGACGCAGAGTGGCGCAGCGACCCTGCAGCAGCGCCAGTTACGCCCCCAAGAACGCCCCTAGCGCAAGGAAAAGCCATTTAAGTCCCCAATCCAGCGCAAAGTGCTGTGCTAACCCTGGACCAGTTTACAGGGCTACCAAACAGCAAATGCCAAGCGGGGAACGTCTATAACTGGGGTTCGTGGGAAGTTTCACATGCGAAAGGGCACTGTGCGAGCGGGGTACTTGTATAACTGGGGTTCACGTGAAGTTTTACACGTGAAAGGGCCCTGTGCGAGCGGGGTACGTGTATTACTGGGGTTTGCGGGAAGTTTCACACGCGAAAGGGCCCTGTGCGAGCAGGGTAGGTGTATAACTGGGGTTTGCGTGAAGTTTCACACGAGAAAGGGCCTTTGCGAGTGTCGTACGTGTATAACTGGGGTTCACAGGAAGTTTCACATGCGATTTCAGCAGGGTACGTGTATTACGGGGTTTGTGTGACGTTTCACACGCGAAAGGGCCTGTGCGAGTGGGGTACGTGTATAACTGGGGTTCGCGGGAAGTTTCACACGCGATTTCAGCAGGGTACGTGTATTACGGCGGTTCGCGTGAAGTTTGACACGTGAAAGGGCAACGCCCGTGCGCGATACGTCACAGATGCGCTTACGTGCTAAGGGCCTTTCCTCGAATTACACGCTGACGTGCACATTTTTCACGTGCCAAGTCATTCCGTATCAAGCTGGCCACACATACACACACGGAAGACCACACTCCTGCCCTGAAGGCCATTTTCCTGCCCCCCAGAACCCCGAGCACGCTCCCACCTGCCATCTTCTGCTGCCTGACTGTCTGCTGCCCACGTGCCCTGCTATTTGGTGCCTGCACATCAGTCATCTGCAGGGGTCCAGTTGCTGTGTCCACCCCTGCTGGAACAGAAGACTCCCGACTGGGATACCATCGCTCAACAGCCCAGCCCCAGGACCCAGTTGCCCACTCACTCCTGCCTCTGGGGTTGCCATGTCGGGCACATCTCCATCTGGCACCACTGGCAACCCCCAGCCAAAGAAGCAGAGCGTCACCAGCTTCACTGCCACCAAAGTTGGTGTCCTGGTGGAACATGTCCTGGGGCATTATGATGCCCTCTTCAGAACATCACGCGCCAACAAGGAAGGACGGGAGAGGGTCTGGGACGACATAGTGGTTGCCATCAACGCGGAGGGGGTTGCAACCCGTGACATCAAGCACGTCAAGAAGCGCTGGGAGGACTTCAGGTCCAGGACCCTCCACAAGGCCTGGCGCCTCGCGGAGGGGGGCCGGGCAAGCATGAGTAACATCCAGATGAGGGTCCTGGAACGCGTAGGCCCAGCGCTCCACGCCCAGATCCTTCGGAGGCAGACCCGTCCGGAGTTGAGCGGTAAGTGGCCAAGCATTGCTGTGTGAGACAGGGCATGTTGCAGTGTGCTGGTAGTCAGATGCTTGCCTGTATGTGTGACATAGGCCATGTATGGATGTGTGTGTGCAGGGACATCATGGCCATGCATGTGAGACCAGTTATATGTGAACCGCATGGTTGGTGCATGTGTTTTAATGCAACATGGGGAGCTCTATGCGGAATGCACACATGAAAGCATGGCTGTCTCTGTTCCTGGACATGAAGGGGGGGGGTGAGGAATGGGTGCTGATGTCATGTACATGTATGGTGCACATGTGTGTGTGACTTTGAAACGCCATGGCTGCATGTGGCTTTGAAGGCAACATCTTGGTTTACAGGGGCCCTTCTACATGGATGTTGATGTTGAATGCAGGCGCCAAGACTGTTTCTGCATGTGTGTTGTGTGCATTCACCCATGTGTTGTGGAATGACAGGATGGAAGTGACATTTGACAGTGCCACTCATGTGTTATTGCTTCCTGTCTAGGGTATATTGTACTGTACCCTGATGCTTGTGTTCTATGTCTCCCTCTACGCAGCGTCAAGTGAAGAAGAGGGCAGAGACGGCACTGTGGAGCCAAGCGGCGGGGATGCCTCCACTGGGCGGCAACGCAAGGCCCAGCCACCCTCCCAGGAATTACCATCATCCGGGACCGAGGGGGCTGGTGCTGCGTCTGCCACAATGGCTGTGGCGGAAGGGCCGGGTGAGCCCCCACAGGGGCTTCCAATGGCGGAAGACGGTGTGGAGACATCCAGGTTGGCGGTCTCCACAGAGGAGGTGGAGCCCGCTACTGAGCTGCACATGGGGCCTGGTGGGGGTAGTACCACTGGTGCAAGTGGTGCAGTTCAGGGCCAGGGTCAGGAGGCAGCACAGGTCACCGCGGAGGGGCCTGTGCATGTCGCTGTTCCTGATCCTGTGATTGCACCACCATGCACCAGCAAGGAGGCCCCGTCCCAGGCCAGTCTACAGGTAGGGGAGAGTGCCATGTCATCTGCCTCTCCACTACCTGCGGACGAGGGATCCCATGAACATTTGGGCTCCGTCCTGGTTGGTGGGTCCCTACATGTGTCGCGCAATCTAGCGGACCTCTCCTCCTCCGTGGAGACTATGCGCCAGTCGTTCTCCACACCGTCTTCCAGCCCAGATTCCACCAGGGCCCCCTGTGGACCTGGCCCGACCAACACATCCATCTTGGAGGAGCTCACATCCCTGCCACAGTCGGGAGTTGGCGGCCCAGCAGGGGTGGACACCACAACTGGAGACCAGCTGATGGAGGATGTGCAGGCATCATCAGACACGGCACATGGATAGCAGCAGCAGGCTCTAGGTGGGAGCAATGATGGCTCGGTAACATCAACATCGGAGGGGCAGGCATCGGGCAGAGGGCAGGAGGACCCAGGACTGGAAGTGTCTTCCGTGTGGCAGCGGTTAGGCCATGCTATAGATGCGGAGCGGCAGCGGCAGAAGAGGCACGGCTCACGATGGTTAGGGCTTAGAACTCCATGCAGAGGGCCCTGAGGTGGGCTGAGTGCCTCGAGGCAATTCGCAGGGAGTTGGAGGAGAACATGTCGTCGTCCCTGCGAACCCTCAGGGCCATGGAAGAGGACCGCCTCCAGGACATTTAGCAGGAGTTCGATGATGCCCTGGCCCGGGACATCCAAAAGTGAGCCGTCGGACTAGCCCGCTGCCCTTGTAAATAGTTTTTAGTGTTAGGTTTCCTTTTCGTTTTCCTTTTATTTGTGGTCAATGGACAATGCCACACAAATTTGTATATAGTTATATTTTTAGGTAGTTTGTTAGGTATGTTTCATTTGTTTGGTTGGGATCATGGACCCTTTACATCCTTGGACAATGGATTGTATATAGTTTCATCATGTATTCATTTGTTTATTTTTTTGCATTATGGACATGGAGCAATGGACTTATTTTTTCTGGACAATGGATTGTAAATAGTTGGACTACGGATTGATGTATCTTATTTTCTGTATTATATACATGAAGCAACAGAGTTTTTTTTTTACATTTCCTTTGTATTTGCGTTGTTGGAGGGTGACTTTGGACTGTTTTTTTGGATTGGTTATCATTTTCATTCAATCATCTTTTTCACATGCTTTTCATTTCATGTTTCATATTTTGGTATGCTTTCATTTCATTTTTGATTTCATGTACATAATACATTTTCATTTTTTAGGTCCATGTGTGGGAGTCGCTCATTGGGTTGATGCATGTGAATATGTGGGTTTACACAAGCAATGCCAACCAGTGTATGTGTGTGACAGACATGTATTGATGTACATAGTTGACTTTTGGTTTGTGTCATGAGATCGGCATTTCACTGCTGGGGGGTGGGGGTGTAGGGGGAAATGAGTGGGACATGAGTGGAGGCCTGCTGGCAGGTGCCCTGCACTGCTGGGGGGTGGGGGTTCAAGGGGACATGAGTGGGACATGAGTGGGGGCCTGCTGGCAGGTGCCCTGCACTGCTGGGGGTTGCAGGGGGACATGAGTGGGGGCCTGCTGGCAGGTGCCCTGCACGGGTGGGGGTACAAGGGGACATGAGTTGGTCATCAGTAGTGCAAGGTGACATGTGGCTTGGTTGGGGGGCATGCCCATGGTGGATGGCCTGCCTGCGGGACATGACCAGGGGTGCAGGGTAGTCCCCTGTGGTGTGGGCCGCCTGCAGGGTCCATGGAGGGTGTAGAGGGAACACCTGGGAGGACCCAAACTGCCAATTCACGTGTAGGACTCCCCTGCACCCCCGAAATACACGTACCCCGCTCGCACAGGGCCCTTTCGCGTGTGAAACTTCCCGCGAACCCTAGTTATACATGTACCCTGCTGAAATCGCGTGTGAGACTTCCTGCGAACCCTGTAATACACATACCCCGCTCGCACAGGGCCCTGTCGCATATGAAACTTCCCGCGAACCCCAGTTATACACGTACCCTGCTGAAATTGCGTGTGAGACTTCCCAAAAACCCCGTAATACACGTACACCGCTCGCACAGGGCCCTTTCGCGTGTGAAACTTCCCGCGAACCCCAGTTATACACATACCCTGCTGAAATCGTGTGTGAGACTTCCCGCGAACCCCGTAATACACGTACCCCGCTCGCACAGGGCCAATATTCCTGGGGTTCGCGTGAAGTTTCACACGCGAAAAGGCCCTGTGTGAGCGGGGTACGTGTATTACTGGGGTTTGCGGGAAGTCTCACATGCGAAAGGGCCCTGTGCGAGCGGGGTACGTGTATTACTGGGATTTGCGGGAAGTCTCACACGTGATTTCAGCAGGGTACGTGTATTTCGTGGGTGCAGGGTAGTCCTACACGTGCAGTGTGGGTCCTCCCAGGTGTTCCCTCTACACCCTCCACGGACCCTGCAGGCGGCCCACACCACAGGGGACTACCCTGCACCCCTGGTCATGTCCCGCAGGCAGCCCATCCACCATGGACATGCCCCCCAGCCAAGCCACATGTCCCCTTGCACTACTGATCACCAACTCATGTCCCCTTGCACCCCCACCCCCCAGCAGTGCAGGGCACCTGCCAGAGGCCCCCACTCATGTCCCCTTGCACCCCCACCCCCCAGCAGTGCAGGGCACCTGCCAGCAGGCCCCCACTCATGTCCCTTTGCACCCCCACCCCCCAGCAGTGCAGGGCACCTGCCAGCAGGCCCCCACTCATGTTCCCTTGCACCCCCATGCCCCAGCAATGCAGGGCACCTGCCAGCAGGCCCCCACTCATGTCCCCTTGCACCCCCACCCCCTCAGGGCACCTGCCAGCAGGCCCCCACTCATGTCCCACTCATGTCCCCTTGCACCCCCACCCCCCAGCAGTGCAGGGCACCTGCCAGCAGGCACCCACTCATGTCCCCCTACACCCCCTGCACCCCCACCCCCCAGCAGTGCAGGGCACCTGCCAGCAGGCCCCCACTCATGTCCCCTTGCGCCCCCACCCCCCAGCAGTGCAGGACACCTGCCAGCAGGCCCCCACACATGTCCCACTCATGTCCCCCTGCACCCCCACCCCCCAGCAGTGCAGGGCACCTGCCAGCAGGCCCCCACTCATGTCCCACTCATGTCCCCCTGCACCCCCACCCCAGCAGTGAAATGCCGATCTCATGACACAAACCAAAAGTCAACTATGTATATCAACACATGTCCGTCACACACATACACTGGTTGGCATTGCTTGTGTAAACCCACATTTTCACATGCATCAACCCAATGTTTTATTTTTTTATTGTTTTTATTGTATATGGTTTACAAAAGAAACTTTTACAACAAAAATAAAGATTAAGAAGAGAATAAAACACTCATTACATCTAAATTTCGGGTATACAAGCATACATTAAAAAAACATAGATCCAAGTGCCAAGTGGCAGATAATAAGGGACACATTTAGCAGGTTCCGTGCAATTCCAATACGTCAAAGAGATTTAAGATATAGACAGATACACAATAAATGTATTTGTACCAGAGAGGTAGCAGAAATTGAACATTTCATATTGAAAATTTGATATAGCCAGATGTAATCATAAAGGGGCGGCGTACAGATCAAGAGCTTTAATAAAACCTGCCACAGCAAGCCCATTCTTAATATTAGTAATAGCGAGACATTGTGACCAGATAAGATCATCAGCCCCCATTTGGCCCATTATATTAAATCTAGCTAAATATTTGTCCCTTAGAGTTATCAAAGCAGTGCATTCGAGAAAGAGATGCCGAGAGGTCTCAATCACCCTTAAAGTTTGACAAAAACGACAAGTAGGGTCTAAGTCAGAGAACTCCTTCCTTTTATGTAAAACTTCCCTGGTGGGAAGGAGATTCCATTTGAGTTTGAGGAGAAGTGAGCGGTAATATCGATTAGGGAATTGAGTCAAAATAAAAGACATCAAGCATCTTTTCTTGTGGTCAAATTGTAGGTCTCTGAGAGAGGGATAGGAATGCAGTTTTTCGATAGTATTACTCCAATCATCACTAAATAGACACGCCTTAACCTTGTTGGGATTCATTACCAGAGTGTCCCTATCAGTAGAAATGTCTAATAGGGTCTTATCACAGAGATCAGTGAATGCATTAAGATATAGATTACGATCCAGAGGCCCTGGGAGAAAATCGTATGACCCACATCAACATAGAGAGTGTCAGATTTAGGTGAGAGCAGGGCTGAAAAAAGAGTAAGGACTCTCCAAAGAATCCTGGCTTGCAATGAGACCAGCCCGAGTTCAAATCTTATGGCCACTATTGGAATAGAATTGGGCAGTTTCAAAATTTTCCTCCAATAGATACCCTCAAGAGAGTCCCAAAAAGTCAAGAGAGCCGAATAGTGGAGTTCCATTCCATAAAGTAACTTTGGAGTGACCTTACCCTTGAAAAAATCTACTACAGGTTTGAAGGAGAACATACAGTATTTATTGTCTAATCTTATGGATTGGGCGATGAGTGGGAGCATTTGGCACGTGAAAAAATTGCACGTCAGCGTGTAATTCGAGCAAAGGGCCTTGGCGCGTATGTGCGTCAGCACACGCACGCGATTCCATTGGACCAAAGGCCCTTAGCGCGTAAGCGCGTAAGTTACATTACGCGCACAGGCGTTTCCCTCATAGCACGTGATGACAGAGCACACGTGGAAAAACTGCACGTCCGAGTGTCATCGCGTGTAATTGGAGGAAAGCGCCCGCATACACGCGTATCTGACGTGTACGTGTGGGCCGGTTTAAAAGCTAAGTGTAGGACGCCATTTCCTTGTACGTGCTTTTCGTGGAGAGCGAGTGGGTGAAATCTGTACTTCTTGTCGGTTCACACGCGATTACTTCACAGCGTTTCTGGTTCGTACTCCCTGTTACCTCTGACAGCTTTTTTCAGAATTTTTGTTGGGCTTGTTTCCTCTAACAGAGTTCACTTCTCCTTTTTTCCTGTCTCCTCAGACAGCGTACAATTCTTCTTTTGGCACGGGCGTTGCCAACACGCACACGCGCATTTTTTTCACGTCTTTTTCCAGGCAGTCGGTGAGTTCTGCACGTACTTAGCAAATGTACTTGCTTCGTGTGTCGCATTCTCCTTCAGAGGTCATTGTAGGCTGCCTGTATTACGCGTACACTTATTTTTGTGTTTCTGGGTGCCACAGCGTACTGCGGGTTCATTTGTTCACGCACATGGTCTATGAGGGGTTGCGTGCACATTCATTTTTGATTTTGGGCTGCCTGTGCGTTGCGTGACCCGTCATCTTCCCCCAGAGGTCACAGACAGCCTTGTTAGAGCACTAGGGTACGAATTCCATCTGGTATCCTACCCCTTTGACCCCCAATTGCCCAGGACAATAGTTTACTGCAACTCCCATACGCACAACAACATCAGTGCCATGGTTGGGAGGCGACCAAGCGGTAAGGGAGGCAAAGGTGGCCGACCCTCAAAAGGTGGGCGTGGATGGCGCGGTAGGGGATGTGGCTGGGATTTGCAGGGTGCCCTTATACCCCCATGTGTGGAGGAACAATCAGAGACACCCATGCCCCCCCCATGGTTGAGGGAAACATGGCTGACACCATCCAAGCTCAGCCCCTGTTGGACCAGCCCATTGTGGCACCTGACCTGGCACAGGATGACTCCCTGGCTGACTTCCAGGTCAGCAAGTCTAGGCCACGTGTGGCGGTGCAAGTTGTTGTCACCAATCCACGTGGATCTGGGGCAGCTATGTCATCTGCTGCCCCAAGTATGCAGGGTGGGGAGGCTGCAGGGGCAGCTGCAGCTCCATCCGCCCCAGCTCTGACTCTCCCAGCCAGGACAGTGTCAGTCCCGGTCCATCAAACTGACGTTCCCCCTGGCAATATTACCCTGCAACCAATGCCTGCATCAAGACCTATGGTCATTGTGCATTCCCACACTCCTACTACCCAGTCCACTGGTGATTCTGCCCCTACTGACCAGAGCGGCGTAAGCCACTCTGGCTCTGCTCCACCTTTAAGGAAGAGGAAGAAGGGTGCTCTGACACGACAGGCTGAGACCCCAGACACGGCTACACACTCCGGTACCTCAAGGAAGCCTTGCTTTAATGATGAGGAACTTGATGCACTTGTGGGCTATGTGTCGGCACATAGCCACGAAATGCTGGTGACTGCAGGGTGCAAGACCACACCTGGTCAACGTAAGGCACACTGGCAGACCATCGCCGATAAGAGCCCTTGGATTTGTGAGGCGCACAGCTGATGATTGCTACAAGCGGTGGAATGACCTGAAATGCCGAGCAAAGAACAAGCTGGCCTCAAATCATGCCGGTACTCTGGTGACTGGCGGTGGGTCTCCACAAGAGGACAACAAACTCACTGAACATGAGTATGTTGCTGGGGCCTTCGTCACAGAGGAACAGATCCAAGGTGTGGGAGGACTACCTGATTATGATGCATTGTCCGGTGAGTGCCCATGCGTGTGTGTGTAATGCATGTGTCTGTTGTTTGGGTGACGGGTTCTGATTGAATGCCAGGTGAGGGTGTGTGTGCCTGAGTGGTATGCGTCACCCATGTGCTTCATCAAAAACATTCAGCGGCCTTGGATTTGGGTGTGACAGTATCCCTTCTGCCCACATTAGTAATTTTGCTCAACATTACAGCAGTTGCCCTTGAAGTGGCATCTTGCAACAACATTGTTTGTATTTTTCAGTGTTCGTTCGGGCTGATTGTTTCAATTCTCCCACTTTTGCTACGCATTCCTCAGCCCTATTGTCACATTTGTGACATGCTTCTGTCATTGATGAACCCCACATTGGCCCACATGTGTTACCTTGTTAGGTGAATGATTTGAACATTCAGGCCTGATCACATATATTTTTGGGGCCTGTTTGAATGTGGAACATGATAGTTGTTTCCTGTCATGTTGAAGTGCACAACCATTGATGTGTACATCGGCCTGCAATCACTGTATTTTTGTGCACTGGATGTGTTGCAGTGTGTGGCACATGCCTATTTTGTCACACTACGTAGCATTTTTCATCTCATCATGTCCATCTCACATGGATGGCTGACAGTATTCATTCACTGACATATGGATGTACTTGTGGAATGTACCATGGCTATGGTACATGCCATCTGTGTGATGGCATGTGTCATGTATGTGTATTGGACATGCCACTCACAGGCCAATGTGTGATGGCAGTGCTACCCAGCATGCAGAAAATGTGTTGCTCTTACATGTTGGTGTCATCAGTGTCTGCCTTTTGCCTCCCCTTCCATCTCAGTGACAGTGCATGCATGGGAGGGTTATAGTCATGTGGGACATGTGTAAATCATGTACTGGTTCTGTAGCTTGTCAGGCCTATTTGTGTGCTATGGTGCTAATGCCTGTTTCCATTTTTTGTCTTTCATGTTTTTGCAGGGGATGACTCACTTGATGCTGTTGAGGTTGAGGAGATGGTGCAGACCCAGGAGGAATCTCAGGCACGGCTGGGCACCAATGAGGGACGTGGTGTGGTGGTGGGTGAGAACCCAATCTTGCTGCAGAACATTCTGTTGAGGGGTGCCTCTCGGTGCACCTCCCCAGACCTCTATTCAGGTGCTGATTCGGATGATGAGACCTATGTGCCATCGCAGGTAAGTGTTTCTGGCAAGGATTCTGTTCTGTCCAACCCACCTGTACCAGGGGTAGAACCCTCTATGGGGATGTCAGTGTTGGTAAGTCCGCTTTTGGCGATTACGGATGTAGGGTCACACTCCACAACATCTGATCCTGTTCCTGGGCCAGCAGATCAGAGGGGCAATGCAGTCCTGCAGCCTCAGGCAGTGCCAGCACAGCAAGGCGCAGATCGCCTTGCCCCAAACAGGTGTGGTGCCCGCCGATGCGGTGGCCGTACGCCACCAGGAAATGCCGCATGGGAACAATCCATGTACAGTATGGCAACCCAACAGGCAGCATCAGTTGAGATGATGGCTCAAGCAATGGAGAGGGTGGCCACTTCCATTGTCCCCCCTGAAAGGCAGATTGAGCAACTACAGCAGGCAACAGACTCCATTTGCCAATCACACAGGGAGGACATGTTGGCGTCCAACAGGGACAGACGGGTGGCACTGGAGACTCTACGCCAATCGATATCAATAGAGTCCCAGGGCCACAGGGAAGCCCTGAGGGTAGAACTCCATCACCTTAGGGAGACTCTTGTTGACCTTGAGGCTTCCACTAACTTGAGGACAGAACAGCAGCTGGAGCAGCTCACACGTTCGCTCTCAGCTGAGATGCAGGCAACTCGGGAGGAGATCCGGGCATCACGTCAGGTGCTGCATGGGGATCTCCGCACTATAATCCTCCAGAACGAGACCTTCCACACCCACATGCTTGCTGCCATGGAGGATCATACCAGGGCTTTGCGTGGGCTGCCTCCCATAGCACCACCACCTCCTGTGGCAGCACCACCTCCTGTGGCAGCAGCAGAGGGTGATGAGAGCAGCAGTTCTCCCACAATGGCATAGCCGTGCAGGCCATGAGCCCATGGAGGTGTTTTTTTTTCCCCAACATCCACAAAGGTGGCTGTTGGTGCGCCACCCTGTCCTCGGACCTCCTGGGTGCCCCCCCCACCCACCCCGGCCATCACATGGAACTTTTTGATTTTTGATTTTTTTTTTACAGTGTGTTGCCTTGTGTGGCTCCCGTGGGCATCCACTGTATTCCGGCTGGGCACATGCAGGCTTGTCCTGAGTTTGGGTTAGATGCTTGGGTTCATGAGACACACACCCCTCCTGCTTCCCGTTTCCATGGGCTTGCAAAGGGTGTGCCCAAGTGACAGTGACTTACACGGTGACGTAGTACTCCCAGGAGCTGTGTGGGCAGTCTGTAGTCAATACTGTGTATACATTCCTAGTGGATATTGTTGTTGAATTGTACACTGCATGGTGTATTGCTATGTGCTTGTGCATCCATGTCTTTCACCTAATTTGCAGGTTAATTCCTCATGTCTTCACAAGGCCGTCTACTTTGGAGATGGAGTTCATGTTGTAAGCAGTGCACTTAGACATTTGCGTGGCAGCAGCACTGTACTGTTGGAAGTGGCCGATGTGCTGGCATGATCAGGTTGTAAGACTACCACTACTTTAACTTAGTACTGTCTTGTTTATGCTATGTTTGAGGTTGTGTAGCTGCATTGTATTGTTGGTATGTATTTGGTCATTTGTGTTGTTAGTTCTACATTACTGGGAGCATATTGTGTGTGGGCACTTTCCATTAGGGACACTGTACTTTGACACTTGTGTCATGTTTTGGGGATTGCTTTGTTTGCTCTCTCATAGCATGACATGGCATGGTGTGTTGGGTGGCGGTGCTGGGGAGGGGTTGGGTGACATGGCACTGTTGTCATGTTGTATTTTGCAAGGGGGTAATGAATTTAGCAGCATAGAAGTGTGTCTTTTGATGACACAGCATTGGTGGTGTTTGTGTAGGTATGGATGCATACAATGTAACACTTCCAGGTGACCAATCTCAGGCTGGTATGGTTGTGACAGTTGACTGTCCCTTATGTCATCATCATTGATTGTCAGATGGTATGTGCCAGGGCTGTGTGCACTCCACAGGGGTGTGATTTTAGGTGAAGTAATTAGCCACCAGCTGCGTACGGGCTGCCACACCCTGTGCCCTTTCCCCTTCCATGCGCAGCGGGCGTGCATGTGGTTGGGGATGTGGGGCCAGCACCATGTCCACGGGCAGGCCCCGGCATGTTGCAACGTTGTGCAGGACACATGCTGCCACTATGATCCTGCACACTACTGGGGGAGCGTATAACAGTTGCCCGCCAGAACGGTCAAGGGAGCGAAAGCGTGACTTGAGCACTCCGAATGTGCGCTCCACTACTCCCCGGGTTGCAATGTGGGCTGTGTTGTATCTTACCTCGGGTGGCGTGGTGGGGTTCCGAATTGGCGTCATCATGTGGGTGCTCAGAGGGTAGGCACTGTCCCCTGGGGAGGTGGTGATGGGTATCATTAGTGGGGTTGTGACATTGCTCAGTATCTGACATGCATGCATGTGCTGTGGCATTTATACTCACCGAGCAGCCATGTATCGCCATGCCACCCAGCTTCTGTAAATGAAACTGTCATGGGTGGTATATACTGAGGTGATGATTCCCTTGGCATCACATACTACCTGCACGTTGATGGAATGCCAGTGCTTGCGGTTTCTATAGATGTGCTCTGATGCCCTGGGGGGACGTAGAGCCACATGGGTGCAGTCAATGGCACCTAGCACTTTGGGGAAGTGTGCCACCCCGTAAAAATCCTGGACGACAGCCTGTCTTTCTGCAGGTGTTCGGGGCAGGTATATGTGCCTGCGGACTGATGGTTGTGCAGTCATGATGGTCAAGACCTGGTGTAGGCAGCGTGACTGCGTGGCCTGTGACAACCCCCCCACCCCCACTATAGCAGTTGTCCGCTGAAATGATCCAGTGGCCAAAAAGTGCAGTACATTGAGGACCTTATGCAGGGGGCTGAGTGCTTGGGAGCACAAGGTGGGTGATGTGAGGTCATCCTCCCACTCACTGACCAGGTCGAGTATTATGTGAGGTGGAAACCTATACCTCCCATACACCTGGTCATCAGGCATCCCAAAAAGGCTGGTTCTGGGTGTAAAAATTCTGGGCCAGACTATCCTCCTCCTCCTCCTGCGATATCCCACGACCACTGCTAATAGGAACGGTATATTCATCCTGGTGTCTGTGCTTGTTTGTTGTTTGCGCGCACTTTTATGCTGCGCAGGTCCACGTACGCCTGCTTCCTGCTGGCGTACGTGTTTCCTGATTAGCGTGTCTTTTTAGGCGCACGCCTTAGCCCCGTTCGATTCCATGAATACGTGTTTTGAACGTGCGTGTGGGCGTTCCACGCACTTGCCTCCTGTACTTCCCCCGTGATGCCCACATTTTCACGAGTTGTTCCCCATTCCGCGTGTCACGCCCCCTGTTCCTCCTACTTTTGTTGAGTGCGCCGCGGTATGTGCGATTTCGCTGTGCGCGTAGTGCACGCTGTTTGGAGACGTGTGCGCCACGCAGAATTTTGGCGCACATCCTGGGATTTACACGCGCACGGACTTCCATGAATCGCTGTGCGCGGATTTCGCTGCAATTTTCGCACTGGCACTGCGATTCGCACGCTTTCGCACGCTTGCGCTGAAAATTGCAGCGCACATTAATTCCATGAATCGGCCTCATAGTGATCAGATTTTATATTACAATCTTCTACTTTACCTCCTAACGGGGCTACGTGCTATCAAACAACTATGGGGGTAATTCATAGAATTCAGCACACAAGTGGCGCACGCGGCTGGCGCACAGTGTGCGCATGTGTCAGTCTGCGCTAGCCGCGTGTGCCAAAATCCATTTCCGCGCACAGCGTATTCATGGATTTCAACATCCATAACCAGCCGTGGCGCAGAGTAGCTCAGCGACCCTGCAGCAGTGCCAGTTACGCCCCTAAGCCCTCCCCGTGCACCATGAACAGCACACAAATCCCGTACATGGCGCACAGGCCAGTGGACCAGCATACAGCCCCCCAACCACAAAAACGTCTGTAAAAATCCCTGCGCACCCCTCCAAATAGACGTACCCCGCTGTGCGGGAACTGTCACACGCGATTGGCCTTGTGCAAGCGGGGTACGTGTATTTCGGGGGTGCGCAGGAACTTTCACACGTGATTGTCCCTGTGCGAGCGGGGTACGTGTATTTCGGGGGTGCGCGGGAATTTTCACACGCGATTGGCCCTGTGCGAGCAGAGTACGTGTATTTCAGGGGTGCGCGGGAACTCTCACATGTGATTGGCCCTGTGCGAGTGGAGTACATGTATTTCGGGGGTGCGCGGGAATTCTCACACGCGATTGGCCGTGTGCGAGCGGGGTATGTGTATTTCTGGGGTGCTCGGGAACTTTCACACGCGATTGGGCTTGTGCGAGCGGGTATGTGTATTTCGGGGGTGCGCAGGAACTTTCACACGCGATTGGCCTTGTGCAAGCGGGGTACGTGTATTTCAGGGGTGCGCTGGAACTTTCACACGCAATTGGCCCTGTGCGAGCGGGGTACGTGTATTTCAGGGGTGCGCGGGAACTTTCACACGGGATTGGCCCTGTGCGAGCAGGGTACGTGTATTTCGGGGGTGCGCAGGAACTCTCACACGTGATTGGCCCTGTCCGAGCGGGGTACGTGTATTTCGGGGGTGCGCGGGAACTTTCACACGCGATTGGCCGTGTGCGAGCGGGGTATGTGTATTTCGGGGGTGCACGGGAACTTTCATATGCGATTGTCCCTGTGCGAGCGGGGTGCGTGTATTTTGGGGGTGCGTGGGAACTTTCACACGCGATTGGCCCTGTGCGAGTGGGGTACGTGTATTTCGGGGGTGCGCTGGAACTCTCACACGCGATTGGCCCAGTGCGAGCGGGGTACGTGTATTTCGGGAGTATGCAGGAACTTTGACACGCGATTGTCCCTGTGCGAGCGGGGTACGTGTATTTCAGGGGTGCGCGGGAATTTGAACACGCGATTGGCCCTGTGCGAGCGGGTGGTACGTGTATTACGGGTGCGCCCCAACGAATTGACAGTGTGTGTCCTCCCAGGTGTGCCCCCTCCCCAGGGCCTGCAGGCAGACCCCAACACAGGGGTACACACTGCACCCCTGGCCATGCCCCACAGGCAGCCCATCCACCCTGGCAAAGCCCCCCAGCCAGCCCACATGTCACCACGCACAAGTGAGCACTGACTCATGTCCCCCAGCACCCCCATCCACCCAGCAGTGAGGGGCACCTGCCAGCAGGCCCCGACTCCTGTCCCCCAGCACCCCCATCCACCCAGCAGTGAGAGGCACCTGCCAGCAGGCCCCGACTCATGTCCCCCAGCACCCCCATCCACCCAGCAGTGAGGAGTACCTGCCAGCAGGCCCGACTCATGTCCCCCAGCACCCCCACCCACCCAGCATTGAGGGTCAGGCCCCGACCCATGTCCCCCAGCACCCCCACCCACCCAGCATTGAGGGTCAGGCCCCGACTCATGTCCCCCAGCACCCCTATCCACCCAGCAGTGAGGGGCACCTGCCAGCAGGCCACGACACATGTCCCCCAGGACCCCCATCCACCCAGCAGTGAGGGGTACCTGCCAGCAGGCCCCGACTCATGTCCCCCAGCACCCCCATCCACCCAGCAGTGAGGGGTACCTGCCAGCAGGCCCGACTCATGTCCCCCAGCACCCCCACCCACCCAGCATTGAGGGTCAGGCCCCGACCCATGTCCCCCAGCACCCCCACCCACCCAGCAGTGAGGGGCACCTGCCAGCAGGTGTCATGCCGTTTGCAAGGAGATTCCCTTGGAGTCTGAGAAGCCAATGGCAACTCCGCCGCCATTGATTGTTCCATTTTTTTCCCCATTTCCTTTTGCTACGCTCTAGTCTTTTCCCGGCCTCTTCCTGGTTTCGCTCTTAACCACGCCTCTTTGTTTTGCCCGGCGCGTTGCAATTGAAGCTTTCTCGCTCCGTTTCGCAAGCGCTCGCTCTCCAGTTTCCTTGCTTGCTGCTTGGCCGGTCTTTTGCCGGTTCTATTCCCTTTGTGCCTTCTTTCTTAGCTTTTCTCCTTCTGGTGCCCTTTCCCTCCTTGGTCCTACGCTATTTCCTCGTCTCCACGCGTCCTAGCGTTCCGTAGTATTTTTTCTCCCTTCGTCTATCTGCTCTTTTCCTCCATTCCTGTTCCCTCTCCTCGTCCTGTTTTTGTTTTTTCCCGGTGCCTCGGTCCTCCTCTTTTGTGCTTACCTTCTTCCATGCTTACCTGTTTCCATACCCTTTTTGTTTACGGGTCTATTATCCTTCCTCCGTTCTGGCCTCTTACTTTCTCTCTCTTTCTTCCTTTTCGGTCTCCGCTTCCATTCTTCCTCTTCCCGGTCTACCGCCGCTCTTCCGGCATTCCACTCTTACCTTTTCCCCTCCCAGCTAGGCATTCACGTGATCCTCTGCGGGCTCTGCGATCCTCAGCAGCCCGGAACATCCTCTCCTTCGGATACCTGGAAAAGCAACTTGTCTGGTTAACCTTGCTCCACAACAAGATCGAAATACAAAAGAGAGTTTTTTTTTAGCATACGCGTTTTTCCTCCCCTACGGCTTCTGCGGAAAGGGTGTCCCTTGTTTCCCTGGTTTTACTAGGGGGAACAGGGTGGCTTCTAACCGCGGAAGACCATATCTCTTCTCAAAAAAGAAATCCACAAGAAAAAATGGGCGAAGACGCGAGGTGTCTACAGAAGAATCAGGTGAGGAGGAGTGGGTTCTGCATAAAGACAATTCTGGTTCCGACGAATTGAGTGATCAGCCTGACATTCATGATAGATTGCAGCACCCAAATGATCCTACAATGGCTACAGCTGAACAGATACAGGAGTTGCTAACTGCGGTACATAATCTCACACAGGAACTACAAACTGTCAAGGTAGAGAACGCGGCCCTAAAGCAACGTATTGATAACCAAGAAAGAGCACGTGCAGAATTACCCCCTTTGCCTTTGGCATCGGGTAAATACGACGGCTCTCCACAGAAGTTCAAAGAATTCATGGAGGCATGTATAATACATTTTACTTTCAGACCCCAGACATATGCCTCCGATAATGCCCGCATAGGGTTTGTCATCTCCAACCTTACTGGAAATGCACTGGCATGGGCTACCCCATTAGTAACCAGTGCTAGCACACTGCTGCAAGAGTATAGTGGTTTTACGGCACAATTTAAAGAAGCCTTTGAAAGACAAGAAACAGCCGTGATAGCCAGTGAGCAGTTGCTTGACATCCGTCAGGGTAACTCAGATTTGCTATCCTACATTTCCCGTTTTAAGAGGGTCGCCGCTGATACCGGTTGGCAAGAGGCGGCTCAATACACCATTTTCCGTCGTGGCCTCAGAGAAGAACTGAAAGACGAATTGGCACGTGTGCCCAGACCTGCAACCTTGTCGGAATTGTGGTCTACCGTTCTCCAATTGGATTTCCGCCTTTCCGAGAGAGGTTCAGAAAAACGAAGAGGTCGATTCACACCTATTTCCTCCGAGCCTTGTCTACCCACTGCCTCCTCCACCCATCAAACCAAGGATGAACCCATGCAGATAGGTACCACCCGGGGGCCCCTTTCGTCTGATGAACGAAGGAGAAGAAAGGACAATAATTTGTGTCTGTATTGTGGTTCTAACCAGCACCTGTTACGTGACTGTCCAGAAGCACCTCCATGACGGTCGGGAAACGCCCCACCTCGGAACTAGTGGGGACAAGTTACCGAGGGGGATTTCCTGGTCCCTATGTCTCAATGTCGATAACATCCATCTCATCCACAGAGGACACCCGTCTCATGGTCCTGGCAGTTCAGCTCACCCTTCATCAAAGAACTTATGATGTCCTAGCTTTACTGGACTGCGGTGCAGCAGGATGTTTCATGGACATCATGTGGGCAAACCAATCTGGCATAGAACGACTAGAGAAAGATGAAGACCAGAAGGTGGAAGGAGTTGATGGCAAGCCCTTAAGTTCTGGTCTGATTACCCATACCACTCCGCCCATGACTATGAAGTTGCTTCAACATACAGAGACTATCCAGTTTGACCTAATAAGAGCTGCCAATTTTCCGGTCATACTAGGGGTATCATGGCTACGCAAACACAATCCTACCATAAACTGGAAAGCCAATCAGATGTCTTTTTCTTCTGATTTTTGTTTGAGGAAATGTCTCCCGGAGACCAGCTACGCCACTGTCCAAGCCATCTCTGAATCCTGTCCAACATCTGATACCTTGGGAATACATACCATTCCCATCGACCTGGCTCAGTATAGTGAAGTTTTCCAAGACCAAGAAGTCCAAGAATTATCTCCACACAGACCTGAGGACTGCGCCATTGATCTGGTCCCAGAGGCCCTAGTTCCGTTTGGGCGAATGTTCTCCCTTTCTCTGAAGGAAAAAGAAATCCTCAAGAAATACCTTGACTCCAATCTCCAAAACGGTCTCATTCAACCTTCACGTTCTCCTGCTGGGGCATCCTTGTTTTTTGTGCCCAAAAAAGATTCTGTAGAATTAAGACCCTGCATCGACTACCGAGGTCTGAACAGCATCACCATTAGAGATCGGTACCCGATGCCGTTGATTAAGGATATATTAGAAGCCGTACAAGGGGCCACTGTATTCTCCAAGATCGACCTTCGAAGAGCCTACCATTTGCTACGCATTCGATCCGGAGATGAATGGAAGACTGCCTTTAGGACCCCCTTCGCCATTTCGAGTATAGGGTGATGCCGTTCGGTCTGGTAAACGCTCCATCGGTTTTCCAGCGATTTATGGACCGTACCTTTTCTGACTTGTTGTATAACTGTACCATCATCTACTTGGACGACATTCTAGTGTTCTCTAAATCCCCGGAATTACATGCACAACATCTCCATCAGGTTGTCCAAAGACTTAAAGATGCCCATCTAAAGGCTAATCCAGACAAGTATGTTTTCCAGGTAGCTAAGGTTCCTTATCTTGGGTTTATCTTGTCTGCCGAGGGAATTCAGATGGACCCTCGGAAGGTAGAAGCCATCTTACAGTGGCCAAGTCCGACTTCGGTAAAGGAAGTCCAAAGATTCCTCGGGCTAGCCAATTTTTATCGCAAATTCATTTCTGATTTCTCCAACAAGGTATTGCCCATTACCTGTTTGTTAAAGAAATCTTCTTCTCCCTTTCTTTGGTCCAATGAAGCAGAGGACGCCTTTCACCAACTTAAAACTGCCTTTTGTTCGGCCCCAGTTCTACGTCAACCAGATCAAGACCTCCCATTTATAGTAGAAACTGACGCTTCATCTGCAGCTTTGGGAGCAGCATTGCTACAAGAACATGATGGAGTTTAATTTCCGGTAGCCTATGTGTCAAAGACTCTAACCCTTAGCCAACGGAACTATTCCGTGATAGAGAAGGAGCTGCTCGCGATGAAGGTGGCATGTGAAGAGTGGCGACATCTCTTACAAGGGGCTGCTTTCCCCTTTGAACTGCGCACGGACAACAAAAATCTTAAGGTCATACAAAATATGGTGTGTATAAATTCACGACAAGCCCGATGGGCCCATTTTTTTTCCCAATATGACTTTGTGCTTACTTACTTACCTGGAACCCAAAATTTGCTTGCTGATGCATTATCCAGAAGACCCTCTCCAGAATGTCTGCCCGATCAACATCTAAACCTCATGTTGCCTCAGAAAAAGGTGATATGTACTGTTAATGCCTTTCTAGAAGGGGTACGCAAAGCCACTGCCAACCTGGACAAACCCCCTTTGGTTAGGGCTTCAGAGGATCTCTTCCTCCAGGATGGCGTATATCTTTGCAAAGGACGTCTATTTCTTCCAGACTCCACATCCCGTCTACAGGTCTTAAAATGGTGTCACGATGACCAATTAGCTGGGCATCGAGGTATTAAGAACACTCTGGATTTACTCAGACGTCATTTTTGGTGGTCAAGAATGGGAAAGACAGTAGATGAGTATGTTTCGACCTGTACCATCTGCTCCAGATCGAAGTACAGCACTCAGAAACCGGTTGGATATCTACAACTAGAAGAGCCACCTAGGAGACCATGGAGAATAATTTCCACCGATTTTGTAGTTGACTTACCTCCTTCGGATGGTTGCTCCTGCATCATGGTAACCGTGGACTGTTTTTCAAAGATGGCACATTTTACCCCCTTGGCAGGACTACCAACAGCAGCTGAAATGGCTTCTATTTTTGCCAAGGAAATCTTCCGGTTACATGGAATTCCAGACAAGATTATATCTGACAGAGGTACTCAGTATACCTCCCGCTTTTGGAAAGAGCTCTGTAAGAGGCTTGGAATTGAAAGGGCTATGTCCTCATGGTTCCATCCGCAAACTAATGGTCAGACAGAATGGATAAACGCTCTACTGGAGCAGTATCTTCGTTGTTTTACCAATTCTCAACAAGATGATTGGGTGGTCCTGTTACCTACAGCTGAGTTTGCTTACAACAACTCCACTCATAGTGCCACCAAACTAAGTCCTTTTTTTTGTACTTATGGCTTTCATTCCCGTTTCTTGCCAATCAGAGCTTTTCCTCCTGGGGATATACCTTCTGTCGACGCTTTGCTTGCCAGTATTTCTGAGGCACATAAGACTGCTTATACTAGTCTGCAAGCCAGTAAGATCCGCTATAGTTCCTCCAGCAATCCACAGCTTCTTCCTTCTCCCCAATGGCAAAAGGGGACCCAAGTCTGGTTATCTACAAAGTACCTTCCGCGCTGGTTGCATTCGTCCAAACTAACACAGCGCTATCTGGGTCCTTATACCATCTTGGAAAGGATAAACCCAGTGGCCTATCGACTTCTATTGCCCAACTACATGAAGCATATTCATCCGGTCTTTCATTCCTCTCTTTTGAAAGAATATCGGGAAGACCCCTACAAGCGAAGAATACCGAAAGGTCAGAAACCCAAAGACTTACCACCTAACGAATATGAAGTAGCAGCCATCCGATACTCCAGATATAAGGGAGGCAGACTGGAATATCTCATTCATTGGAAAGGCTACCCGCATTCGGATGATTCTTGGGAACCTGTTTCCCATATCCATTCACCTCGTCTGGTGCGGATATTTCACAGACTTCACCCTGGCAAGCCGGGGGGGGGGGGTCCCATGGAAGGGGGCATACTGTCATGCCGTTTGCAAGGAGATTCCCTTGGAGTCTGAGAAGCCAATGGCAACTCCGCCGCCATTGATTGTTCCATTTTTTCCCCATTTCCTTTTGCTACGCTCTAGTCTTTCCCCGGCCTCTTCCTGGTTTCGCTCTTAACCACGCCTCTTTGTTTTGCCCGGCGCGTTGCAACTGAAGCTTTCTCGCTCCGTTTCGCAAGCGCTCGCTCTCCAGTTTCCTTGCTTGCTGCTTGGCCGGTCTTTTGCCGGTTCTATTCTCTTTGTGCCTTCTTTCTTAGCTTTTCTCCTTCTGGTGCCCTTTCCCTCCTTGGTCCTACGCTATTTCCTCGTCTCCACGTGTCCTAGCGTTCCGTAGTATTTTTTCTCCCTTCGTCTATCTGCTCTTTTCCTCCATTCCCGTTGCCTCTCTCCTCGTCCTGTTTTTGTTTTTTCCCGGTGCCTCGGTCCTCCTCTTTTGTGCTTACCTTCTTCCGTGCTTACCTGTTTCCATACCCTTTTTTTTACGGGTCTATTATCCTTCCTCCGTTCTGGCCTCTTACTTTCTCTCTCTTTCTTCCTTTTCAGTCTCCGCTTCCATTCTTCCTCTTCCCGGTCTACCGCCGCTCTTCCGGCATTCCACTCTTACCTTTTCCCCTCCCAGCTAGGCATTCACGTGATCCTCTGCGGTCTCTGCGATCCTCAGCAGCCCGGAACATCCTCTCCTTCGGATACCTGGAAAAGCAACTTGTCTGGTTAACCTTGCTCCACAACAAGATCGAAAAATACAAAAGAGAGTTTTTTTTAGCATATGCTTTTTTCCTCTCCTACGGCTTCTGCGGAAAGGGTGTCCCTTGTGCCCCTGGTTTTACTAGGGGGAACAGGGTGGCTTCTAACCGCGGAAGACCACATCTCTTCTCAAAAAAGAAATCCACAAGAAAAAAGGGGCGAAGACGCGAGGAGTCTACAGAAGAATCAGGTGAGGAGGAGTGGGTTTTGCATAAAGACAATTCTGGTTCCGACGAATTTGAGTGATCAGCCTGACATTCATGATAGCAGGCCCTGACTCATGTCCCCCTGCAACATGACAGGAAGCTGCACAATCATGGCCCTCATGTGCACCAAAATACCACAGCAAGCCCCCCCAGTCTTGACATGCAATGATTTCACCAATCCACCCCATACCGACATGCCTATTTCAGGACACAAATCAAAAGTCAACAATGTACATCAACACATGTCCGTCACACACACACACTGTTTGCCATAGATTGTGGAAACCCACATTTTGACATGCATGAACCCAATGAGCGAATCCCACACATGGAATTAAAATATAAAAATGTATTATGAGCAAAAACAATGTAATGAAATGAAATCCAAATAAATAATACAAACATGAAATGAAATGCTTGTCCAAAACAAATCAAAAGTAAATGTAGATCCAATCCACCAAAACAAATCCAAAGGAAACATAATAATCAAATTCCATTGCTCCATGGTGAAATTCAAAGCAAATATACACATGACTCCAATGTCCAACTATGTACAAGCAATTTTGAAAGGGTCCATGAGCCCAACAAAAGAACTGAAACCTATCAAAGAAACTACCTAAGAAATAACTATATATAAAAGTGTGGGGCATAGTCCAATCACCCCAAAATAAATGAAAATGAAAAGGAAACCTAACACTACAAACTATATACAATGGGGGCAGACTAGTCTGATGGCTCACTTCCTGATTTCCCGGGCCAGGGCATCATCGAACTCCTGGTCTATGTCCTGGAGGCGGGCCTCTTCCATGGCCCCGAGGTTTTGCTGGGACGATGCCATGTTGAACTCCAACTCCCTGCGAATTGTGAGCCTTGCCTCTTCTGCCTGACCCCGCTCCGCATCTATGGCCTGGCCCAATGCTGCCACACGGAAGACACTTGCAATCCAGGGTCCTCCTGCCCTCCGGCCGATGCCTGCCCCTCTGATGTTGTTGGCCCGAGCCATCATCGCTCCCACCTTGAGCCTGCTGCTGCTGTCCATGTGCCCTGCCCGTTGTTGCCTGCATGTCAGTCACCTGCTGGGGTCCAGTTGTTGGGGTGGCCACCCGTGTTGGACCTCTGACTCCCGACTGTGGCAGGGATGTGTCCTCCACCAGCCTAGCCGCTAGGTCAGGGACTGCTCCACAGTGTGCCCGGGTGACACTTGGGCAGAAAGCTGGCATGCAGGACGACTGGCGCATAGGGAGTTCAGTTGAGGAGGGGGTCGGCAGAAGCTCCAGCACACAGAGGAACCCAGCACTGGTGACCCCGCCCAGTAGGTTGACGCGGTCTTTGAGACATTCGAAATGACGTGCGCTGTGCTTGCGAGAACACTGCACGTCATCCTGAATGTCACGAACACGCAACGCCACCCCACCCAGGACAGGCTCAATCCAGTCCCGGATTGCCACGTCTGCAGGGAGAGGAAGGCCAGTTGTTGTGCGGCTATCCCCTCCCTGAAAACGAGTCTGGACGAAGGCATTCCTGCTGGTGCCGGATGATGCAGTCACAGGATCGGGAACAGGATTACACACAGGCACCTCCGCGGCGGCCTGTGCTGCCTCCTGTCCCTGCCCCTGGACTGCACCACTGGCACCAGTGGAATCCCCTCTCCAGGCCCCGTGTGTGTGACTTCCACAGCCTCCCCCTCAACCAAACCCCCCACCAACCTGGATGACTCCGTGCCATCTTCCTCCGTAGGGCCCTGTGGGGTCTCAGCTGCCCCTTCCGCTGCCGAGGAGTCCACCTCCGACCTCTGCCTCTTGGACCTACCCCCGGCAGCTGCGGCCGCGGAGGCTGCATCAGATTCCTCACTCCCCGATGAGATGGAAACTTGGGAGGGGAGCTGGGCCTTGCCTCACCGGCTGGCGATGGGATCCCTGCCTGTGTGTTCCACAGCACCGTCTCCGCCCTCTTCATCAGTTGACGCTGCAGACAGGGAGAGACAGACACAGGCATCAGGGCACTGTACAATGGTCTGATACACACATGACAGTTTCAGATGAGTGGCAGTCTCAACCTTCACACATGGCCTCACACTCCCCAACACACATATCATCTCTATCAACACTCATGCGCAAGTCAACTGGAATGTTGCGGCAGCCAGCACCATCCATACACATACAACACCATGACCATCCGAAGGTTAGCCTGACATCACATGCAACATGGGGATTGGCAAACACATGCACACACGCCACCAGACGTACATGCAGCTGTACATCTACACCACCTGTTGCGGTGCAATCCCGGCATCCATTTCACATCTGCCAATCAGCCTCCTACATGTCAGTGTCACATGCATCCATGGTGTATCACAATGGCACACATGTCAAATACCCTCACACATACATGTACACCAGGCACGTACATGAAGGTGGAACCCGCATCCATGTGTCACACCCCAACCATGCCATGGTACATACACAGATATGTAAACATGTGTGCACCACAACATGCATTTGGCCCTAATGCTTTCGTACACATACACCGTTGATGTGCCTCACACATGACTGGAGTCTCAAGCAGCAGGCTCATGTCCCTGTACATGCACATACATACATGGTCCTTCAAAGACATATGTGCAAATTGCACACACCTGCCACACCTCAACATGCACAGCATCCAATCAGTACGCATGCACACTTACCGCTCGACTCCGGACGGGTCTGCCTCCCAAGGACCTGGAGGTGGAGCGTTGGGCCTATACGTTCCAGGACCCTCATCTGCATGTTGGTAAGGCGGACCCGGCTCCCCTTCCCATTCTTTGCCTTCAGGAGACGCCGGGCCTTGCTGAGGGTCCTGGACCTGAAGTCCTCCCAGCGCTTCCGGACATGTTGCAAGTCGCGGGCTGCCATCTCCTCCACGTTGATGGCAGCCACGATGTCCGTCCAGATCCTCTTCCGTCCTTCATTGTCGGCGCGTGAACTTCCAAAGAGGGCATCATAATGCCCCAGGACTTGCTCCACCAGGATACCAACTTCTGCAGCAGCAGTGAAGCTGGTAGCCCTCTGCCTCTCTGACTGGGGGTTGCCAGTGGTGCCAGATGGTGTTGTGTCTGACATGGCAACCCCCGAGGCAGGTGTGGGTGGGCGACTGGGTCCTGGGGCTGGGCTGTGGAGCAAGATGGTACACCAGTCGGGAGTCTACTGTTCAAGCAGGGGTGGTCACAGCAACTGGACCCCTGCAGATGGCTGATGTGCAGGCACCAAATAGCAGGGCACGTGGCCAGCAGGCAGGCAGCAGTAGACGGCAGGTGGGAGTGTGCTCGGGGCTCTGGGGGGCAGTAATTTGGACTCCCGGGCAGGAGCGTGGTCTTCCGTGTGTTGTTGTGTGGCCAGCTTGATATGGAGTGATTTGGCACGTGAAATAATTGCACGTCAGCGTGAAATCCGAGGAAAGGCCCTTAGCGGTCATAAGCAGGCGTTTTTCCACAACACGGGTACATTGTGAATAAGCACGTGAGAAAATAAGCACGTGAGAATAATGCACGTCAGCGTGCTATCGGAGGAAAGGGCCTTAGCGCGTACATGCGTCTGTGACATTGCACGTGTGGGCGGGCTTAAAAGATACATGTAGGACGCCATTTCCTTGCCGAATCGGGCAGGTGATTCTTGTACTTCTTGTCGGTTCACACGCGATTACTTCACAACGTTTCCAGTTCGTACTCCCTGTTTCCTCAGACTGCGTTCTTTTCGTCTTTTGGCGGGGGTGTTGCCAACGCGCGCACACGCACGTCTTTTTCACTTTCTTTTTCAAGGCAGACGGTGAGTCGTGCATGTATTTTCCAACTGTGGTTGCCCCCATGTGTTGCGTACCCCTTCAGAGGTCATTGTAGGCTGCGTGTAACACGCGTATGCGTATTTTTGTGTTTCTGGGTGCCACAGCGTAGTGCGGGTTCTTTTTACCACGCACGTGGTCTACCAGGGGTTGCGTGCACGTGTAATTTTGTTTTTGGGTTGCCTGTGCGTTGCGTGACCCGTCATCTTCCCCCAGGGGTCACAGACAGCCTTGCTAGAGCACTAGGGTACGAATTCCATCTAGTACCCTACCCCTTTGACCCCAATTGTCCAGGACAATTGTTTACTGCAACTCCCATACGCACAACAACATCAGTGCCATGGTTAGGACGCGACCAAGCAGTAAGGGAGGCAAAGGTGGCTGACCTCAAAGAGGTGGGCGTGCTGGGCGCGGTAGGGGACGTGGCCAGGATTTGCAGGGTGCCCCTAGAGCCCAGTGTGTGGAGGACCAATCGGGGCCACCTATACCCCCAATGGATGTGGGAAATGTAGCTGACACCATCCCAGCTCAGCCCTTGTTGGACCGGCCCATTTTGTCAACTGAACCGGCACAGGATGACTCCCAGGCTGACTTCCAGGTCACCAAGTCTAAGCCACGTGTGGTGGTGAAAGTTGCTGTCACCAGACCACGTGGATCTGGGGCAGCAATGTCATCTGCTGCCCCAAGTAGCCAGGGTGAGGAGGCTGCAGGGGCAGCTGCAGCTCAATCCACCCCAGCTCTGAGTGTCCCAGCCGGGACAGTGTCGGTCCAGGTCCATCACACCGACGTTGGCCCTGCCAACATCACCCTGCAGCCAATGCCTGCACCAAGACCTTTGGTCATTGTGCATTCCCAAACTTCAAGTACCCAGTCCACCTGCACTTCTGCCCCTACTAACCAGAGCGGCGTAAACCACTCAGGATCCGCACCACCTTCCAAGAAGAAGAAGAAGGGTGCTCTTGCACTACAGGCTGAGACCCCAGACAAGGCTACACACTTCGGCACGTCAAGGAAGCCTAGCTTCAATGATGCCAAACTTGATGCACTTGTGGCCTATGTGTTGGCACATAGCAGCGAAATGGTGGTGACTGCAGGCTGCAAGACTATGCCTGCTCAACGTAGGGCCCACTGGCAGACCATCACGGACCACATCAGTGCCCTTGGATTTGTGAGGCGCGCAGCTGATGATTGCTACAAGCTGTGCAATGACCTGAAACGCAGAGCAAAGAACAAGCTGGCTTCCAATCATGCCTCTACTCTGGTGACTGGCGGTGGGTCTCCACCAGAGGACGACCAACTCACTGAACATGAGTCTGTTGCTGGAACCTTCGTCACAGAGGAACAGATCCAAGGTGTGGAAGACCTACCAGATTATGAAGCATTGTCCGGTGAGTGCCCATGCATGTGTGTGTTATCCATGTGCATGTTGCTTGGGTGATGTGTTCTGATTGAGTGCCAGGTAAGGGTGTGTACTCCTGAGTGGCATGGGTCACCCATGTGCTTCCTCCAAACCATTCACCTGCCTTGGATTTGGGTATGACAGTATCCCTTCTGACCACAGCAGCCAATTAGCACCACATTACTGCAGTTGCCCTTGAACTGTCATCTTGCAACAACATTGTTCAAAGTTTTCAGTGTTTGTTCTGCCTGATTGTTTCAATCCTCCCATTTTTGCAACTGATTTTTCTGCCCTAATGCCACATATGTGACATGCTTCTGTAATCTATCATGCATAGATTACACCCCACAATGGCCCACATTTATTACCTTGTTATGGGAATGATTTGACCATTCAGGCTGATTGAGTAAGGGCCTGCTCACATTACTTTTTGGGGCCTGTTTGAATGTGGAACATGACTGTTGTTTCCTGTCATGTTGAAGTGACCAACCATTGATGTATCCATCTGCCTGCCATCAATGTATAATTGTTAACTGGATGTGTTGCAGTGTGTGGCACATGCATATTTTGTCACACTATTTTGAATTTTTCATCTCATCATGTCCATCTCACATGGATGGGTGACAGTACTCATTCACTAACATATGGCTGTACTTGTCAAAAGTGCCATAGCTATGCTACATGCCATCTGTGCGCTGGCATGTGTCATGTATGTGTATTGGACATGCCACTCACAGGCTAATGTGTGATGCCAGTGCTATCCAGCATGCAGCAAATGTGTTGCTTTTCCATCTTGGAGTCCTCAGTGTCTGCTTTTTGCCTCCCCTTCCAACTCATTGACAGTGCATGCATGGCAGGGTTATAGTCATGTGGGACATGTGTTATTCATGTACTGGATCTCTGGCTTGTCAGGACTATGTGTGTGCTATGGTGCTCATGCCTGTTTCCATTTGTTGTCTTTCATGTTTATGCAGGTGATGACGCACTTGATGCTGCTGAGGTAGAGGAGGTGGTGCAGACCCAGGAGGAATCACAGCCACAACTGGGCACCAGTGGAGGATGTGGGGTGGTAGTGGGTGAAAACCCAATCCTCCTGCAGACCATACTGTCCACGGGTGTCTCTGGGTACACCTCCGCAGACCTCTATGATTCAGGTGCTGAATCGGACAGTGAGACATATGTGCCGTCGCAGGTGAGTGTTTCTGGGAGGGGGGATGCTGTTCTGTCCAACCTACCTGCACCGGGGGTAGGCCACTCTATGGGTATGTCAGTGTTGGTAGCTCTGCCTTTGGTGGTTACGGATGCAGGGTCTCACTCCACATCTGATCCTGTTCCTGGGCCAGCAGATCAGAAGGGGAATGCAGTCCTGCAGCCTCAGGCAGCGCCAGCACAGCAAGGTGCAGATCGCCTTGCCCCAAACAGGTGTGGTGCCCGCCGACGCGGTGGCCGTGCGCCACCAGGCAATACTGTATGGGAAAACTCCATGTACGGTATAGCAGCACAACAGGGAGCATCGTGTGAAATGGATAGGGTGGCCACTTCCATTCTCCCCCCCTGAAAGGCAGATGGAGCTCCAACAGCAGGCAACAGACTCCATTTGCCAATCACACAGGGAGGACATGTTGGCGTCCAACAGGGACCGACGGGCGGCACTGGAGACTCTGCGCAAAGCCATATCTGTAGAGTCACAGGGCCACAGGGAAGCCCTGAGGTTAGAACACCATTTCCTCAGGGAGACTCTGGGTGAACTTGAGGCTTCCTGAAATTTTAGGTGAGAACAGCAGCTGGAGCAGCTCACACGTTCACTCTCAGCAGAGCTCCAGGCAACCCGTACGGAGATCCGGGCATCACGCCAGGCCATGCAGGTAGAAATGCGGGCTACCCGTGAGGTGCTGCAAGGGGTTCTCCGCACCATCATCCTCCAGAACGAAACCTTCCAGGCCTGCATGCTTGCTGCCATGGAGGACCATACCAGGGCTTTGCGTGGGCTGCCTCCCATAGCACGGCCACCTCCTGATGTAGCAGCAGAGGGTGAAGAAAGTGACAGCAGTTCTCCCACATTAGCGTAGCCGCGCAGGCCATGAGCCCATGGAGGTATTTTTTTTTCTCAACATCCACGTAGGTGGGTGTTGGGGTGCACCCTGTCCTCAAACCTCCTTGGTGCCCCCCCACCCCGCGGTCCACACATGGCCATTTTTTTTTATTTATTTTTTTACAGTGTGTTACATTGTGTGGCTCCCGTGGGCATCCACTGTGTATTCCAGCTGGGCACATGCAGGCTTGTCCTGTCTTTAGGTTAGATGCTTGGGTTCCTGACACACACACCCCTCCTGCTTTCCCTTTCCATGGGCTTGCAAAGGGTGTGACCAAGTGACAGTAACTTACACAGTGACTTGGGCTCCAATGAGCTGTGTGGGCAGTCTGTAGTCAAAACTGTGTGTACATCCCTAGTGGGGGTTGTTGTTGGATTGAAAACTGCATGGTGTATTGATATGTGCTTGTGCATCCATGTCTTTCTCCTTTTTCACATGTACCTTCTTCATGTCTTCACAAGGCCGTCTCCTTTGCAGATGCAGTTCATGTTGTATGCAGTACACTGACACATTTGCCTGACAGCAACACTCTGCAGTTGGAAGGGGTCGATGTGCTGGCTTAGTCAGGTTGTGAGACTTGCACTACTTTGATTTTGTAATGTCGTATTTTGACACTTTATCATCCTGTGTTGCTGTTCTGTGTTGCTGGTAAGTATTTGGTCATGTGTACTGTTTCTTATTGATTAGTGGGAGCATATTGTCTGTGGCCTGTTTACATTTGGGACAGTGCACTTTGTGACACTTGTGTCATGTGTTGTGCATTCATTTTGTTGCTTTCACATTGCATGACATACCATGGTGTGTTGGGTAGCTGAGATGGGGAGGGGTTCGGTGACATCGGACTATTTTCATGTTGTATTTTTCAAGGGGTAGTCATTCATGCAGCATGAATGTGTGTCTTTTTGCCACACAGCATTGGTTGCCTTTAAGTAGGTAGGGATGCACAAAATGTAACACTTCCAGGTGACCAATCTCAGGCTGGTATGGTTGTGACAGTTGACTGTCCCTTATGTCATCATCATTGATTGTCAGCTGGTATGTGCCAGGGCTGTGTGCACTCCGCAGGGGTAGGATTTTAGGTGATGTAATTAGCCACCAGCTGCGTACGGGCTGCCTCACCACATGCCCTTTCACCTCCCATGCGCAGCGGCCGTGCATGTGGTTGGGGATGTGGGGGCACCACCATGTTCACCCACAGGCCCCGGCAGGTAGCAACATTGTGCAGGACACATGCTGCCACTATGATCCTGCACACTACTGGGGGCGCGTATAGCAGCTGCCCACCAGAGCGGTCAAGGGAGCGAAAGCGTGACTTGAGCACTCCGAATGTGTGCTCCACTATGCCCCGGGTTGCAATATGGGCTGTGTTGTATCTTACCTCAGGTGGTGTGGTGGGGTTCCGAATTGGCGTCATCATGTGGGTGCTCAGAGGGTAGGCACTGTCCCCTGGGGAGGTGATGATGGGTATCATTAGTGGGGTTGTGACATTACTCAGTATCTGACATGCATGCATGTGCAGAGGCATTTATACTAACCAAGCAGCCATGTATCGCCATGCCGCCCAGCTTCTACGTCCCAGTTTAGGGGTAACATTCTGAAAATGAAACTATCATGGGATGTGCTCAGTTGCCCTGGGTGGACGTAGAGCCACATGGGGGCAATCAATGGCACCTAGCACTTTGGGGAAGTGTGCCACTCCGTACAAGTCCTGGATGGCAGCCTGCCTTTCTGCAGATGTTCTGTGCATGTATAAGTGCCTGCGGACTGAGGAGCGTGCAGTCATGATGACCAACACCTGGTGTAGGCAGCGTGACTGCGTGGCCTGTGACACCCCCCCCCCACTATGGTACTTGTCCGCTGAAATGAACCAGTGGCCAAGAAGTGCAGTACATTGAGCACCTTTTCTAAGGGGCTCAGTGCTTGGGAGCACAGGGTGGGTGATGTGAGGTCATCCTCCCACTCACTCACCAGGTTGAGTATTATGTATGGTGGAAACCTGTACCTCCCATACACCTGGTCATCAGGCATCCCAAAAAGGCTGGTCCTGGGTGTAAAAATGTGGGGCCTGGCTATCCTCCTCCTCCTGCGGTGTCCAACGACCACTGCTGCGAGGAACGGTATATTCATCGTAGCGTCTGAGCTTGTTTGTTGTTTGCGTGCACTTATTTTTTTTACAGTGGGGGGCTGCGCGGGGCCGCGTACACCTGCTTCCTGCTGGCGTACATGTTTCCGGATTAGCGTGTCTTTTTTGGTGCACGCGTTTCCCCTGTTCGATTCCATGAATACGTGTTGTAGGCGCGCATGTGAGCATTTATCTCCTGTACTTCCCCCGTAACGCCCACATTTTCACGCGTTGTTCCATGAATCGATGTGTGTGGCTTTGGCACGCTTGCGCTGCTATTTTCACGCTTGTGCTGCGATTTTCACGCTTGCGCTGCCATTTTCCGCGCACATTAATTCCATGAATCGGCCTGTAAATATATATACACTCACACACAAGCTAACACAACACACACATTGCTTATAAAGTGCCAGAAAACAGACATCATTAACACATTTATATCACACCAGTAGACTGTAACTCCCAAAACACTGCTTTATGAAAACACTGTTAGACACTTTAAGCACAACGTTTAATAGTGTGGCTTGATAAAGCTAGCTCAAACATTCCGACAGGATGTGTTTTGGGTAGGAAGGGACATGAAGTGGGTGGAAATGCAATGCAATAGATGGGAAAAGGTGTGAATCCATGGCTATGTAATAGCACTACAGAAGTCAAAACAATTACATTTATAATACATGTTTTAACAGGACTTCAGCAAATGACATACATAATGCTTATACATAAAGTGGCTCTCGACAGATCTTGTTAACACGTTTATATCACACTAGTAGACAGACTTCAAGTTTCAGGGTTGAACTATGCTTTGTTGGGTAGGACTCTGGCTCTCCAAATATTTAGTCAATAACAGAAAAGGGGCCAAAACAGCCATTCTTTGAAGCTCCAACATCGAACTTCAGCAATAATACAGCATATGCTACCAGACTCAAACATTAAACTTCACTGCATCACATAGTAAAGCGCCACACCTTTCTGCAAAGCCAAATACAACTACACTGAACTCAAATGCTGAATACACATATAAATGTCAGAAGAACACATAGTGCTTCTAAATAAAGTGGTTGAAAAAAGACATCATTAACATATTTATATCACAACTGTAGACTTATTCTTAAAACACAGCTGCAAAAAAACAGTGTTAGACACTTGAAGCAGAAGATGCCAACATGATGTGTTTTGGGTGGGAACGGACAGGAAGTGGCTGGGAATGCAATAAAATAGAGGCAAATGGTGTGAATACATTGGTATGTAATAGCACTACCTTGGTAATGCCTAATACACATACACAAGCCAAAACAGTTTGCTTTTTAATACATATTTTTAACAAAACGTAAGCAGAGGAAAATGGCTAAATTTAGACCTTGTTAACATATTTATGTCACACCAGTAGACTACAAGTCTTAGGGTTGAACCAATCCAAAAGTCCAGTTTTGTTGGGGAGGACTCTGGCTCTCCAGATATTTAGTCAATAACAGAAAAAGGGCCAGACCAGTAATTTTTTATGCTCATACATCCGACTTCAGCAATAATACAGCATATGCTAACAGACCCAAAAATTCAACTTCACTGCATCACATTGATTAGCACTAGTTGTGTGGCATTAGAAATTACTAATATTAATGTTACCCAACTAAATGGTGTTCAGTTTATTAACTGCATAAAGATTAAGGCAAAGGCACTTGTCATCAGGCACACCTGAGATGGTATTGACTGCCGATTAATGGTCGCAGAAATAACTATTTAAAACATACGGCCAATGCAGTGAGTAAGTTGTATCACAGGGGGGAAATGACACCGATTTTGAAAATGAGTTCTTGCAGTTCTTCGTATTGAGACTTCAGAAACGGTGGAAGAATGAAAGGCGTGCCAGTCAGGATGGAAAACATGCTCAAATGTGGCCTGGTCTGCGGAAAACAAATCACTCCTATAAAATAAACATATCTCCCTTACTTCAATCAAATCCCTGCGGCAAACTATTTTCGATTAGTGTCCACTCGCGTTTCTCCCGAGACCCTTCTCTGATCAGGATCCCTCTCCATGTCGCTTTCCCTGCTTCCCACACCGTTCTCTTCGAGACCTCTCCCGTATTATTTATTTTAAAGAATTCCTCAATCTCTTTGGTCAGTTCAGCGTGAAACACCAGGTCTTTCCATAAGGATTTGTTGCATTTCCACCTAGACCCCTGGGTACCATTCCTTGCCAGTTCAGGTCCACTGTTACCAAATCATGGTCTGACCATGCAATAGGGGAAATCTCCAAACTCAAAGCCTCCTCCGACAGACCCCTCAAAATATACATATAGTAAATTCTAGTGAAAGTGCCGAGTGGGGCAGAGTAAAAGGTGTTATCCCTTTCATATGGGTGCATGGACCGCCATATATCCCGCAGCCAACAGACCTCCAACATTTCAAGGACCTATCCGTAAGCCTGCCTCGTCCCTGGGTTTGTCCCTCCCGTCCGGGCCTGCCTATATAACTTTAAATCTGCCCACATATTAAAATCACCCCCCAATAGTTTCAATAAGAACCTCAATTGACACTGGTTCGGGCAGTAGATTGTGGCAAATGTGAACCCCACTTTTTTTTATAATCCCAGATACCAGAAGGGCCCTACTTTCCTCATCAGCCCAAACCTTTGTAATCTCCATTATCAGCCCTTTACCAATGAGAATTCCCACCTCTGCCTTCCTTAGGGGCCCTGAACCCCAGTATTCCTGACCCAGTGCCCTGTGTGGGACCCTCCGTTCCCTCCCTCTTGCATATTTAGTCTCCTGGAGGAACATAACACCAAGCTCAGCCCTACAAACTCCTTAGCCACTAAAGACATTTTTGTGGGCAAGTTCATTCCCTTTACATTAAGCGTCCCAACCCTCAGTTGGCCTCCCCCGGTGGCGTCCGCAACTACAGCCATCTGAGTATTCCCTCGCATATGAATCTCCTTAGCTCTCCGGGTGGCCTATATACACAAATCCGTCCCGCCCCCCCTTAATAACCCTAAAGGGCGCCCGACTTCTCCAGGTCAGCTCCACCAAGATAGGGTCGGACCACCAGCTGGGACCAATTCTAATCCGGTCCCGTGCTCAAGGAACCTCATTTCCCTTGAGCCACCACCACTAAACCGTACGGCAACCTACCAGGTTACCGCCACCCTTTCCCGTCATCAAATGCCCACTTTAACATAACACATCAATGGACCACCTGGCCATACATCACCCCCGTCCTCCTTGAAGAAGACCCCTGGGTCCCCTGACCATGCTTAGGTGCTTCTGACTGTGAGTCAAGTGTCCGCCATGGGCGATGTATTCAACTTCCTATATTTCTTGGATCCTGGCACCCGTCTTCTCCTGGGTCCTTTGATAAACCACTGCCTGTCACCTTCTGCCTTTTCTGCTGGGTACCTTGATGTGTCGGCTTCTCCAAGCAGCTCCCCGTGACCCTCCGAATGCCTTCCTCCATGGTCAGTCGGTATTTGTGACCCTCGAGTTCAAAGGAGATGGAGAACGGAAACCCCCACCTGTACCTCAATCCTTTCTCATTTAGCCACTTAGTCAGAGGCGAACACATCCTCCTCTTGGTTAGGGTTAGAGATGACAAGTCCTGGAAGATCCGTACTCTGGATGTGCCATACATGACCGGGCCTCTCCATTTTGCTTTTGTCAAGAATTTTTACTTTATCTGAGTAGTTGTGGTCCCGGGCGAGGAACAACTTCGGACCTCCTGCAGCCCCACCCACTCAATTAATTCTTTCTACCTTAGCTTCGTCGATGGTGTCATCCTCGAAGACCAATTTCATGACCTTATGTAGTGTTCTCTTCAGGACTAGCTCAGTCTCCCCTCTCTGTCTGGAATTCACAAAAGCCTAAGGTTGTTCCACCTTTTGCGATTTTCCAAATCGTCCATTTTCAACCTGACCTCTTCCTCACACCTCTCCATTTCGGACATTCGCATATCGACATATCCATTTACATCTCTAAGGTATCGCAGGAGGATTGGTTGTGTTCGACTTCCTCCAGCCTCTGCTCCATTTGGTCTATCCTTTTGGTGATTTTATCCACCCTGCCACTGATGTCAGTCCTCATGTTCCTAATTTCTTCCATCAGTGCAGCAACATCCTTTTTGGTGGCTGCGGATTCCTCCGGGATGGTAGCCATATTGGGCTGTACTGTGGATTCACCACCTGAATGACCGGAACGTATTTGAAGGAGGCCAACTTCAACTTCGCCGCCATACAACTCTTCTTATTGATATGGATAAGTCTCCCCTGGGGTGTCCCCTTGCGTTAAGAATGGGTGTCGGAGGTCAGAGCTCTCTTTGCATAGTCCCCTTGAAAGTACTTTTAAGGCCAGATGTGTCGGTTACTTCTGAAGCCCGGCAGGCAGGCACACGCCCCAGACTCGCGGGCCCTCATCTTCCTGGGCGGCCTGACACCTCTTCTACCCCCTCGGACGTGTGGGGCGACCCTGAACTCCAGCCGTTAGCCCAGAGCTTCTGCTGGGGGAACCCTTCTGCTATGTTCCTCTTTCAAATGTCCGGTTGGCCCCACACCTCTTGTAGGGTATGATTACAAGTGTGAGGAACTCTCGTGTGTTAGGGGGACACTCCTTCTTCCTCTGCCCCTGGGGTCCCTCCTTCCACCTGCTTAGGGCCAACACAGATGCTCCATGGAGGGGTCTTCCTTCCCTGATAAGTCACAGCACCAATCTGCCCATGCTGTATCCTGCCTCTGGTCAGCTCATCTGTAGGGGGATCTCTCCTGTTGTGGGCCCCAACGTGGGCGCTTTCACTCGTGTGTAGTGATGGTGCCAGGTAACCCACCTCTTCACTGGCAGTATATGGGGCCCGTGCCAGCACCTTTTTCAGCTCTTGGGGATGTAACCTCTGAGTCCTGCATGGGCCCCCTCCTGGCTCCTCCTCCCATCCGTGGCTGCACAATCTTGGAGCTGGCCCCGCTGGTTGGTGGTGCCCTCCACGTCGCAGTCCGCAATGGGGCCTCTCCTACCCCCTGGCGGGGCAGCTCATTGTGCGTAACGGAGCCACCCGCCTAGCAGGACCAGTGGGGGGGACTCTCTCCTCTTCTGACCAGGGCACTGATGGAACCAGGGGTGGGGGGTGGCACATGCCTTCCTCCCCTCTTGCCTCAGGTCCGTCCTCTGATCTCCTCTGTTGTGTGTCCTCGACTCAAGCGCACTGCCAGGCAGGCTCTTTCCCTTTCGTTTTCGGTGCTGTGTCGGGTGGCTGGTTCTCCGACAATATGAATTTGTTTTCCCCATTCTTGGGACTGCAGACATAGAGCGGGTTCCACTATCTGCCAGTCTGGGAGGCAGGGGGGTGAGAAAGTGGGGGCTCAAGCCACTTTGCGGCTTTGTGTGGATGAAGGGAGAGGGGCCCTCTGAACCCTTCCAGGCCTGGACAGGCTCAGACAGGGCCTTAGAAGAGGGGTCTTGGGAGGGTGGGCTGGCGTTCGCCTGCCGGTTTCGAGATTGGCTCCAAACTTTGAATCAAAGGCCAATCATAGCAGCATCAGGATGCATAAGGTGGACATCAGCTGCTTTGGATCAGGGCAGCCATTATGGAAAGGTGCTGCATGAACACTAAGTATGGCCGATGGTAGAGCACACACCGATTCCACTCCACTCGCAGAATTTTAAATACTTCAGTCGATTTGCGGTAATTTGCAGATGAGGTGCATTTTGTTTATAAATAATGTGCACGTCGAAATATCAGCCTGGCAGAGGCCTACCGGGTGTAGTAATGATGTTGCCGTGTCCACAAAGCCCGCTCAGACCTCGTGGTGCTGGGGGCCTCTCAATGAACCAGAAGAAAGTAATGTCTACCTTTGTTCCCGTCGTCGGGAGAGTGAAGAGGAAAGACAAGCAGAAAAGGGCCTTAGGAGTGGGGCCTTGGGAGAGTAGGCTGGCGTTCGCCTGCTGGCTTCGAGATTGGCTCCTAAGCATGAATCACAGACCAATCGTAGCAGCATCAGGCTGCATCATCTGGACATCAGCTGCTTTGGATCAGGACAGGCCATTATGGGAAGGGGCTGCATGCACACTAAGTATGGCCAATTGTAGAGTACACACTGATTCCATTGCGCCCACAGGATTTTAAATACTTCAACTGATTTTTCGTAATTTGCAGATGAGGGGCATTTTGTTTATATATAATGTGCACAGCGAAATATCAGCCTGGCAGAGGCCTACCGGGTGTAGTAATGATGTCGCCATGTCCGAACTAGATAAGAAGGCCAGGGACAGCATGGAGTGGCGGGAGGAAAGGGTCATGGAGGCATGGGGGATGGGGGAAAAGGGAAGGCATGGGGGAAAAGGGAAGAGCTAAGCCTGCTAGAGGAAGCTCAAATAATTAGGAAATTGCAGTTCCTGAAACAAAAGTTTTATTCAAAAGGAGATAAGGCAGACACACTACTGGCCGCCAGACTGAGGGGACAGCGTGCCGAACGTTGGGTGAAGCCCATAGAAGAACAAGTTACTTCTTACCTTGTAACGTTCTTTCGACGGGATGTTCCTCCGACGTATTCCTCATCTTAGATATCTCCTTCCAGCTCTGCTGGCCTCGGAAATTTTTTTCTCTAGAGGGCGCTGCGCGTCGACGTCCTCCGAGTCGATGTCCTTCGACAGCCGCCGTATCGACGTCGACGTCATCCTGCCTAAAAAGGCCGCGCGCAGCGTCCGTTGCTCAGTTCCGTTTTGTAGCCCACAATAATACTTTCTGGACTAAACTAATCACCCTGAAGGAGCGTAAGCTGCAACAACAAGGGAAGTAGAACTGCGGGGATGGGAGGGTCGATGAGGAATACGTCGGAGGAACATCCCGTCGAAAGAACGTTACAAGGTAAGAAGTAACTTGTTCTTCGAAGGGATTGTGTCCTCTGACGTATTCCTCATCTTAGATAGGCTCCCATAGCAGTATTCTATTATCGGAGGAGGGAGTACTGACTTCACGCTGTCTTCTATTGATGAATAGAATGCAGTACAGCCCTTCCAAACCTAGTCTCTTGACAGGAGGAGGAATCCAAATTGTAAAAACGTGTAAAGGTATGGACAGACGACCATGTAGCGGCCGCACAGATGTCTTTAACCGGCACGCCTCTTTTGAGGGCCGATGAAGCTGCAATACCTCTGGTCGAATGAGCCCTAAGGTTTTGAGGGGGCTCTTTCCCTGCCAGTTTATAACATTCCAGAATGGCTAGAATGATCCATCTGGAAATGGTCTGCTTAGTTATTGGTAACCCCAGCTTGTGACCTGCGTAACCTACAAACAGCTGGTCTGCCTGTCTTATCCTGGCTATTCTACTGATGTAAAAACTTAAAGCCCTCCTAGGGTCTAGCCTGTGTAACCTCTCTTCCTCTTTCCCCGGGTGAGGAGGAGGATAGAAAGATGGTAGGGTAATCTTCTGAGTGATATGGAATTCAGAAACCACCTTTGGGAGGAAATTAGGCTTCACTTGCAGGACAACTTTGTCTTTGTGAAATATTGTGTGAGGGGGTTTACAAGAAAGAGCTTGTAAC
The DNA here is from genome assembly GCF_040938575.1 of Ambystoma mexicanum. Classification (NCBI taxonomy): domain Eukaryota; kingdom Metazoa; phylum Chordata; class Amphibia; order Caudata; family Ambystomatidae; genus Ambystoma; species Ambystoma mexicanum. The sequence goes on from NC_090935.1 coordinate 574,762,058, forward strand.
TCGCTCACCCTTCTAGCAGATATAAGTGCTATTAATAAAACAGTTTTAAGGGTAAGGAATCTTAACGAACAAGAATGGAGAGGTTCGAAAGGTGTGCCCATCAGGAAAGTTAGTACTAAGTTTAAATCCCATAGGGGAACTTGGAATGGTCTTGGGGGATAAACATTGGTTAACCCCTTTAGAAACTGTATTACCAAGGGTAATTTGAAATAGGATGGTTCTTCCGCAGTACGCTTAAAGATGGATAGCGCTGCGAGATAGCCCTTAATGGTGCCAACTTGAAGGCCTGAATTTGCCAAATATAGTAGGAAGGACAAAACCATTGGTGTACCACATGAAAAAGGGTTGATATTCTGTTCTCTACACCAGCTGCAAAATCTGTTCCAACGGCAGCGGTATAAAGACTTTGTTGCTGGCCTCCTTGCCGAAAGCAACACCTCCATAACATCATCAGGGAGGTCCCAATCCTTGTACCTCAGCCTTTCAGAAGCCAAGCGTGAAGGTTGAGGGTTTTGATGTCTGGATGGAGAACCTGACCTCCCTTCTGTGAGAGTAGGTTCTCTCTGAGTGGAAGTCGAATTGGAGGGCAGATGGACAAGTCTAGAAGGTCCGGGTACCACGTTCTCCTGGGGCAATTAGGATCATGGTTCGCCGGAATCTTCTCAACCTCCTGATCATTTGATGAATGACAGGGACCGGTGGGAACGCGTACAGAAGCGGAAACTCCCAGTCCACTATGAACGCGTCTCCCAGAGCTCCTCTCGGGGGAAATTCCCTTGAGCAGAACAGGTCGCATTTCCTGTTTAGGCTGGTGGCGAACAGATCTACCTGAGGGGTTCCCCAAAGGGCGAAGATCTCTTGAAGGACTTCCTGAGCTAGCTCCCACTCGTGGGAGACTGTGTTCTGCCTGCTCAGAGCGTCCGCTGTCAAGTTCTTCTCTCCGGCTAGGTGAACTGCCGATAGAGAGATTCCTTCTTGCATTGCCCAAAACCAGAGCTGCATCGCCTCTCTGCACAGGGGTAGTGATCCTGCGCCTCCTCTTTTGTTGAGGTAATGCATGGCCACCGTGTTGTCCGTCATTATCAGGACGTTCTTCCCTTGTACAGCTGGCAGGAACGCCTTCAGCGCAAGTCTGATGGCTCTCAGCTCTAACAGGTTGATATGTAGTCTGGACTCCGATGGAGACCAACGACCGCTGATGGTCAAGTCGTTGGCGTGGGCTCCCCACCCCGTGAGTAAGGCATCCGTGACTACTGTTATCTCCGGCCATGGTTGCCAAAACTGTTCTCCTTTCAGAATGTTCTCCTGACAGGCCCACCACTGAAGGTCTCGAGCCACCCTGCCGGGAACCTGAAGAAGATCTGTCATTCTCCCTGAGAATTGTGACCACTGAGTCCTCAGTGCCCACTGGAGGGATCTCATTCTCAGGCAAGCCTCTGGCACTAGGAAAATGCAGGATGCCATGAGGCCTAGCAACCTCAAAAAGTCGAAGGCTGGGAGACGTTGGGCATATTGGAACTTGGTAACCATCTGTAGAATATCTTGAGCCCTCACCTCTGGTGGCGAGGCTTTTCCCAGGGAAGTGTCCAGGATCGCTCCTACGAATTGGAGTCTCTGCGATGGTGTCATTTGTGACTTCTTTAAATTGAGGGAGAAGCCCAGCCTGTGAAGGAAGTGGCACACGTGATTTAGCTGGATCTGAGCTTGTTCCGAAGAAACAGCCCTGATCAACCAATCGTCCAGGTAGGGGTAGACGTGAATCCCTTCCCTCCTTAGACTTGCAGCCACTACCGACATTAACTTGGTGAAGACCCTCGGGGCGGAGGTCAGCCCAAATGGCAGCACTCGAAATTGATAGTGAGAGTTGCCAATTGCGAACCTCAGGTATTTCCTGTGTTTGAGATGGATAGGCACATGGAAATAAGCGTCCTGAAGGTCCAGAGATACCAACCAGTCCTGGAACTGAAGGGCCTGGAGGATCTGAGAAAGAGTGACCATCTTGAATTTGTCTTTCCTGAGGAATTTGTTCAATTCTCGCAAGTCCAATATGGGTCTCAGTCCTCCGTCTTTCTTTGGAATGAGAAAGTAAGGGGAGTACCAGCCCTTGTTCCTCTCCGCTACAGGTACCGGTTCTATGGCACCTTTCTCTAGCAGGTCCAAAGTTTCCTGCACGAGGAGCGGATCTGGAGCTTTCTGAGAGCTGATCCCCGGTGGATGACTCTGAGGTATACGTAGGAAAGGCAGGCAGTAATGTTGGGCAACTGTTTCCAATGCCCAAGCATCTGACGTGATAGCCTGCCATACCGCCAGATGTTGAGTCAACCTGCCTCCTCCAGGTGTCCTGTGAGGGAAGTCCTCAGAGTGGTTTTGGGGCGGCTGAGGCAGATGCCGATGGTAAAGAGGCACCTGCTGTTGCTGCGGCTTTTGAATATCTACCCCGTCCACCTCGGGTAGTTCTTCTTTGTCCCCTTTGAGCCGGACGTCCTCTACCTCTTCCGAATGCGGAGTAGAAGCGAAAGGACTTGCCCCTCGCAGAGGTTCCTGTGGGACGAAAAGGAGTCTGACGGATTGCAGCTCCTAGGGATTTTGCTGCTGCTTTTGAAGTTTGCAGTTTCTCTAAACTGTCATCCGCCTTTTTCCCGAACAAAGAAGAGCCATCAAATGGCATGTTCAAGAGCCTGGCTTGCACATCTGGGGCAAAACCAGACTTTCTCAACCAAGCGAATCTCCTGGTTGATGTACTTGCCGCCATTGCTCTGCTGATACTGTCAGCCGAATCAATGCCCGTCTGGAGAGATTCGCACATAGCGTCTTTGCCGTCCTGTATGATATTCAGGAACGCATCCCTTTCTTCTCCCTCCGGGATGCAGTCAGCCGCTGTAGAAGCACACTCCCAAAGTGTATGGCTGAACCTAGCAAGGGTGCAAGTAGCATTAGCAGATTTTAACGCCATGCTACATGCTGAAAAGACTTTCTTTGCCATAGCATCATATTTTGTATCGTCCCTGTCCTGTGGGACGGTAGGATAAGCCGTCTTGACATCGGTAGAGGATGCTGCCTGTACCACCAGACTCTCTGGGGATGGGTGTTTAGACAAAAATTCCGGGTCTGTAGAAGATACCCTGTACTTTGTAGACAGTTTTTTATTTACTGCTGGTACGACATCTGGGGTTTCCCAGTTTGTCATGATCTTCCTCTGAAGAGCTTTATGAAAAGGCACCACAGGATCCTCCTGTGGGCCTTTGTCAAGAATATCCGTGAGGTCATCTTGTTGGAAAGATTGTGAAGGTGCAGACCACCCCATGAACTCTGTAATCCTGGCCATTAGGGCTCTATAGGGGGTTTCAGCATGCTCCCCCGGGTCTGGCCTAGCAAACTCCACCTCAGGGGAAGTGTCTAACCCACTTGCCTCATGTAAAGAATCATGAAGATCCTTTAACCTGCGTTCTTCAGAGGAAAATTCCTCTCTAATTGGGGTTACAGGTCCCTGCAACTCAAATGTGTCTTCCTGTTCAGACAATTCACCCTCTTCCAAAATTGAGGACATAGTTCTCAATTGTTCTGAACTCATAAAGGGAGTAAATCCCATTTCCAAGGCAGAGGGTGCCGAACTTGTCATTATCGGCCTCGAAAGCGTCAATGTCGTCGACGCCGACGTCGAAGGCTTCGAGCGTGGCGTCGAAAACAAAGGCGGAGGCCTCGAAGACCTCGACAGAATTGGAATTCTACTCGACAATCTCGAAGCCATCGACGTCGAGGACCTGGGGATAGTCACTGGGTGTGTCGTAACCGTGACTTTTCTTGGCGTCGACGCCGGTGTCGAAGCTGGCGTCGAGTCGACAGACCCGTGTGTCGAAGGTCCCTTCGACAACGGCGTCGAAGACATCGACCTCGGCGTCGAGGGAACCTTCGAGGAAGGTTTGGAGGTAATAGTCCTACTCGAGGGTTCGAGACGCGCTCGAGAGGTTTCCTTCGCCGGGTACTGCGACTCGTGGCGTTTTTGACCTTCGGGTCTTTCGACCAGAGCATCGCTCTCGGCAGTCTTCGAGGGGGTCGAGGCCGCTTTCTCGAAGACGCTCATCATATTTTTGCGGAATTCCTCCCATTCAGCCCGGGAACTATGTTTCGTGGGGCAAGGGATTCTTTTTGGCGAAACAGAGGAAGAGGAAGACGGAGAAGGGGATCTTCGACGTCTTCTCTTCGAGTGCTTCGATCTCGAGGAGTGATGAGACCCACTCCGAGACCTGGAGCGCGAATGGTGACGAGGAGACGAGTGTCTCAACTTCGTCGACGAAGAAGAAGCTTTAAAAGTCTTACCTTTCTCCAGCTTCCCCCTACGCTCCTTCAGGGCCTTAGCTGTCATGGACATACAGTCCTCGCATTCCGAACAATGGTGTTCAGCTCCCAAACACCACAGACAAACTCTGTGAGGGTCAGTCAGCGACATCTTTTTCCCACAATATCGAAATTTTTTGAAGCCGGATCGAGGAGTTGTCGGTTCCGACGAGGAAGCCATCGAGTACGGATCGAATGACTCGAGGTAAATTAGGATTAATTCTGACAAGAACTGAGCAACGGTATTCCGAGGCACTGAGTAAGCGCGGAAAAACGGAACTGAGCAACGGACGCTGCGCGCGGCCTTTATAGGCAGGATGACGTCGACGTCGATACGGCGGCTGTCGAAGGACATCGACTCGGAGGACGCCGACGCGCAGCGCCCTCTAGAGAGAGAAAACATTTTCCGAGGCCAGCAGAGCTGGAAGGAGATATCTAAGATGAGGAATACGTCGGAGGACACAATCCCTTCGAAGGGGTCGATACAACAAATGACCAAGGGCGGATGGGATCCAAGAAGCATTTGCATCTTTTTATGAGGACCTATATAAAACAGATACCAACTCAGAGTTTGGAGAAATAACCAAGTACCTGGATGGAATTTGGATGCCCAGGCTCTTCGCTGAGGAGACTGAGGCAATGGAAGCCCCAATAATGGCTAAAGAAGTTAAGAGGGCAGTGGCAAGAGTACCGTTGGGAAAGGCCCCAGGAGAGGATGGCTTTTCGGCAGGCTTCTATAAGACGTTTATCACCTCCCTCATCCCATTCATGGTAGAATTATTGAATGATATCCTGAAGACACGGGAGGCCCCGGAGTCCTTATCCCAAGCACTGATAACTGTGATTCCTAAGGAGGGCAGGGATCCCTGGTTATGTGGGTCTTATCGCCCCATCTCCCTCCTGAATATCGATGCAAAAATGTATTCACAAGTTCAGGCAGCATGACTTGAGCTGCACATGCCCCAATTGATCCGTTCGGATCAAGTGGGCTTCATAAAGGGACGTCAGGGGGCAGACACAGTTAGGAAAACCCTACAACTGCTCCATGAGGCACGTGAGATGGAGGGAGACCCCCCTCTTCTCTTCGTAGATGCGGAGAAGGCATTTGATAGGGTGGAGTGGGGCTTTCTTAGGGAAGTGCTGGGCAAAGCAGGCCTGTGCTCCAGGATTAGACGGGGTATCATGGCAGTTTACATTTCCCCCAGGCTTGTGTAGCAGTTAATGGTGGTTATTTCCATTGGTTCGCCCTAAGTAGGGGCACGAGACAGGGATGCCCACTTTCCCCGATCCTGTTTGCGCTCTCTGTGGAACCACTAGCTCAGAAAATTAGAGAGGCTCCGCTTGTAGAAGGATTCATCGTGGGGGGGGTGGAATACAAAGTTGCACTGTATGCAGATGATATGCTGTTACATATGAGTAACCCCCTAACCTCCATTCAGAGGGCAATTTGCTTGATCGAACGGTAAAGAGATCTCTCAGGTTTTAAGATTAACAGGGCTAAGTCAGTCCTGTTTCCACTGGATGGGGACCGGGACGGAGAGATAAGTAGGTTCGCTCCACTGGGATTACTGGTCAATCTGGGCACAAGGCCAACTTCCCCACACTCTTGGCCGGATTTCGGGCTGATCTGGGAAGATGGGAAAAACTGACCATATTGTGGCTTGGACACCTCAATGCCCTTAAGATGGTGTGTCTACCAAGGATCCTCTGCACCTACCAAATGCTTCCGATTCAGGTCCCGGAAACCTTCTTCCGGGAGATAAAGGGGCTATGGTGGAATTCTTGTGGCAAGGTAAAAAGCCGAGAATATTATTTGAGGTTCTCACCTTACCGAAAGACAGGGGCGGGGTGGGGCACCCAAATGTGAAACTGTACTGAAGGCAGCTCAGCTAAGGGTCCTCATACCCCATCTCAGAATGCAGAGGCAGTACCAATGGGTCGGTTTGGATAATCTCCACCTGTCCCCCGCTTCAGTGGGTAATGGCTATTACTCCCCCTGCAGAATCTACAACCACCCGATTCTGTGCACAATATGGGCTTTGTGGAGACAGGGTGCGGCAATGTATGGGGTAATGACATGGCACTCTCCCCTGAGTCACCTGTGGGCCCCGGGAATAAGAGACGCGATCCCAAACCCTGTACGATTCCAGGCATGGTTTGAGGCAGGCCTTGAGAGAGTTGTCCAATTGTGGAGGGACGGCACCTTTATCACTATAACAGACCTGGAGGAGAAGTTGGGTTTGGGCACCCTCTCTGTCTTCTCATACCTTCAGTTGAAAGGGGTGCTCACGGGGGGGAAATGGAGGGACGGGATACAGAGGGACCTTACTCCCTTTGAGAAGCTCCTAGACAAAAGAATGGATATGAAGGGCCTGATCTCTGCTATGTACAAGGAACTGGTGGTTGCAGGGAATGGGTCCACCAAAAAGATGAGACTGAGATGGGAAAGCAACTTGGAGAGGGAAATAGACCCAGTATTGTGGTTCAGATTATGTAAAGGGGCCTCGCAGACATCGATCACGAGCCAATATAAACTGGATGCCATCAAGCTCCTCCATAGGTGGCAATAGGACCCTGTCCGATTCTCAAAGATATTTCAGACTGTTAGCCCCAATTGTTGGCACTGGTGTGGGGGCAGAGCCGACTATTGGCATATGTGGTGGGGGTGCCCTCAAGTAGAAGTGTACTGGGACAAAGTGCTGAGCTGGATCAAAGAGCTGGAGGGGATGCATAGAGACAGTGCGCCCCTCCTTATCCTGTTTGGAATGGAGGAAGTGGAGGAGAACTACGCAGGTTGAGGGGGTAGGCTGCGCCCCTTCTGCTTGCGGCACGGGCCTGCCTAGTGGTGACATGGAAAAGCACCCAGACTCCATGTAAGAGGGATTGGATCAATATGGCAATGAATATATGTACCATGGAAAGAATAAAGACAGGACTCTATGGGAGAGCTGCCCCTCACAAGAGCATGTGGGTGGTATTTATGAACAAATATTTGAAGATTTGAATCATTGGAATGAAAGGCACAAAGGCTGAGGACAACTTCTGTGCTGACCAGGTGGTAAAAGGGCAGAGCTCCCTCCCAGGGGGCTGCTACCAGTCTGACTACGTCTCATAAATAAAGGAAAGGCCTCAGAGGAGGCCAAGGACATAAGTGTATCATATGACTTTATAATCCTTTATCTCATAGACAACCGTAGGTTGTTTTTTATGTTTTTTCTGAGTTAAAGACACCGTTACCTGGTGGGAGGGGGGCGGGAACGGGGGTGGGAGAAAAGAAGGTTAGACATGTAGTCTTGTTCATACAGTGTCTATGTTTCTGTTGTGTAAAAACCTTTAATAAAAATAAATCATTTTTTTAAAGTACCTTGCATTAAGAGTCGAATTTACTTGCCCTTACATCTGTGCTGCCATTTTAGTTTTCTATGTTTAAAGTACCTTGCATTAAGATTCGAATTTAGTTGCCCTTACATCTGTGCTGCCATTTTCATTTTCTATGTTTATAGTACCTTGCATCAAGATTCAAATGTAGGTGCCCTGCATATGTTTTCTGTGCTTTGATTGTTATTCCAGTGCATCTGTTTCTTTCTTCCCTCGGCTACTAGGCCGGCTGGTGAGTTGTGCTCGTTCTGTGCTGTGCAGCTCTCCTATTTCTTCCTCCTTTCCACCACCACTATGGCACTCTCCATTTCCCCCATCTTTTATAACTGCTATACTATCACCTATCCTCCCTCTCTCACAAAGTCTGGAAGAAAAAAACATTAAAAAGATATCCTGACCACTAGCCCTGGCCTACCTATCACAGACACCTATGTCAGGGCAACTTCCAGACAGATCTTTACTGATATCCTCTTCTCTGTCCCTTCTCCAGATCTATGGACTCCCCATCTCAACTCTACTCTGTCTCCCCTTACATCCTCTCCCATTATTTGTGGCACCAAATGGGAAGTCCTCTTGGCAGGCTTTGCATCATCCAGGTGTATCATTAATGTCTACCACAATGGCACTATCTTGGTTCAGGGTCCTCAACTCAACCTCCTCCTCCTCTTTGACCGGTGCCTGCCGTCCCTCATTAACTTCCTCCCAATTCCTGCTACTCCTTCTTCCACTCCCTCTGCCCACCCCCCTCCGAATGGTGCACCACGCCCCTGTACCCCTCCTCGGAAAACCTTCAAAGGTGGAGATCTCTTGCATCTAGCCACGCATAATGCTCATTCTCCCATCAAACACTCCGCCGACATCTGCCTTCTTCTTGAAGACCTTGACCTCGATATCCTTGCTCTTACCGAGACATGGTTCAAGGCCAGCTCAGTCACGGCTTTTGACTCGCTTCTCCCTGATGGCTATAAAATCATCTCCAACCCTCGCCCTAATCGTGCAGGCGGTGGGGTTTCTCTTATCTTCCCTGAGTGGGTCTTTTCTTCCCTCGTACGTACCCACCCAGCCTTACTCTTCCTTCCAGAGCCTGGTTTTCAAGTTGGTCATCTCTCCCACCTCTTCACTGACAATTGCCACCATCTACAGGACATCTGGCTCTACCATCCTGTTCCTCTCTGAATGGGCGGATTTCTCCTCCTCTCTCCTCACTACCACCACTAAACTCGTTCACATGGGCGATTTTAACATCCACCGTGACTCCTCAATCACGGCCTCAACTCTCTTCCATGACCTCTGCACCTCACTCTCCCTCTACATTCTCCCTTCTGGTCCTACCCACTTGGCTGGACACACTCTTGATGCCATCATCCACACCAATCGTTCACTCTCCTCTCCACTTATTACCCCCCTCTCCTGGTCAGACCACTCTCTCCTCTCACCTGGGCCCTCTCGGTCCTCTTACCACGTCTCACCCAGCATTGCCAACCTCATTCTCGAACTTCCATCTGATGAAAAGAGTGTCAGTTGCTGCCTTCGCATCTACCTTCATCTCTCCTACCCTACTTACAGACTCCACCTCTGACTTCACTCTCAGCAACCTCCATCTTGCCATTACCAATACCCTTGACATTCTTGCCCCAGTCATGAGGATCCGCCTGAAACATGCCTCTAAGTGTAACAGCTGGTACGACACCGAACTTGCAGCCCTGAAACGCAAGTGCAGCACAGCGGAACGGAAGTGACAGACTTCAGGCTCACCCTCTGACAAACTTGCCTGTCACCTGCTCCAAAGGTAATACAGACTTTCCATCCGCACCAAGAAAATGGCCCAAACCCGGGCCCGCATCTCTAGTGCATCCAACAACACGGATGAACTCTTTAAAATCTGCAGGGAACTTGCCAACCCCTCTGCAGTCTCCTCCTCTCCTCTTCCCTCAAAGGCCCTCCGCAACGCACCGGACACACATTCACTGCAAAATGTCAGGACATCCTGAGCACCCTCGCGTCCCCCTCCCCGTCACCGACCCCCATGCTTCCTATGGCCTCCCACCCTCCCTCTGCCTTTCCCTCCTCCTTCTCTCCTATCAGACCTGATGAGGTCACCAAAGTTGTCCTCTCCATGAGGGTCTCCTCCAAACATGTTTCCCCCTGCTTCTCCAGAACCATTAAGAACAACATTTGCTCATGTTCCCCTGCATTCACTGATTTCTGCAACCATTCTTTTGCTACTGGATCTTTCCCCTCCTCGCTCAAGCACTTCCTTGTGCGACCCCCTCTGGAAAAAACCCTCTTTAGACTTGTCTGGTCCAGCCAACTACCTCCCCTATATCTATCACCTCCTTCCTTGGGAAACTCCTGGAGAAGCTAATCTTCCCCCAATTGACCCAACACACTGACCTTGTTGGTTGCCTCCACGACCATCAATATGGATTCCGAGCATCCAGAGGCACGGAAAATGCTCTTCTGAACACCTGTGAGGAACTGCTTGCATCTCTTGATTCCAACTCACCAGCTGTTCTCATTCTACTTGACCTCTCCTCTGCATTTGATATGGTCAACCACTCCATCTTCATAAAACGACTCCACGATAGCCTAGGTATCTCGGAGCGGGCACTGGATTGGCTGACCTCCTTCCTCAGTGACTGTCTTTCTCCTCCCTCATCTCTATCTTCACCTGCAGCATCTGCCAGGGCTCCAGCCTTTCTCTTATGCAGAGGACACACAAATCTTCTTCAAACTTCCCTCTGAACCTTTTCTTACTTCCTCCATCATTCCTGACCACCTTCCAGCCATCCATTCCTGGTGTACTTCCAATGATCTCTACCTGAATGCCAGCAAGACTCAGATCCTTCCTATTGGGACACCTGCTCCCTCTTTCTGTCCCTCTCTCTGGCCATCTTCTATGGGCTCTCCCCCATCTCCTCCATCCGAAGCCATAAACCTTGGAGTAAACTTCATCTCCTCTCTTTCCTTCATCCCTCACATTCAGGACCTTGCCAAGAAATCCCACTTTCAACCTCCTCAAAGGAGTTCTTCCTTTCCTCATGTTGCCCCAGAAGCTCAATGTCTCTAGAGCTCTGGTTCTTTTTAGGCTAGAATACTGCAATAGCCTTTTCTTTAACCTACCTTCTTCTTCTTTACGACCCCTCCAGCTAATCCAGAATAGAGCTGCAAGATTTATCCTTGTCCTCAAGCCGAGGGGCTGCATCTCTCCAGTCCTAAAAACACTCCACTGGCTCCTGGTTGCTGCAAAGACCAAATTTAAAACCCTCTGCATCATCCACAAGGCTGTCTGGGGCCAGGGACAACGCTATCTACAACTTGCTCTCAGTAAATACTCTCCCTCCAGATCTTTACGTTCCTCCGGCACCAACTCTTTGTGTGTAAAGCCCTTCACTAAACAGCGAGCTGCTGGCAGATTTCTTTCCTTAGCCGGCTCCCTCCTATGGAACAGCCTCTTGCTTCCTCTCCGTCTTGAGCCGGATCACCTCAAATTCCAGAAACTCCTCAAGACTTTCCTTTTCTCGTCCTCCTTCCCTTCCTCCCTTCTTTGTTAAATCCCACAGTTGCTGATATCGGTGACAAGGGCCCTTATGTCTCCTCCCGGGGCCTGGCCTCTCACACCCAATCGCCAACAGCCTCCACCCATCCCAGCACTTTGCCTTGGTACCCACAGGCCTATGGCACCACATGCCTGCACTTACCTATTTGTTGGCACAGACCACTGCATCTAGGCACTTACACCTGCTCACTCCCTAGCACTTCTGTTTTGTTACACCTAGCACTTACCCCCCCAACTGCCATATCCCTTCTCTCTCACTGCATTTTCACGTTCTGAATGCTCACAAGGCCTAGTAGGTCTGCTTCTATCGTTTATTGCTGTATCTGTTCTTTATTCCCATGTCCCCTCCCTGTTGCCCTGGGGGCACTTTGAAACGCAATTTACTTGATGTATAAGTGTCTTACAAATGCACAATAAAATAAATGTTAAACTGTAGACTAATTCTCAAAACACGCTTCAAAAAACACTGTCAGACACTTGAAGCACAAACTTTGAGAGTGTGCCCCTGATAAAATACTATTTCAATGTTTAGATTCCATTTTATACAAGGATTCTGAGCCCAGTGGTGGCACTCTCAGCCTAAAGATGTACCTATGCTCATCTCCATTTTTTAAAACACCCCCTTTTCTTATTCCCAACATTCATTTTAAACAACCCTTATTCCTTAAATCAAGGACTCCCTAAAACAATTAGAACAACTTGATGCATGACATTTTATACCCTGCACAAAACAATCTGACATCTGTGTATTGCCCTACTTGTCTTCACATCACAGAATTTGCACACAGGCTCCTTCTAAATAAAATAGGCAAGTGTGTATGCATTATTTCCTCACTGTTTTTATGTAAACTTAAACACATCGCAAACTAGCTAGAAAGAAAACAGGCTTATGTGGTGCAGGCATTTACTGTGGCATATACACAGAATAAGAGGCATTGGGGTGCTAATGGCCCCTTCCCAGTGAGTTAGTTGTACATTGTCAGGGAAAAGGGCAATCAGTTCTCTCCATTTCACAATTGTGTCTGCCCCAGCCCAGTGATAAAACACAAGATGTAAAATATGCCCAAAAAAATCCCCCCAAAAATCAACCCTTTATCACGGTTTTATAGAGGAAACCCTAAAAACATTTTTTTTAAACGAAGAAATCAACCCTTTATCAAGATTTAATCAGGCAACCTTAACAATAATGTTTAAACAATGGTGGCCATCACGAGGAAACCTTGTGGGTGGCCGCCAATACTTTATTTGTTAAATGCACTCAGGGCCTGTGGCGGCATCAGGAAAGACAAGCAGACGGCTCAGAATTCATTCCACTAACATTACAAATAATCAGAAATCCAGATGCTACCGCCGACTCTAAATTACTTCCACTAACGTTAGGGAAACAAACTTATAGCCAGGGCTTTAAGTGGGCCGGGGCCGGGCCCCGGCAGTCTCCAAAAAGTGGGACTGAGCCGGGACCCTGCCGGGGCCCCCGTCCCACCACACGCAACATTGGCGGGATGCATTATCCCGTCGCGGCGGCAGCCGCGACGGGAGATGCGCCTGTTTTGAAGTCAGGCAATCTGACAGAAGTGGCAGCCAACCACAGCGATGCTGTGCCTGGCTGCCACTTCTGTAAGTCATAGTAACTGCCTCTGGTCACCTCTCGCGCGAGGGGTCACCAGAGGCAGTTACTGTCCCTTTGTTTCCCCAGGTCGCCGAGGCGTCTTTAACCCTCGGCGAACCTGGGGATTCCTTGACATTTTTCGAGGTTTATGAAAGATGGCTTGAAAAGTACACAATTCAAGCCATCTTTTATAAAGCTTTGCCGACGGACAATTTTGTCCGTAGTCAAAGCTTTATAAAATATGGCTTGAATTGTGTACTTTCAAAGTCATCTTTTATAAAACCGAAATGTTTAAAAAAAAATGGCCTGAAAAGTAGGCAAACCGTAAGGTATGCACACACACACATATATATGCATGTTATATATCTGTGTGCGTACCTTACTATGGTTTGTGTACTTTGCAAGCCATCTTTTCTAAACATAGAAATACATATTTCTATGTTTAGAAAAGATGGCTTGCAAAGTACACAAACCATAGTAAGGTACGCACACAGATATATAACATGCATATATATGTGTGTGTGTGTGCATACCTTACGATTTGCGTACGTTTTAGGCCACGCCCCCCAAAAGCACGCCCCCAAATGAGGGCCCCCCCTCGATTTCTTACCCCACTTAAAGCCCTGCTTATAGCTGCCAGCGGCATCGGGGAGCCCGATGCCGCCGCCAGCTCTAAATTAGTTTCATTAATGTTCAGAAAGAAACGTATAGCCGGCAGCGGCATCGGGAAGCCCAATACTGCCACTGACTTAATTACTTTTAATAATGTTACAAAACAAACTCAGAGCCGGCGGCAGCATCAGAAGCCCAAAGCTTCGATCGGCTCTAAATTAGTTTTAAAAACATAAATTAAATGTTTACTTTAGAACATAATATATATTCTCAATAAAAACACATGCCTCTAAATTTTGTGTTGAAAATATATCTTCACAATAACTAATAACACATGGATCTAAATTATACATTTATGATATACATTTACAATAACTAATAAACAATCTCACTGAGCTATATAATATACACTTAAACAAACAGAACAGATTTACCTCTGTAATGTGCAGCAAATAGAACACAGCTTCCAACTCTCTTCACATGTAGAAAGAAAATGACTAACTGGAAACAAAATGGCTTCCTTGTGAGAACCAACACAGAAGCACATCCAATCACATCACTAACTGCACAGCCAATCAGGTGCTCCTTTCATCCAAAACACTAGACCAAACCCCCAAGAGTAACTAAATGTACATTTTCAATGCCATTTTAAAACAAAACGTAACTATTCAAGTTCCGTGGTTCATTTTAAGAAAAACTCTGTAAAATGTAGAACATAACTTGAAAGCTGCAGAAAATATAGATATTTTTATTTTTTATTTATTAAGTGCATTTGGTTACATAGTAGCCTTTTACACTATACAAACGTTTAAAATAAACATTTAAAATATACAGAATATTAAAAACATAACTGTAAACAATTTAAAACAAAATGTATAGCAAAGATTAAACAATTTTGGTCATGCCTGAGCCAGTCTAGACGATAGGTACTTATGTATCCTGATTTATATAACTTTAAATCTTTCCCACACATAATGAAAGCCTGACTGCCGCAATTGTGCCGAGGCAGTTAGAACCCGCAATTCCGCCCCAACTATACTACTCGATAATTCAAGAGACAAGGGCAACCTACATTTGCTATATGCTTTCTCATAGGCACTTGCCAGAATTTCACATTGGGTCAGAACATGTTGGGAGGATTCTATCTGGTGCTTACATAGCCTACAGATTGTGTCTTTGTGGGGAATACCCTCCCAAGCCCCAGTAATTTCCAGGACAGGGAGGGTTTGCATTCGTAAAGTAATAGTAAATCTGGTGGGAGCAGGGACACCAAGGTTTAATAGGTAAGACTTCAGGACTCCTAGTACAAAAGATTGGTAAGAGTATTGTGTGAATTTCCGTAGTGTTGTTAAATGTATCAATGCCACATCCGCAGCACAAGATTTCTCTGGTTTCTTTGCGAGATTGAAATCGACCCAAGATTCGGTGATCGGGGAAACCCCAATTTCCCAGAGATAGGTCCTCACCCTGGAATCCAAATTCTGATACCAGATACTTCTAGAGAATCTTAGGGAATGCTGTCTCATGAGGCCCAAGAGGGGATTTCTCCTCACCAGGTCGTACGGCATCTTCGCCCAGAATTTCCAGGCCGCCAGAGCCCAGAGAGAGCTTAGAGATAGAAGACCTAGTTCCAGTCTTATTGCCTCATCCAGCACACAGGAGGGCAGATTTAACAGAGACAAAATAATCCTGTCTTCGAGTTTAGGTAGAGACTCGACTGCTTCCCCAGGGAAGGCCTCTAAGGCATACAGTATTGCAGGTATAATTGCAGTTTTATATGCTATAACTTTTGCTTCGATACATCGGTCTCCCTGGGCATCTATCCTCTTCCTGAGTGCGAGCCACCTGTGCCAAATCTTATTGGATACATCAACACATATATAAAATATATTTTAAAGCATCAATCAAGTAAAACAACTTTTAAATAATATTAACAAATGGCGGTCGCCATTTTGGAAGTAAAAATGGCTGACACATTCAACACACAATACATTTGCAGCCAAAGAGTGCAGAAAGAGGTGTGTTGTGGGTGGAGATGGGTGGGAATGGAAGGAAAATTGTATAGATTTCACTTAGCAATAGGCAGTAATTTGGGAAACATAGCCAAACTACCTAAATACATCCTCACATATCATCTGCATTGAAAAGCATTACAAACTTGCATTTAAAGCCCCTATTCCAAGGTCTTATGTTAATGGCAATATTTTCTGCTTTAAAGGTAGTGCTAAGGGGGGCCAATAGAGAAGGGAAAAAAATAAGAAAACATTATCTTACAGATAAATCACTTAGTCTAGTTATAATATCCAAACTAAATTCAATTAATAATTCTATTAATAATTCTATAATATCTAAATCTAAAATAATAATAATAATATCTTACCCTATAGCATGACATTTAATTTCTGGTTAATAATCCTCTAAAGACACAGTTTGTATGGTGTGCCTAAAAAATAGTGTTTTATCCATTTGGATTCTGTGAACAGAGATGCAGATATTTGATAACCTAGTATGGGTATCAGGTGGCCAAACACATATTTACTATTATGTAAAAGATGATAAATGGACATACATGTTTAAATATATAAATGATTTGCATTCAACATGTCCAACATTGAATATTGCACATTCATAGCGATTACTCTGGAAGAAATCTAGATGTTCATATCAGTCCCATATATTGTATTCTCTAGGTATTTTTATATAAAATTCAAAAATGATATGTAAGTAATATCATTTTATAAAAATTATATACAGGATAATCTCATACAGCTTCCAGTTTACAGAACTGAATCACTTACTTAGTTATTATAGAAAGGATGTTATTTTTCCTTGCAGTGATTTGCAATGGTTTTGCTGTGTATTGTGGTCAGCCACCATTTTGCTTATTTATATTCACCTCTGTGACATTGTCACACCTCCGTGTGACATCATTGACCTGGCACATACGCAGATACTTTTATTGCATTTTTGTTCTGCCGTTCGTACTGAACCCTATATAGCCATCCATTCCATCCTATATATACAATGTATCATAAAGACAAAGTACTTAGCAATATTGATTAGTAATTCATATGCCTTGACTGTAGAATATTAACTTTGGATTTGTATTTATATAATTAAGAATATTTCAATTTTTGAGGTATCCTACACATATCGTGTGAGAATGCATACTATACTATTGCATTGTTTCATGTTTCTCATAAGCTATTATGCTCTAAAGTTGGTGCAACATATAAATATTACATACCATGCTGTATATATTATCTACTGTGATATTTTGAACCTATTACCTCTGTTTCAATACCATTACTCATTACTGATTAGCCTATATACAGTTATTGTAGGTTTGATGAGTATTTGGATTATCACCATGTTACGCTCATCTGGTCTCTGCGGAGGCATTGGGGCACGGTTGCAGCCCTCCCTGGGGTGAGGTCGCTCGGGGCGACTTCACCCTCTGCGCTTATGTGGTGACTGGTGGTAATAGGTGATGCTGCTCGGGACTGCTCCTGCATGGAGAATAGGGGGTGTGAGTATGCCAGCCTGTGCGCCTGATCCCCTTCAAGACACCTTCTCCCAAACTGTGGCACCCATGGGATGCGCTGTCCCTGGAAAGCTCACCTGTTGATTAGTTCATGCGAGCACTCCGTTCTGCTGCTTCTGGCAGGGGCGCTTGTATGATCTGGACCGAGTTCCTTCACTGGTCCCTTGCACGGGGTAGTCCAGTCCTGCTGCGACTAAGCCACTATACTTCAGGTAAGTGTTCCTGTTTGCCTTTGTCTTTCCTCATCTGTTTTTGTTGTATTGTAAACTTCGTTTTCTTGTATTGCTGTCCGTTCCACTTTTGATGTTTGCTCTTTTGCTTTCTTCCCTTGCAGGTGATGTTGCCGGCCCGGCAGAAGCTGCGGAGCTCGAGGCGGGAGCCGGAGGGAATGAGGAACAAAGCTGCAGCGGTACAGAAACTGGTAAGTTGTTAACTAGGGGGCGCGCAGGGTTCAAATACGGCGCATCCCTAGGACGAATGTTCTAACCTTGTCTTTCTCCTTCTTCACAGGGTCCGAGTTCGTGGATGCAGAGTGCGGTGCTGTGGCATCGGGATCAAGATCACTGGATGTCAGGAGATGAGTCTGCAGATGAAGCGATGAAGCACCGGTTTCCTGGAGGTGAGTACGCAGGAGAACGCCTGGTTTCAAAGGTAAGTAGACTGGTCCAAGCGGCGGTGAGTGTCACGTTGCACGCGAGTGCACAGTAACGCGAAGCACCGGCCTTAAGGATGGAGCAGCTTATATAGCTGAGCTTCTGAAGCCACGCCCACCAGGTTCAGCCTGCCTGCCACACCCGATGAGTCAGCACATGAAGACCTGGCCTAGGGAGCCACACCTGATGAGTCAGCACATGAGGATGTTCTCTGGAATAAAGGCTTTCAGCGCCTGGAAAGTTCTTGTAAAATAAAAGCACTCCTGCACTGAAATAAAATAAAAGTACTCCTGCCCTGAAATAAAGTGTTCCTGCTCACATCAAAAGGTGCCAAAGACGCCAGGACTGAATCCAGCCAGGGCCTGTGTGTTTATGGGTCCCAAAGGGACATAAGTGAGTCAAGTGACCCATTGCCCCCATTACTAGATGGTGTGGTTTTTGTTTTCTGGGGCCTGTGGCCATGACGCACCAATTAGTTTCCTGCAAATTGTTATGCGACACATAGATCTTGTATTCTTATCATAATGAACATATAATGTAATTCATGTTATAAGACATGTTATGTACTATGTGTTATAAAATACCACCAACATCAGATAAACAATATTATTAATGACCTATAACATACAATTATTTTCTATCTATTATTCTATGTTAGACATTCTGTTTATATTTCTTCACATTATCAAGTGTTTACTTGTCAATCCTTTATAGATATTCAACCAGGGACATTGTTATAAGAAAATATTAATTTCATGTTCAATGTTTAATCCCATATATGTTGTTCTCAGTCTGCAGATTATTCTTGCCTCTTGTCTTCTTAGATGTTATTCTCTGTTACCTTCTCTGATATTTGGTCTGATGTGCATAAATCCCACAACATGATATGTTCCTTGCGGTCCTATTGGGGTTCTTTATTCGTCCTGAATACCAATCATTCCCATGTGTTCTCTTATACGTATTCTAATTTCTCTGATTGTGCTGCCTATTTACATTTTTTAACATACACATTGAATGGCATAGACCACCTACGTGGTTCTACAGTTAGTAGCATCCTTAATCTCAATTCTCTGATCATCTTTTGTACTTAGAGTGTTCAGATTATTAGCTGCATATTGACACATCGAATATGTACCCCATCAGAAATACTATATTGATACCCAAACTGGCAAATTCAAATTAATTATCCTTGAAAATAATTTCTCACAAAAACCTAGAATGAGTGTGCTTAGCAAGATTTTCGTAACACACAGACATTACTTTTGTTAACTGAAACAGAAGACATTACGGGGGCACAGGTACTTAAGCACTTCCATAAATATGCAGCCAGATATGCTTCCTACGCTAGAACTGAAAGAAAAGTTACAAAAGTAGCCCCATTTTGACCAGTGATAATGTCATTCACACGTTCCACAAAGCAGTTATCTCAGATATTCACAAGACCATGGACAAAGATGGTGCTATAAATATAAACATAATGTAACAGATGTAGAAATATGTGCACTTGAGAGTTTAATGAAAGATCCAAATGCAATCATTAAAGAAGCCGATAAAGGTTGAAACATTGTAAACTCAAAGGTTTAGAACATCTCAATACCCCAGGTTACTGCAAACAAGAGTACAAAAGGATCAAATCAAAAATAGTGTGGAAAAAGTAGAACACTTATTGCAAAATTGTAAGGAACAGGTTTGATTACCGATTATGATCAAAAAAGTTTTGAATGTAGAACATGCACTAACTCCTACCAACAGTTGCTGCTGTTGTGTAGATAAGATTGCCTGACTGTCAGACAGTTCTGGACGCATTGCTTTCATTGATTGTGTAGTTGTGTCACGGAATGCCACTGTTGTTTGTATAATGTATCATGGGTTGGAGATACAGAGCACCTATTTCTAGAGCAAACCTACCTCTTATTCATTCTACGAATCGCAAAAGGTCGATGGCAGTGATCTGAAGGCGCCCCTTCGAGTAGAAGCCCAATACTGTGGGACTTTGCATCACAATGTGGAATTTAAAGAATACTTGTTCTAATTCTGGGATTTCTTTATTCGTATTCCCACAGATGCTGAAGTTGCTTGTGGGTTTTCAGCCAAAGCTATTTACGATTATGAGGCTGGTAAGTAAATGTACCATCAATTATAACACTTACATCGTGTTTTGTGTCGACAACCCTCTTTAGCATTACTGTTGTTAAAAGGTCTTTCTGTGTTAACATATTATAGCTTCAAAACCCTTCACCTTACATTTGCATGACAATATCCGTGATAAAGGCTACTTAATGTAAATAATTGCAATGCACGAAAGACGGGTTCAAATGTGTGCTAACCCCATATAAATAACCGAAAATCGATGGAAGGAAGTGTTTGAATTAATCATGAACACTGGTAATGCCTCTGAGCCACTTCCAATCTTCTTTACCCTTCAGAAGGGGGACACGTATGTGTACATTAGACTTGGCCTCACCACAAACGTATCAGCCCAGCCCCAACTGCTATGTGATATCACGACTGGCTGCTGCCCAGAAGCAGAAGAAACCACAAACATGCTTAAGGCTTATTGAGCCTGAATAATGATGTGTATAGAGACCCTCTGAACACACCAATATAAAGGCACCATTTTTGCGCCATCGCGTGATCTGCTTTCGCCATTGCCCCTATTTTAAAGTAGAGAAATGCGTGCACATTTCGAAATACCTTGCATTTTCCAATCCCCTTGTGTAAACACGTGACTGAAAAAATAACATGTTATGAAGGAGCAACCAGTCTGTGTTCCAGAAAAAGGAGGCCGTGCAGCAGAAGTGTCATCCAGCGTGGGTGGAAAGGGACACTTGCCCCATGCCTCAGTAGTACCGTATCCATGTGATAAATTAGGAGTTGGCTGCTGCCTGCCTTTGGGTCCTCGAGGACCTTCTGCATGAAGCAACAATGATATAAAGTGACACGCCCAGTGACCTCTGTCTGTGAGGAACTGCCGGCGTTTCTACATGTTTCATTTACCTTCTCTGGCCTTACATAATTATTCTGTGTCAACTCACGTCTAATTAACAAAGAGGTTACATATTGAAGGCCGCTCCTCAGTTTCCAAAATCAGCGCATGCAAAGCCAGGAGTTTGCACAGGCATGTTGTACTGCCGTCTATTCCTTCTTACTCTACCTTCCGTGCTGCTCTGAAAACCTTCTTACTTCAGCCTCAATTGTATTGTGAGTTCTATTATAAGTTATGTTATTTTATTGTATCCACTTGCTCATTTTATTGTACTGTAAATTGGTTTGTGCAGCACCTTAGGGTAAGGCGCTATATAAATAACAAATAAATACAAATACTGCATAGAGCAGAGAGGAAGGTGGGCAGCAGGGACAGAAAAAGACTGCATAGTGCCAAGTTGGTATTTTATATAACGGTTACAAGAGCAGCTTCAAAGCACTCAAGTCAGAGGGGCTTCACTGAATTCCTAGAGGTTTTTTTCCTTTGAGTAGCAAATTCATGAAGTTCCTTGCTCGAGTACCATTTTCCTTCCTGAGTATTTTCATTGTGTTCGTATTCCTTTTCCGTATATGGATAGGATAATAAAAGTAAAGGGTTGGGGGATAAGAGAATATCAGGCTAGTTTAGGGATGACAGCTGAAGGGTTAATGGGGAGGGTTTAGGGTCAATGGGTAGGGGGAGAAGGGTTAGGATAAAGGGGTAAAGGTAAGGATATAATATTAGTTAGGAAGTGTTAAGGTCCAGGGTTAGGAGTGAAGCCTAAGGAGTTAAGGGCTAGGAATGTTGGCAAAGGGATGAGGGGGGTGTGTGGAGAAGGGTCTGGACTGGGTGTGAACTGTTGGAGGTGAAGCATTGGGTGTGAATGGCTGAGGATAAGGATTGGGGGTTATGATTGAAGTGTTCGGGATGAAAGGTTCAGGGAAAGGATTATGTGCTAATGTGCGTGCCGGAATGGATAGGGAAAATGGGCTAGAGTGGAAAATCAATGCTGAACGGAAGGGGTGAAAGGTTATAGGCAAAAACTTAGGGGGAATGTTAGGGTGGTTTGTTATCACGATGGATTAGTGTGACGTTTTAGGGGTGAAGTTATAGGTGAAAAATATGCACGCTTATAGGTAAGGTGTGAATGATTGTAGTAAATGTTAGGCAGCGAGGTGTGATTGCTTAGGGGAAAGGGCTAGTGGTGAATTGTGAGGAAGAGGATTTAAGGGTAAGGGGTTAGGAAGTAAAGGTTAGTATTGAGGGTTAAAGACTAAGCAGTGAGGGCTGATGTGTTAGGGGTGAGATGCGAAGTGTTAACAGGCCAGTCATAAAGGGTTAAGGGTAGGGGATAGTGATGATGGATAGGGAGAAGGGTCTAGGGAAAGTGTTATTCAGTAGGTGTAAAGGTTTAAGCCCAAGGGGCTGGACTAACGGATTAGGGGTGACAAATTTGGGTCAAGGAGCTAGAGGTGAATAATGAGGAGTAAAGAATAGGGCCAGGAGGTTGAATGGAGTGCAAGGTGAAGCATTAGGGGTGATAGTCTGGTAGTGAATGTTAGGGTGAAGGAATATGGGAGCGGGATGATTGTTTCGAAGTGACAGTGAATTAGGGCCAAGGGTGAGGTCCCTTTTTAAAAGTTGGTAGTGACGGGTTTGGATTGAAGGGTCAAAGTAAACATGTTAGGCATATGTGGTAAGGAATATTGTGTTAGAAGTGAGAAAAGAAGGATAGGTGGTGGAGTTTAAGGGGTGAAAACTAGGAGCTAGTAGTGGAGGGTTGTGGGTGAAGGGTTTGTGGTAAAAGGTTGAGGTTTGGGGTGAACAGATAGGTTCAAGGGACTGAGTTAAGGGGAAATACAGGCCCACACTAATATATGTAAAATATGCAGCTTAAGAATCAAACTTCGAGTTAAAAATCAACTCGAGGAAAAGGAATCAGCGAAACAGCTACTCAGGTAAAAGTATGTGAGGGACTAACGGGCTTGATAATGAGAGAAAGCAGGAGGTTGTAGAGAACATCATTTTACGTCCATTACTTGCATCATATGTACACAGACATAGAGCAACTTTAAAGCACTGCTAGTAAATGTAAGAGAGGGAAAGAGAGGGAAAGGGAAGCAGAGAGCACGAGCAAGAGGGGAAGATGGCGAGTAATTGCGACTTCATAATATAGTTCTCGGTTCCTTGCTTGCACAGCGCTTTCACTGGCATGCACCATCTTCAAAGCAATGAGTGGAAAGATAAGAGGCAGGTAACAGGAGGATAAGTCAAAAGCAGGAGATCGAAGTAGGAAACACATGGCGTTAATTCCAGATCTGCGCAAAATGGCCCCTAGTATCATTAACTGCCAGAGACAAGCTGTGTGCAATTTAAATATATGTTGGGCCAATTCTATCAGATTTTGTGTGTCTCTGTATCTATACAAATCTGACAGAAACCCTAGTAATAACTTCCAATGGCAGCCATTATTCACCTATATGAAAACTGGCATCACTAATTTATGATAATTCGACACCCAAATGAAAATCTTTTATGAGCTATTACGCACGTACGTGAGCAACTAAAACCTTAACATTTTGGTATCATTTGTGCAAACTTTGCATAATGAGGGTGGTCACACGGCAAGCCAAGCTGTGCATCTTTATAAACAACGGGGCGATCGAATGTTCCCAAAAGAGTGATTTCTGAGTTTCCATCTGCTCAGACACTCTGCAATGCTGAGTTTGACATTTGTAGCACAACCACACAATTGCATCATAGGCAAGACACTTACATTGGCCCTCATTACGACCCTGGCGGAAAGGGTTTTACGCCGGCGTAAAGCATGGCGTACCTTTCCGCCAGACTACGAGTTCCCGTAGCGCCATGGTGATTTTTTCGCCTGCTTTTCGCAGGCGGAAAAATCCATGGCGCTACGGGACTTGTTGTTAATTACGCCACCGTACGTTACGGTGGCGTAATTAACGCCTTCCCCACTCCCATTATACCCTATGGGGCAAAAATGGGAATGGGGAAAGGTAAATGGGGATTGGGGACTTACCGCCCCGCCAACCTCGGAATGGGGCGGTAAGTCCGCCAACCCCCATGGCGGAGTTGGCAGCTTTGCGCCATGGACCATGGTGCAAATTGCACCATGGTCCTCCGCCAGGGTCGTAATGAGGCCCATTGAGGTTACCCCACTTCAGGGTTGAGGCATGTGTGTCTTGCAAATGACACACGGACGTCTGTGTTGGACAGCAACAGGTGGCCCTGCTCTTGGAAAGCTGTATCTTCAGCTGTGAAGTTTAACCCAGAATGGATGCGCCCCCTCGCCAAGCAGCAGGCGCTGCTCACAAAGGAGAGCTAAAAAAGATATTAATGGTTGAAGTGGACCTATAGAATCTGGCCCCGCAATGCTAGCTATGCATATGGGATGCCTGCTTACTGGGCATATTGGAGACTAGCCGAGATTCACTACCTCGGCATAATGTGGTATGGTTCAGATGTATTAACTAGCTGTAGAAATGTCTCAGCCATGAATGTCTTTGTGAACATAATGGGTTGAGGCAATGATATGCTATCTGAGTATGGTGTGTTAATGCGACAATATGCAATCTGGCCATATTATGATAGCATCACAGAATAAAAACAGCACTTCTGTGCTAAATGAGCACTATAGAATGTGCCCACTAAGGACTAACTGGGCATGAAGGAGTTTGACCATTGTGTGGTCAGTAAGCATCTGCCTCTGATGTTCTAACTTGCCATGATGCGGTACCTTGTTTAATGGATTCAGATCAAGATGAACTAACAGCACATAATGGAATCTGACTATTTTGTGATATCTGTGCAAAATTGAGTCCGGACATTCTGTTTCTACTAGTCTTAATGGAAAATGGGAGTCTTTTGCTTAATTTTTATAAATAACCTGGCCATCTGATGCTACCCAGATTCAAGGGAATCTGATCATGCTATACTTACTTATTAGCACCAGGGACAGGGGAGGCAGCCAATCAGGAGGCAAAGAACATTTGCTGAATCTCCTATTGTAAGTCAGAGTTCCAAGCTGCCTGATGGCTACCTCTCCCGCCCGCCATCTTCCCCCCACCGTCCCATCCCTTTTTTCTCCCTCTCCCCTCCCCCATTTACCTGCAGCTGCTTCTGCTTCCGCTCCTGGTAAGTTGTGGCCGCCATGGAAATGGAAGAGGGGCTCCATATGGAGCCCCGCCTTCCAGATCCATGACGGCCATCTTACTGAAGTTACCAGATTGGCAACCTGGGGTGCTAATAGAGTTAAGACCATCTCCGGCATGCCGGATCGGTTGTTATCGGCCCAGGGATCCTGATTAAATGCCCTCGCTTTGATCGGGCCTTTTATATACGGGCCCCTGGCCGATAACAACCGATCTAGCCTGCCGGATTGGGTCTTACCACTTAATTAGAACCCTTGGAATGATATGATATGATGATATGATTTGGCATTTGTAACGCGCCTATACACAAGTGTTTCAAGGCGCGACGAGGCAGGGGGGGGACAAAGGGGACGCAAGACGACGATCCTACTAGGCCAGGTGTTATTCAGATCGTGCAAGTGCAAGGGTAGAGGGGAAGTGAAAAGTGCAAGGGGATAGGAGAGGGGAAAGTGCAGTACAGGGTTAGTAGAATAACAAGATAAATACTAAGGGCCAGCTGGTGGCAAGTGCAAGGTAAGTGCAGACAAGTGCTGGGAAGGGGGGGGCTGTAGGGATACAGAGACAGTCCCGATGTGCAGGGGTTGCCAGGGAGGCAGTGCAGGGGAGAGTGGCTGGGCCAAGGACCGAGATCGGTGAGTGGCCCAGTTGCAGATTCAGTGCAGTTTCAGTAATTTTAGCAGGGGAGAGGGGGAGAGAAAGCGGTGGCAAAGAGGAAGGTTTTGAGGTGCTTCCGGAACCAGAGATGGTTCTCCTCAAGTATCAGGGAGGCAGGAAGGCTGTTCCAGAGGGAGGCCCATGCTGCAGAGAGAGATCTACCCCCAACTCGTTGCTTGGAGAAGCGGCTGACCCTGAGGGAGTTGGAGGCGGATGAGCGAAGAGCTCGAGAAGGAAGATATTTAGGAAGAGAGAGTTGAAGGTATTTTGGCCCAAGGCCCAAGAAGGCCTTGTGGACAATGCAGAGGGGTTTGAACTTAATCCTGGCAGCCACTGGGAGCCAGTGTAGCAATTGCAGTCCTGGAGAGATACGGTCCCTGGGCTTGAGGCCAAGGACAAGTCTCGCAGTCCTGTTCTGGATGAGTTGCAAAGGGCGGAGAGTAGAGGCAGGCAGATTTAGATAGAGGCTGTTACAGTAGTCCAGGTTCGAGAGAACCATGTCTCTAGAGACAGTGAGCCTCTGGGGGAAGGAGAGGAAAGGAAGGATACCTCTGAGGAGGTGTAGCTGGTAGTGTGACTTCTTAGAGACGTCAGAAATGTGAGGAGAGAAAGAGAGTGTGGAGTCGAGGATGACCCCGAGGTTTTTTGCTTTGCAGGTAGGAGCAGGACGAGGGCCAAGAGAGGCCGGCCAGAGAGCTGCAGGGAAGGAGGGAGTGGGTGTGCCGATGAGTAGAATCTCAGTCTTACTGGCATTAAGGGAGAGGTCATTTGCGGCACACCATTCCTGGATAGCAGAAAGACAGTCAGAGATGAGGGAAGGAGAAGAGGAGGCCGAGGGTAGCCTGAAAATGAGCTGGGTATCATCCGCACAGCACTGAAAGTTGGGGCAGAGAGCGGCGATTCGGTGGGCAAGAAGTGCCAGATACTGGTTGAACAGCCAGGGAGAGAGGTTAGATCCCTGGGGGACACCACAGGTAGAGGAAAAGATGTCAGAGAGAAAGGACCCCAGTTGGACCTGGGAGGGTCGATCAGAGAGGAAAGAGGTCAACAACGCCAGAGCCTGACCAGTGATACCCAGGTTATCACGTAGACGGTTGAGCAGGATGGTATGGTTGACAGTATCAAAGGCAGAAGAGAGATCAAGCAAAATAAGAACACATGGAGTGTTAGAGTCAAGGTTCGAGAGCAGGTCCTCGTGGATGTTCAGGAGAGCAGTTTCTGTGCTTCTGGCAGCTCTGAAGCCCGACTGATGGTCATGAAGACTACCAACAGATTCGGTATGGAGATTGAGCTGTGAGATGGCCAGTTTCTCCAGGAGCTTGCCCAGGAAGGGAGTGATAGAGATTGGGCGATAGTTAGCCGGGCAGGAGGGGTCGGAAGAGGGTTTCTTAAGAAGGGGGTGCACAAGGGATTGCTTGAGGGGGGATGGAAAGACTCCAGAGGTGAAGGAGTGATTGCCGAAGTCAGCCAGGGCAGGAGCCAAGGAGTCAATGTGGTCCTTGATAGTTTTGGAGGAACAGGGGTGGACCTGTTTTGATGAGACTTTCATAGATCGGACTTGTCTCGAAACCTCATCAGCAGAAAAAAGGGGAAAGGCAGAGAAGAAGGGAGGAGGGGGGTGCAGAAGGGCCAGAGGAAGAGCAGGGAATAGAGGGGGGGGGTGTTAGGAGGAGAGTGAGGACAGGATGTCCTGAGATTTTGAAATGAAGTGAGAGGCCACTGCCGTGCAGAGGGCCTGGGAGGGGACAGGAGAAGTAGAGACTGCAGCAGGGTTGGCCAGCTCCTTGCAGATTTTAAAGAGTTCGGCCGAATTGTTAGATGCCGCAGAGATGCGGGCTTGGATAAGGGCTCTCTTCTTGGTGAGATCGGAGAGCCGGTATTGCCTTTGGAGCAGGCAGCAGGCCAGTTTGTCAGAGGATGAACATGAAGCACGCCATTTCCTCTCTGCCAACCTGCACTTGCGTTTAACGGTGACGAGATCCGAGTCATACCAGGAGTTACATTTGGCTTTGGGCTTCATGACAGGGGCAAGGATATCAAGAGTATCAGATATAGCAGAGTGGAGCGTGGAGAGGGCTGTGTCAGGGTGGGAGTCAGCCGAAGGGGGATGAGGGGGCGAGAAGGTGGCATCGAAAGCCTCAACTGACACGCACTTCATGGGTCGGATGACCGAGAAGGAGGGTGGCAGTGATGAGGGTGGCTTTGCCTGTGGGGTAGGGAAGGTGAGGTGGGAGGATAGGAGAAAGTGATCACTCCAGGAGAGAGGAGTGGAGAGAGGGACAGAGAGGGGAAGTTCAGAAGAGATCAGGGCATCAAGAGTGTGCCCTGCAGAATGGGTCGGCCCAGACGGGAGAATAGAGAGAGAGAGAGAGAGTCGCAGAGGTTGCGAAAGAGTCCAGAGGGGGGACAGGAGGCATCCAGGTGGATGTTGAAGTCTCCAAGAAAGAGGAGTTGAGTGGTTGAGGACAGTATTGAGGAGGAGAGGTCCGCCCACTCGGAGAGGAAGGAGGAAATTTGGCCAGGTGGCCGATAGATAGTAGCCAAGGTAAGCGAATGGCTAGGAGAGAGAGAGAGTCGGCAGACAAGTCATTCAAAAGAGGAGTAAGTCTGCGTAGGAGTGACAGTGGCAGGGATCCACTCAGGGAAGATAAGGGCCACACCTCCTCCAGCCCAGTTGGGCCTGGACACAGAGAGGATCTTGTAACCGTCAGGTAGGAGTGTATCAAAGCTGGTGACAGAGCTGGCCGTGAACCATGTCTCATTGAGACCGAGGACATCAAGGTCCAGTTCCTCAAGAAGGCGACAGATGTCAGAGGAATGTTTGACAGCAGAGCGAGAGTTTAGAGTGGCAATGTGGAGAAGGTTGCCATCCTTGAAGGACTTCCGGGGAGGGGTACAGATCAGAGGTACGCCCTGCGGAGCTGAAGAAGGAGCACAAGATAGGGCAGGGAGGGAGGGTGGAGGCAAGGTAGCCGAGGACATAGGAGGGGGGACAGCAGGAGAGGAAAGGAAGTTGATGAGGCGCGGGAAGCATCTATCAAAGAGGTGAAGGTTGGCCTGAGGGCCTTGGACCAAGACGGTCCCATTAGCGTAGACATTAATGATGGCCTTAGAGGAGTGGAAGGGGGCCAAGAGGACATCCCAACGGGTGCCACCATTAATGGGAGAAGAGGAGAAAGGAGAGAGCACAGAGACCATATGAAGGGTCCATAGGTCTGGAGAAGGCACGAAAAAGAGGATGTCAGTGAGAGTTTCCTTGGAGGAGGCACTGGTGTAGGTGTCAGCGATAGGGAGGCCTGGGTTGGAGACCAGGATGTCTGTCCTTTTTAAACTTTTTCCTACCAGATTTAGCGAGGAGAGCAGGATAGTCAATGGAGAAGCAGTTAGAGAAGATAGGCGAGATAGAGAGCACCATGGAATAGGAATGGGGGGGGAGACAGATGAGAGCAAGCGGACACAGAGTGAGCGGCAAGCTCTAGTTATCACATTCAGAACAACAGTGAACACGGTAAATGAGTAATAGGTACCCAGTGGAGAGGCCACCTAAGATTAAGAATCCTGCAAGGGGAGAAAAAGCCCTACTTTACCACAAATTGCTGGGGACAGTGAACACAGTAAATGCGTAATAGGTACCCAGTGGAGAGGCCACCTAAGGTTGAGAATCCTGCGAGGGGAGAAAAAGCCCTACTTTACCACAAATTGCAGAGCACAGTGATCACAGAAATGATCACAGAACATTTTCATTGGACAATCTGAAGGCTGTAAGAACTGGCATAGCTTTCAAAACCTTTATAATGCTGCTTTCAAAGGCTACCAGCAGCGGGCCTATTGACAATTCCCTGTGACCATCCAGGCGGATTTTTGTACTGCAAACTTCTACATACTCTAAATAGGCCATACATTTTAAAGAGCAACACAGGCTATAAAAGCTTTATAGACCTTGCCCTTCAGCGATACCAGGAGTTATGTGCCCGTACGCTCTGTTGAATGCACTTGCTCCCCTCAGGCCTTTAAGTGTGACTTCAGGGCCCATACCCATTGTACAGCCCTCAGGCTAGGTCAATAAATCTTAAGTAACTCATGGCCAGATTCCATAATGCAAATGAGTATAATATTGTGTTCACAACACTGACAAAAATGGAATGGGGCAAACATGTGATACTTAAGCATACTGCAGACCTGCTCAAAATTATATTTTGTTATTGCATCTTATATCATACATTTTTGTCATTTTTATGGTCTTTTGGTGCTTTGGTACTGAAAACAAATGGGTTGGGTTTAATTTGAAGAGGCATAAGGAACAGTACAGTGAAAGCCAATTATGGCGCATTACCTGGACATAGCAATCATGTTGTTCTAAGCTGGGCATCAAGGAACTGGAAGTGGTATGCTAACTGGAAATGACTATTATGATGATGTAGTAACTGGCTATAATGGAAACTGACCATAGTGTGGTAATTGAGAAAAAAGGAAACCGACAATGAAGTGCTTGCAGTGCCTAATAGACAATTGCCATAATGCACTAACAGCATATAATGGGAATGGGCTACAGTGTAGTAAATTGGCACAATGATGTCAATCGAGGGTAAACTAATTGAGCATAATGGAATCTTGCTCATGCGGCACTAACTGGGCATAACGGATTCTGGTTTCATATACTAATTGGAGATAATGGCCCTCATTACAACACCGGCGCTAAACCATGGCGCTATTAGCACCATGGTTGGTGCCGGTGTTGTAGCGAGTCCGCCATGGTTCAATGGGGAATTACCACCCCATTCCAAGGTTGGCGCGGTGGTAATTCCCCATTGAACCATGGCCCTTCCCCATTCCCATTTTCGCCCCATAGGGCTCTATGGGAATGGGGGAGGCGCTAAGTACGGTACCGCAAATTGCGGTACCGTACTTAGCACCAAGGTCTCTTTGCGGGTCCCTACTTTAACAGCAGGTCTAGACCAGCCGTTCAGGTCGGGTCCCGCAAAGGGACCTCGTAGTAAGGCGCTAAGTGTTTAACGGCGCCGCAGCCTTTTACGGTGCCGTTAAACACTTAGCGCCAGGGTCCTAATGAGGCCTAATGGGCCTCATTAAGACCCTGGCGGAAGACCATGGTGCTATTAGCACCATGGTCCATGCCGGTAAGTTACCGACTCCGCCATGGAGAAAGGGGGAATTACCACCCCATTACAAGGTTGGCGGGCGGTAATTCCCCCTTCCTCCATGGCCCTTCCACATTCCCATTTTTGCCCCATAGGGCTCAATGAGAATGGGGAAGGCGCTAAGTACGGTGCCGCAAATTGCAGCACCGTAATTAGCACCAAGGTCCCTTTGCAGGTCACTACTTTAATGACTGGTCTACACCAGTTGTTAAGGTCGGGTCCCGCAAAGGGACGTCGTAATTAGGCGCTAATAGGTTAACAGCGCCGCAGCCTTTTCGGCGCCGTTAACCCATTATCGCCTGGGTCGTAATGAGGCCCAATGTGTGGTACTAAGTAGATATATTAGATTCTGGCTATGATGCTAGATGATATATATATATTTTTGTTACCATGATGTGCCAGGTGTGCACAATGAAATCTGACTATAGTGGTTTAATCAGGGAAACTGGAAACTAGCCATTAGGGCCAAAATTTATTAACTAGGTATTCTGGGTGCTGATGAATTGCCTTCTGGCCAGGATGTAAAAGCCTTGGCTTTTTTGATTTTTATGAATAAATAAAACGATGCGGGTAATCCTGTGTCTGAAAGGGTAATCTGCTGATCAAATTCTCCTTTCAAAAGCTCCGTGCCAAAAGCATAGTGTGCACTTATGCCTTGCTGTATCAGTATCCTGATCTGGAGCGTCTGCTCTACCAGTGGATAAGAGCAGGTTCAGAGGTCACAGGTGCCCATTTGACAGCTGCAGTGACGGCCAGCACAGCACAGCACAGGGGCTGCATTTAACATATGCACCCCTGAATCAAAACCATAATGATCATAAGTAGACCATGTTGGTACCAGGATAAATCTGATATCAGACATGTGCCAGCTTCTGTGAGCCAGCTCAGCTGTGGAAGGTGTTGCGTATTCTGGCCATTCAGGCTGAGCTTCCAAAAGACGGGACAGGAACCTGAATGGCCATGTCTCTTCTTTGATTTCTTTGTGAGGGTAGCTAACTCCCTACTCCAGATGCAGCCACACAACAGGTAGCTGTCCTGGGCCTAGGCATCAAAGGAGCAGACCCATTCAAAGGGAGTAGCCTCATACCAGTGTGCTGCATTTATAAAGGATTAATCCTAGTGCAAAGGGGTGGGGTTGGAGTTAGCGTAGACAGGAGATCTCTATACAGTTGAGGAAGTGTTCCACCATCTTTTTTTCTCTCTGCCTCTCTCTCTCCTTCCTGTCCTCTCCACTTCCTCTAGACTAGAGCAAAGCCCTTTGGGGTGTGATGTCAGATGGGAAAGGTACACTAATTTCAATAGCAGGGATTGGACCAAAAAGGCAGACTAGCTTTATTCCAATCACCAGTGGGCATTTACCTTTAAAAGAAGCGGTTGCACGCCACTTTTTAAAATAATCTTTTAGACTTCAGACCTTTAAGAAGATTTAATTGGACCCTGCTGGGAGAGCAGTCCTTTCTAAAGTCCTCCAGTTGTGAGGTGTAGGCAGGTGTTCCAAATCAGAGGCAAGCTTTGTCCCCTAACCATCTGCTTCTCTGCGAGCCACAATATTGCCTTCGACCTCACAGTGCTGCAGGACCCCCGAAGGTCTGTGTCAGCCTCCCCATGTTTGGGAGCCCAGGAATGAATCTTGGCCTTACAGCCAAGATCCCTATATTTTCGACATCAACCACTGGTAACTGAGATTCGAGTGTATTTGTTATGTTATGTTATGTTATGTTATGTTATTTTTCTTGTACCGCGCCAAAGCCTGTAGGCATCCAGGTGCCGAGAGACAGAAGAGTGCAGGCTACC
Organism: Ambystoma mexicanum; assembly: GCF_040938575.1. Classification (NCBI taxonomy): domain Eukaryota; kingdom Metazoa; phylum Chordata; class Amphibia; order Caudata; family Ambystomatidae; genus Ambystoma; species Ambystoma mexicanum. The sequence continues at coordinate 574,794,492 of NC_090935.1, forward strand.
AGTAAAGGAAAGGTACTAATAGAAGAGATGGGTCTTCAAGTGTTTCCTGAAAGCGAATAGGTCCCCGGTCTTACGCAGTGTAACCGGCAACTCATTCCAGGCCTTAGCGCCTTGGATGTGAAACGCTCTGCCAAGCCCGCGGGATCGTTTCACGCGGTGTTGAACTAATAAGAAATCGTCCGCTGATCTAAGTCTTCTTGTGGGTTGGTAGACATTTATAACATCTTTCAGATAGATTGGTGCAGTCCCAAAGACGCATTTATGACAGATGGTAAGTATCTTAAACCGAATGCGGGCCTCAACAGGAAGCCAGTGTAGTTTTTTCCTAGCTGCGGTAATTGGCTCTGAACATTTCATCTGAAAGATGATACGGATGGCTTTACTTTGTACTTTTTGGAGTTCATGAATGTTGGCTTTACTTGCCCCACATAGAAGTACATTATAATAGTCCACACGTGGTAGAATGACAGCTCTCACCAGTATAGTACAGTTTTCGATGGAGACAAGTGGGGCAACCTGTCTGAGCACTTTGAGATGGTAATTGGTGCTCTTAGACATAGCTGCGACGTGAGCATCACAGTCTAAGCTACTCTCCATGAATGTGCCTAACGTTTTAACTTTCTGTATGATCTTTATGTCACTGTCATCAATCCTAAAGCCTGAGTACACCTGGTCCAGTTTAGTTAATGCCTGGCAGGGTCCGAAATAGCATACGCTCAGTCTTTGAGGCATTAAGGCAGAGCCAATTAGTAGACATCCACTTTTTTATCAATTGATACACCTTGTCTACCAGGTTTTGGTCAGTATCATGATTACCAGTGATATCAAGGACCAATTGGAAGTCATCCGCATAGTTGCAAAAGAAAATCTGAAAGAATTCCAATTCATTGCAAAGGGGAAGGATGTAGATATTAAACAATGAAGGGGAGAGACAAGCCCCCTGTGGAACTCCACAGTTCAAAAGTTGTGGTTCAGAGGCACAGTCCCCCAGTGTACCTGGAATCGACGACCCTCTAAAAACGCTCTCAACCAGTCTATGGCATTAGCAGCGAGGCCCCCGACTGACTGGTTTCTGTCAAGAAGGATGTTATGATCAAGCAGGTTGAAGGCTACTGATAGGTCCAACAACATCAGCAGCCCCGACTTACTTTCTTCCAGATTAGAATGCATAAAAGTCTGCAGGTCCAGGAGGGCACTCTCAGTGCCATGGTGGCTTCTAAAGCCTCACTGCTTAGTGTGAAGTATATCAGCCATCTGAACATAGTCCTGCAGTTGGATGGTTGCTACCTTGTCTATAAGTTTAAGTAGAAACAACGTATTCGTAATTGGCCTTAGGTTGGCTGCATCAGAAGGATCTAGTCCGACTTTTTTTTTAATAATGGTGAAACTGCAACATTTTTTAATGGCTGGGTAATTTTGCCTGACCAAAAGGAGGCATTGGTGAATCTACATAGAAAAGGTGCAAACTGTCAAATTTGTCACTGAGTTAACCATCAGGACCCTTCAACGCTCCGTTCGACTCTGTTCGCCTCCACGCCATGGCAGCTGATGCACGTTGTTTTCACGACTGAAACTAAAGAAGTATTGCTTACTTGCATTTCTCAGAGCACCATTTGAGCCCCCAGCTTCCTCATTGACACTCGAGTAAGTCAATAGACCCAACCCTGGTGTCCCCCCAAACAGCGACTTCCAAGCCTCTGCAACTGAATCGACTCACCTGCGCATTCTTGGTACCAGCTTGCCATTGTTGAAAATCAACCACCGAACTGATCCTGGTGACTGCCTAATCCACACAGCTTGAGTAGATGCTTAATAACCACAGCTAATTTTTATTTGACACCGACTCTATGCCAGCTTGCCACTATATCACTGCAACTGCTGCGTCCTCGAACCAAAAAGAACCCGCAAACGATGCTGTTGAACCACCAAGACAATTGCGAAGGTTTTAATACTGATATCTGCCCCCCCACCCCCAGATCAATCTTTGAGCCCTAGAGACTGGCTGCCTAATACTTAGCCCTTTTTACAACATCAAAAAATAGCCTTTTTGAACATTGTGGTCTTATAATTGTGTCTTATCCCCGTCTCATCCACCAGATTGCTGCATCTATTCTATCTTTGCATATCATATGTCCCTTCTACAGCGGTGGGTTTTACAGTGGTATCTAGTAAGTTGTTATTGTACATGTTGCGTTTGATTGAGGTATATAGTTTTATAGAAACTTAATTGGACATTCCATTATTTTGGACTGTTATACTTCGCTGTTTGGGTTACTGCTGAACGACGTGCACATCCCTGTCGCCAGTAAAACTTCCTTCGGCCCACGTTACCACAAAAAAAGGTGAAGGAGGTATATCTCTTAAATGCACCTGTTACTCAAAGTCTGTACTGATAACGGCTTTGCCATTGTTTGCTTCGCCCTGCTTTCAATGTATGTGCTTGGCATTCTTGGATTCTCACATTGCCTATAGACCAACAGAAAGAGGATACTGTGTTTTTGATGGAAGGCAGTCCCATATACGTAGATTAATGTCCTGTAAAGGGAGTTCGCTTTGGGAATGGTAGTCCTTGTCCCCTTAGGGGGAGTCACTCCCATTGAGGTTCCACTTGCCTAGACCCCTAGGGAGGATCTTGCAGAGCGGGCTCGCCCCTCTAGCCTCAAAGGGGGTGGATCCCCCTTGGGGAGAAGCGATGAATACCTCATATTCGTCACACTACTCTTTTGAAATATGGAAACATTCATCATGTCTACTCTTGCTGCTCTCAAAGCAGAACATTTAAACATGTTCTGCTTAGATAGAGGATTGCCATCCTCTGGTTTAAAGGCTGATCTTATACAGAAGCTGCTAGATCATCTGGAATCTAGGATTGTTCCTTTGCCATTAGGTAGTGATGCAGCAGATGCTGGGGCGGTTCCAAGGAGTAGTAATGGGTGTGTGGTTACTGCCACTATTGAAAATGCAGTGGAAGAGGAAGAGGAGTCTTCTCATGTCTCCATGTCAACTTCAGAAGCTGAAACCTTGTTTGAGCTTTAGAAAGAAACACTCAGACTCAGAGAAAAGGAGTTAGAGTTTAACATGGCTAAGCATAAGTTTGACAGGATATAAAGACAGAAGGATAGGGATCACCAGTTGAAGTTGGCCAAACTACAAGGGTCTCAGGGTTCCTCAAGAGATCCTGGGAGTGGTTCTGCATCCTCGTCTCATCCACAATTTCCTAAGGATCTGCTTGGTATGTATGATGTGAAAAAATATATCATTAATTCGCTAAGAGCTTTTAAGTATGCTTGTCAGGTCAGCAGACTATATTATTCTGTATGCAGTGCTATTATGGACATGTCTAAAGCTGACAGAAAAGATTTTGACAGACTGAAGCAGGCTCTCCTCTTAACGATTGGGAAGACTCCTGCCCAATACTTGAAGAGGTTTAGAGAAGAGGAAAACAAAGATATTAATACTTAGGTGCCTTTTGTGGCAGATTCCTTGAGCAATTTGAGTGGCTAAGTAAAAGACCATAAAGTAACCACTTTTGAAGGCATTATGAACTAGGTCATGCTGGAACATATCTTTGCCTCTTGTTCCCCTGAGCTTAGGCAGCACTTGGCAGAGTCAAAGAAGTTAGAACCCAAGAAGCTGGCCATTGCTGCTGAACTTTGGGTTTCTGATAGAGTGCCCCATAAGGACAAGCATGTTTTGGGTAAGCATGAGGAGTGGAAAAGCAGAAAGAGAGTGAGGAGTTGGTCGACTGACAAATCTTCTTCCCATAAGGCCAACAAAATGTTCCATAAGGAGAATAAGCCACATGAACATGGAAAGAGTAGTGCCACTCAACATCTCAAGCACGAGAGTGGACATTCTAAGCCTCTCTATATACACAAATCCAGTGGATGTTGTGTAGCCTGTGGAGCAAATGACCATGTGATAGGGGACAGCAGATGTAAGGGTAATACCTTGGGGGTTACTCTGTGAATCTGGCACTTCCTTATGAAGAGGAAGAGAGTATCACAGGGGTATCCTTCTCTTTAGATCCCTTGCCCAATGGTGAAGGATCTGAAGTAGTTTTCATTTCCATGGGAACCTGGGATACTAACATTGCTGGAGCTTCTACTCCCATACCTGTCCATCTCCATAATTAAAGACCTAGAGGATGGTAAACTGGTAGATGGTGTAAGTGGTCCTACTACTAGGAACCCTGGCTCCAGTCCAACTGTGGTAGATTCCACATTGGTAAACCTCTTGCCAGAGCATATCTAGTGACTATTCAGTTGACTGAAGGTCCCTCTCTCAACTTCTCAGAAATGCCTGCCATCTTACCTGCCAGAGGTGAAATGGATAGGGCATCTGTCAGTGTGAGTAGGAACGTTCCTAGATCAGACTCCAGACATAGGTTCAGAGAGAGACTCTTGAAGCAATAGGTCTCGAAATCAGGCTGCCTTAGCCAAGTCTAAAGGCAAGCCTAAGCCAACAGGCGGAAGGAGAAAGAAAACACCCAAGAATAGGGAAAGAAAATATTCCCCATACTATACCTACTACTGATGATGAGGTTGAGGTAGTTGGCCATATCCCTGGACCTGACGAGGATAAGGGAGTGTCAGAAACTCTCTATTCCCATGAGCACCCTGCACTGCCAAGCTTACTTGAAGAAGAGGATTACTCTAAGGAGGAGAGTAGCAAGGATCAACACGAATAAAAACACCATTAAAACACCTCTGGAGAAAGAACTGCTTCCAATTAGAGGATGGCCCTCCTGTGAAGCAAAGAATCCAACAGGAAGGTGGATTACTAGGTATTAAGCTCACAGAGCCCACTAGAAGAGACCATACAAGGTTGGTGATTCCACAGGATGCGTGGCCCTTCCTCCCACTTTTGGTGCATGAAGTACCCCTTGCAGTTCATCTTAGCATTGAGATAACTTAAGAGAGGTCACCCGTGGAATCTTGTTGTTCCAAGATAGGGGGCCCAGTGAAAACCACTACAAGGGTTGCACTTTCTGCTAGCAATATGACAAAAGTGGAATAGGGATTCGGAATCCATTAGCACCACTGCCAGTAGTGGGCGTGCCCTTTTTTTTAGATAGGGGCTTACCTTGTTAGTCTTCTGCACTCATTTACATCCTCAGGCAGTATGAGTATCCTAGAGGTTGCTGATCACACCACAAGAGATCCTGAAGACAACCCACTCATAGTAACTGCCAAATCATTCCCTATAGCTTTTCTAGAGACCTTTCCCTGGGGTACCTTCCCTGTCACAGGCAGCCGCTTCATGTCTAGTTCTAGCAAGGACAAGTGGCAGGAAGATGAGGTGGCTTATCATTTGCCATCTTCATATCCTCCACAGTTATTTTGTCTGATTGAAAGATTGTTTGGAACTCTCGGAAGTATGACTGGAGCCATTGAGGAGCCCCAAAGAATCCAGTGGGAACTTCTCTTGTCATACTTATTCCAAGCAATCCCGACCCTGAATTCATGGTCTGGTCCTTACAGGGAAGTTGAAAACCTCAGTAAGGGAAACTATTCAGTGGACCTTCGAAGACCTAGAAAGCCTCCCATAGAGTTCCATATAACTAGATTAAAAGATGTCATACTTAGGGTTGAAATAGGAGCCCTGTTCCTGGTTACAGAATGGGAGACAGAGAAATCTGAATGTCTCCCTGGCCTGCTTCAGGGCAGCCCTTCTCACGGCTTCATTGAGGGTGACCTAGAGTCTCCTCCTCTGACCCTACAACAGCAAGGTGCAGTGAGTTGTGGACTGTTAGACCAACGCAGGTCTTACATCATGATTGAGGTCAACACAATGTTAGATCTAGGAGTGATAGGTATTCGATTAGTCCTTGGTCTAGTCCAGTGGTTCTGGTACCAAAACCGAGAATGTCTGATTTGAGATTCTGCATGGATTACAGTGCTTTTAATGCTATCGCCAAGATAGATGCACATCCCCTTCTATGAACCGATGAGTTAGTGCATAAGCTAGGTGCTGCGAGTACCTTAGCACCTTTGTTCTTACTGTAAATATCCCTGAGAGACAATGCCAAGGGGAAGGCAGCATTGTCAACACCTGATGGACATTACCAGTTGAGGGTATTGCCCTTTGTCTTCAAGAATACACCTGCTACTTTGTAAAGGTTGGTCAATCATGTCCTGAGTGGGTTGGATGAATTCTGCAAGGCTTATCATGATAATATAGCAGTTTTCAGCCCTACTTGGGAAGAACAGGTTAGACACCTTGGGATTGTGTTGCAGGCACTTCAGCAGGCCCAACAGACCATAAAGGCTACCAAGTGCCAGATTTGTCAGGGTTCAGTGACCTACCGTGGGCATGAGGTTGGTGGAGGCAAGATTCAGCCTCTCCCCAGTAAAGTACAGGCTGTACAAGACTGGGAAGAACCTACAGCCCAAGCCCAGGTGGGAGATTTTCTAGGCCTCACTGGATATTACCCAAACTTCATGGCACACTATGGAAACATAGATGCCCCTCTGACTGCCCTCACAACTCCTAGGAATCCAAAGAAAGTCACTTGGGCTGAGGCTTGTGAGAAGGTCTCCCAATGCCTCAAGAATTCAGTTTGCCAGGCCCCTGTTCCCAGGGCACCTGATTACAAGAGACCTTGTATTATGCAGACAGATGCCTCTGACACTGGGAGGTGTCCAGTGATAAGGTAGCCTGGGGAATGGCCACCAGGGTGCAACATTTCCCAAAAAATGCACCCTCAGTAAATTCAAACACTTTCCCCAAATATTGTAGGTTTGGAGTTTATAATATAAAATTATACCCATCCTAGAATATCTGGGGAAAGTATTTGAGGGGTCAGGAAAAAAAAGGTCACCTATCTGGTGATTGTTTCCATGCAACATTATCACATGAATCCCACTGGCATAGGTTCTGTGCTTTCACAGTTAGATGACAAAGGCAGGGGATATCCTATTTGATTTATTAGTTACTAGCTTAAGGGCAGAGAGCTCAGGTGGGCAACTCTGGGAAAGGAATATCTTTCCATATTGTGGGCCCTTCGGGGGCTAAAACCCTACCTCTTTGGGACTCACTTCACTATGCAGACTGCACATAAGCCCCTAAAGTGGCTAATGAACATGAAGCAAGAGAATCCTAAATTGCTCAGGTGGCCCATAAGCCTTCAGGGCTTTGACTTTACCATTGAACATAGAACAGGTGTACAACATAGCAATGCTGATGGCCAGTCCAGGATGTATAGGTAAATGGACCAGAAAATCTATCCAGGGGTGGATTTGATCCTCCTGTCCCTAGTCAGGGGATGAGGGGAGTGTTAGGAAAGATTTCTCTTTTGGTTATTTTCCCTCCTTAGTTCTATGAATGTTTTGCTTTTGTTTTTGACCCTGCCCTCACTTTTACAGGAAAGTATTGCCTTTAGCTTCAGTCCACCGGGCCTTTTGCTCGTTTTGTTAAGGGGGAACTGGTCAGTACTCAGACTATCAGTATTGGAAAACTATGTTTACCGTTTGACTATTACTCTTTTGTAACTTTTTAACATTGCACACAGCAACTTACAATTCAGTGTAATGAGTATACATTAGTATTGCCAATCTTTTACACTTGGGATTTTTGATTCCTTTCATGCGTGCCTGAAGACAAGCAGGTAAAACATAGAGGTGATGGTTGGAAGGTATAGAATTAATCTTAACCCTCTGGCAATTGCTCTGGGCAACCCTCCAGACCATCATTCTTAACCTGCCAAGCCATTACAAAAAGGGGAAAGACCATATGCAAATCAGGCTCAGTCCCACCCCCATAGGAGCAGTCCAGCCCAACCTGCTATGCCACATCCCTTCTGCACGAGACCACAAGCATCCCCAAACATGTTTCGGCCTCATTGGGCATCATCAGTCAATAGAAGGTTTGGTCTCTAGGCCCAGCAGGCATGGGACTCATGTCTGGGCATAACCGTACCAATCAAGGTGACAAAGCAAAACAAAGAGGTGATGGCTGGAAGGTATAGAATTCATCTTAAAACTCTGGCAATTGCTCTGGGCAACCCGCCTGCCAAGCCATTAAAGAAAGGGGAAAGACCATATGAAAATCAGGTGTGGTCCCACCCACAAAGGGGCAGTCCAGCCCGAACTGCTAGGTCACAGCCCTTCTACAAAAGAACGCACGCATCCCCAGCCATGTTTCTGCATCATCATTGAGGAGTAGCTTGGGTCTCTAGGCCCAGCAGGCACAGGACTCACATCTGGGCCTACCCTTTCCACTAGGGGTGACAAAGCAAAACAAAGAGCTGATAGCTGGAAGGTATATTATTTATCTTAAACCCCTGCCATTGCTTTGGGCAACCCTCTAGATCATCACTCTTTGCCTGAAAAGCAATTTCCGAAAGGGGTAAGAGCATATGCAATTCTGGCATGGTCCTACCAGCAAAAGGGGCTGTCCAACCTGAACTGCTAGGTCACATCCCTTCTGCACCTGACCACAGGCATCCACAGACATGTTTTGGACTCATTGGGCATCATCAGTGGGGAGTAGCTTATGTCTCTAGGCCCAGCAAGCACAGGACCCATGTCCGGGCATACCCGCCCCACTCGGGTTTGCAAAACAAAACAAAGCATTGATGGCTGAAAGGTATAGAATAATCTTAATCCCCTGGCAATTGCTCTGGGCAACCCTCCAAACAATCACTCTTCACCGGCCAAGCCATTACAGAAAGGGGAAAGACTATCTGCAAATCAGGCTTGGTCCTATCCCCAAAGGGGTAGTCCAGCCCGAACTGCTAGGTCACATCACTTCTGCACAAGACCACAAGCATCCCAGATATGTATTGGTGTCAGAAGCGAGGACTAGCTTGGGTCTCTAAGCCCAGCAGGCACGGGACCCACATCTGGGTATACCCGTACCAATCAGGGTGACAAAGCAAAACAATGGTGGTGATGGCTGGAAGGTATAGAAATAATCTTAAACTGCTGGCAATTGCTCTGGGCACCCCTCCAGACCATTGTTCTTCACATGCCATGCCATTAGACAAGCAGGTGTCAGCAATTATACCTTTACCATTTTCGTGTTATTTCTAGTGTGCACATTTGAGTTTACCTCGTATGCCCTAAAATGGTCACGTCACAATATTTTTGCTTGTTCTTCATGCCTTGCCAGGTCAGAAAATAAATGCCATATAAGGTCATGCACTTGGCCGGAAAAGCTGCTGCCTTTGCGTGCTAGTGATGCCTTTTTGTGGGTGTGGCTCTGGAAGGGTCAGCGACTATCTCGTCCCAGTCCACATTCCTGGCGCTTGAAAGTCTGGGTGTGGGGCATGAGGAAACCAACAGTGGTTGTTGATTGGAGCACTGCTGGCTGTTTGAATGGTACAATTGGTGGGCTTGGATTATCTCCCAGGTTGGATTTTGGATAGGAAGAGGACTCCTGCAGCCATTTATTTAGATCAGTGTTGGGGCCAGGACTGGTCAACACTTTACTTATCACACATGATGCCTCCTAATATGGATGGTTAGGAAAATATATTCCACCCTCGGGCCTCTGTTATGTCTTTACCTTCAGCCATGCCCAGCGCTCCAGGTAAGACTCTGAAGTTGGAGTGTTTTACTCGATATTATTTGAAGAGGGAAGTGATGTGATATTTTAGGAGAGTAAAAGTAGATTTTAGCATATACAGATACATTTTTGTCATCCATACTTCTTTGCCCCAAGGCAATCATGCAACATAAGATACATTGTTTACTCTACAGTTTCTCCTCACATTAGGCACTAATAATATTAGGGCTCATGCTTGTGGCATTGCTTTTCAGATGTCGTGGATCTCTACATATCTGGAACTGTGTGGGTCAAAGCAGTCTCTTATACGTCTCTTATTTTCTACCATTTGTATTTTTACTTCCTGTAATTTTGTCAATGTTAAGAGAGTAAAGGTGGCTGATACAATGCTTATATGTATGGCTAGTTAGAGCAATTTACAGTTGTCCACCTGGAAGGTCTTTAGGAATTGAAAAATAGAACTTAAAAGGACAGGTCAGAGGTGGAACATTTTTTAACAAAAAAATATTTTTAATTACTTAAGACATTCATAAAAACAAGTATTAAAATATTAAATCATTAAACATCCGTTCAAAACATCTGTCATCAAAAATAATTTTTGTGACATATAGCCATTAAATGGCTAACCTTCAATTGGAGCATAGAAAAAAGGCAGGAAATGATAAATCATTGATTACATTCATTAGTATCTTTACAATTAATGCTGATATTATGGCTCTGTCATTATACAGAAACATCTAGTCTTGACATGTTTCAGTTCCAAACCGTCTTATATAAAGAACTTTCATCGGGATGAAGTAATGCGCATCAAATTCCTATTCTGCATCCAGCTTGAGTGAAGGTAGACATACACAGATAACCACGACCTCTTGAGGGTTCTTGTGGAGGCGTGCAATCCTCCTATTGAATTGTATTGAATTGTGGTAGGAACCAGTAGTGTTCCTATTGTGGCTGTAGTGGGAGCTTGCTAGTCTTGCTGTGCGGCAGTGCGGAATAGCCAACCAGTCTGTCAGGAGATGTACAGTAGTAATCTTTGGGACGGGCTGCCTGTCTTCACAGAACCGTCATGCCAGTGTAGTAAGGCACTCTGATCGCCTTTGGGCACAATCCATGCAGGATTGCAGAGTTTGTCACCAGTTTGCTGTGTGGAACCTGGTGTAGGTAGTAACTGTGCCGAACAACCCTCCTATAAATCATCTGTGTGGTGGATAGATAAAGGTCCTTTAACGCCACTGCTGTAGTCCTCTCGAGTGTTTGTCTCGATCGCGGGTATCTCGTAACTCTGAGTAAAGGTCACCTACAGGCCAATGTTGTTTTTTTTCCGAGGCACCACGCCCTTGAAATCCCAGAATGGATCTCACAAAAATGGGGTGACATGTAACAAAGTCTCCTGCCTGAGCTTGGAGCTAGATGGTGGGGTAGCCAAGTGTGCTGGCCTATCGGGCAATAGGCCCATGACGAACCAAAAACACACCATGCTGGTGTGGGCCAGTTTTTATGGTCAAAGTGGGCCACTTTTTTGGCCGATTTGGGCAGTTTGATGAGTTACTTCACTATGCGCATAGTAGTTTTGACCAGTGTTGCTGAATAAATATTCTTTAAAATTGACAATTTGCATCACATTTTATTAATCAATTTATCAAACAGTGTCACAAAATGAATGAATAGCCATTTGTAACGGTGAGCCTCTTTTTCATTGTTGCCTGAGACAATTATATGGCCCAGTCCGACCCTGGTAGCGCCATGTACTGTGTAATGCTGGGCCCTGGGACAGCCTGTGAAATATACCCTGTCTACCCCCACTATGCCAGGTGTGGGAGGCAGGGGCTCACCACACTAATGCTGCGTGGGATGCTACCCCTTTATGTTATGCAAGCCTTTACACAAGGCATTTTCTATGCTTTAGGTTCTCATTATGGGCTCATGAAAATGAGCTCTTTGTACTTCCCTTCAATAAGGGGACACACATTTTGAATGGGGACATTAGAAGGCGGTGACATATCTGCATATCAGATTCCCAATCTCCCACCCTCTTTGCCATGTAATGCATTAAAGATCAGAATTGTTCCTTTTCTACTTTCCAAAAAATGTGCATAGCAATAAAAGCCAGTACTGTACACTATTTATTTCCACCATTAAGATGATGGCAGAAATGGATATATTTTCTTTTAATGTATTCCAAGTGCACTTTCTGTAATACCTCCTGTGGTATTCCAGCCAAAAATAAACATTACTTTTACTCTTGTACCAGCAGCAATACTGGAACGGGGAGTGACTACTCAGATTAGCAATGGTGGCAGTGCAATTTCCCTCATGCTGATTTGCTTTCGGGAATAATGCCAAAGCTGTAATGTGGCACTGTCTGTACACTGGGCGTACACCATACTAGGACAAATGTTATTTGGAGGAAGTTTGCAGACCAACAGAGTATGTTCCTTTAAAAGGCATGGGTAGGATAAGACACAAACGCCAGTTTTGTGGGTAAGGTTGAAATTGTTTATATACAGTAATAATAATAAAAGGGTTAATTAAATAACTCAGTTTAGGATGTCGGTGCTGAATATTAAATGATATCTGGTTCTGATGTTCACGTTTGAGTGTATAGGAAGCTAAATCATCAGTTCCTGGAGCGGGAGCCTGGGAAACCCATCCAGCTGTAGTTATCTTGCTGATCGCATCAGAAGTAGAGTTTTACCAAATGACCACCTTACCAATCGCAAGCATTCACTCAGGAAAACATTTATTATATTTTACACAAAAGCTTTATCGCTTAATGGCATTGATCAAAACAGGTCTATGTTGCCTAAATATGTCATAATAAATGTAATGTCTTCTTCTTTCATCACAGAGGACACAGACGATCTTCCAATTTATGTGGGTGACATCATTACAAATATTGAGATGCTTGATGAAGGCTGGTGGTTTGGAACCTGCAATGAGAATACTGGAATATTCCCTGCTAATTACGTGGAGCGTCTTTAGCCACTACGCCACTGCCGGATGCACCAAGGAACCGAGGCCTGATCATCAAATGAGAAGCCTTCTCATTTGATGATCACCAAACTCCTCATCCAGACATATGAACAATAGTGTACAGTTTCAAAGATGCCAACCAATCAACTGGAAGAATTGGGAAATGAATAGCTGGCCTAGTAAGAAGTGCTGTTCACTGCAAGAAGCCTACATCACTTCACTTCCAAGAAGGAAATATTTGCTGTTGATTGACTCCCAAATACTATTTAAAAGCTTCAAAGATCAATTAATAAAATTGTCTCTAGTTAATTGCCTGGTGCAGCTGCAGATAACATCAAAGGCGTACATGCAAATACACAATTTACGATTATACCCGTAGATGCTGCCTGCTATTCAAGTGGTCCAGAAACTATTGGCTGAAATCTCTTTACAATGTCAGCCCCAACATCTTAAGAGTTCTACCTCAAACATTAAGCACAGGAACTCTGTAAGCAAAAAAGACAACCTTTTTATTTCACCCCACTTTGCTAATAATCCCCTGTTTCCTCTCAGCTGCACGCACGTTCTTGTGTTCCTCAGGGTTAAGGTGCTTTACAGGTCTAGTCAATGTATACCTGTCCCCTATCAGTTAAGTACTTTCTTCTGTTTCCCTAATTTCCTTTTCCTGTGCATTGTACACAGTGTCCCGAGATATGAAACCAGAATGGCAGATTTAATCAATTTGTTATACGTGTTTGGTCCTTGCAATAGGAAAATGTGCAAGGAAGACCATCAGAAGAAACAAACACTGGCATTGGATCATTTAAAAACAGCAGATGACAACAATTAAGTACTTTTATTATGTTATGAAAATACAACAATGTTCAATATGCACACACTATTGTTCTATCATAAAATTAATCAATGCAAATCACAAAGAATACAATTTAGGACAAAATATAAATCGTAAAGAATTCCACCTAAACTCTTCAATGTCTTTCGTACTGTTAGTGTGGAAAATGGGGAACAAACAAAATGTTTACAATATTGCAATCACTGCACATTGAAAGATTTAACCTGTGTGCTTTTTTGCTAAACTGTTTAGTCATTACCAATGTCCTTCTGATTATGTTCCGCTCCAACTGTTTTTATTGCTAATTAGTTGCTGATGGGAATAACCTACTGCTGGACTCCTCCACTTAGCATCCTAAATGCACCAAATGCTGTCTACCCACCTGGCTCGTGTAACTGCTAAATGACCAACTCGCCTGAAGGCCATGTACTTACTTGAATTGTCTAATCTGCAATGTACTTACCTGAATTGTCTAATCTGCAATGTACTTACCTGAATTGTCTAATCTCCATTGTATCAACGCACATTATGTTGTACTAAGTTAAACTAGTTCAAACCTGTTAGTCATGCCCCCAACAGCTTCATACATACGTGCAGCCTGCCTACAGCTAGGGCTGCCTTACTGATCACTATGATCCTCCATGCCTCAGTTACCATTGCCAAAAATGAATATCAAAGTAGAAAATGTATTGCCTCTACTACAACTTAATCTTAATCTTTCAACCACTAATACTGACCTCTATACCTTAGTAGAACTTTACAACCTCACACTTAGCCGTGCTATCGACACTACAGCTCCATTGAAAATGCGTAAAGCCAAGAGACGTGCACACCTCAACTCCTGGTTCACTGCTAGCCTCAAAACCCTACGCAACAACAAAAGAAAAGCTGAAACTTCATGGAAAAACCACCCCTTAGATCTAAACAAAGAATTATTCTTAAAAGCTTCCAGTTGCTATAAGTCGGCAATCCTCCAAACTAAAAGTGACAGGTATAATAATAGAATCACCAACGCTAAATCAGGCACCAGAGAATTATTTAGTATCCTTAGAGCGCTTGAGTCACCTATACCCCCTCCCGAAACGTGCACTAAAGATAAGGCATGGTGCACCAACATACAAGATGCTTTGCTTCACAAAACATCACTTCTCCAAGTTAAAATTGAGAATATAAAACTCAGCATCTCCACTGATGCACTTCCACATGAGTCCCAGCCTTCTACCGCTAAACCATTAATGAAGTAAAAACTTAATAGCTAGCCTCAAACCTACAAGATGTCAGGGTCCCTTCATCACTACCTTCATAAATACATCATTCCCTCTAACCTGAAAGATGCTTGGGTTCTACCACTATTAAAAAAACCTAACCTTGATCCGGACATCCCCACAAACTACAGACCCATGGCTACAGTACCTTTCCTGTGGAAAATTCTAGACAGGGCAGCCTATCTTCAGATACAGGCACACCAAGAAACCAAAAATCTAGTCATGGTACCGAAACAGCCTTACTTGACTTGAAAACACAAATGGATGACCAAAAAGACAAAGGAAGCATAGCCCTACTTCTCTTGTTGGACCTATCGGCCGCCTTCGACCTAGTAAATCATGCACTCATGTGCAATCACCTAACCTCATTTCTCAGATAAAGCCATTGCCTTGATTAAATCCTTCCTTGATAACAGAACGATGAGAGTCTTCGCTCCAACGGCATCAGCTAATTCAGCACTTGTCACTTGAAGAGTACCTCAGGGGTCTTGCGTTTCTCCAATGCTATATAATATATTCACCAAGCCGCTGTTTGATGACTTGGACCATTTGGGTGTCACCTACACTAACTATGCAGATCACCCCCAAATCCTCATCCCTATTACTGAGGACTATGACTCTGATACTAAACTTCTGAATACAATCGATCTTATCATCCAGGCATGGATGGCATACAAAACCTCTGCCTCAATGATGGTAAGACAGAACTGCTGCTCATTGGTTCCCAAATAAGACTAAATAAACTAGACAATCAATGTAAAGCCTTGAACATAGATGGCTTCAACATACTGGTGTCCAAAGAAGTCAAAACACTTGGGTTCTACCTTGATTCATTCTTGACATTGACTAGACAAGTGAAAGCGACTTCATCTGCCACCGCTTATACTTGCAAACTAATAAACACTTGCAAACACTTCCTGTTGACAGCAAGCCGCACTACCTTAGCTAGAGCGGTAATTCTATCTAAATTAGATTACTGTAATGCATTATACTTAGGTACAACCAAGGGAAACTTAAAAAACTGTGAATACTTCAAAATAATGCGCTCAGATCTGCCCTTAACATTCCAAGATCTCATCACATCTCAGCTGCCGGACGCAGCTCCCAGTGGTTGTCAGATAAGGACAGAATCACATTCAAAACATTAGCTCTTACCCATAAACGCCTCTCCAACTCAGCACCCAAATACCTGACATGCAAGTTTACCAAAAACCAATCAGCCCGACCTACCAGATCCTTCCAACTACACTGGGCCTCATTACGACCCAGGCGCTAATGGGTTAACGGCGCCGTAAAAGGCTGTGGCGCCGTTAACCCATTAGCGCCTAATTACGAGGTCCATTTGCGGGACCCGACCTTAATGGCTGGTTTTACCAGCCGTTAAAGTAGGGACCCACAAAGGGACCTTGGTGCTAAGTACGGTGCCGCAATTTGCGGCACCGTACTTAGCGCCTTCCCCATTCCCATTGAGCCCTATGGGGCAAAAATGGGAATGGGGAAGGGCCCATGGTGAATGGGGAATTACCGCCCCGCCAACCTTGGAATGGGGCGGTAATTCCGCCATTCACCATGGCGGACCCCGGCATGGACCATGGTGCTAGTAGCACCATGGTTTAGCGCCGGGGTCATAATGAGGCCCACTGTCTCAGAGTCCCCAGATTTAAGTTACAGAAATCTGGAGGCAGTAGCTTCCCTGTTCTAGCATCAAAACTTTGGAACTCCCAACTTGTGGCCTTAAGAGCAGAACCACCATTCCCCCAGTTCAGAAAAACCGCAAAAAAATGGCTTCTCTCCCAGGAGACTCCTTAAATATATGTTTCTTCCTGCTATTTCGCATGTAATTGATCAGCCGCAGGTCTTGTACATATTTTGTATCTAATTCTTATATTGCTATCTGTTAATTTGATGTATCCAATTCCCATATTGCCTATGGCTTGTATATAACGTATCTATGGATATCAGTGTCCCTGTATCAATGTTACGCAATGCGCCCAGATACCAGGTGCGCTATATAAATAAACAATTTAATTAAATTCAGTAGTCTCTAAATCAAAAATGATACTATGGATTTAATAAAATGCACACTTAAATATCCACCACATATAGGTACGCCAGTTGACATATTTTTCAGTCTGACAGGTGATTTTTAGACCAAAAAGATACATTGAAGGGTGCACGTTTTTTACTCACATATATCCTTTTTTCCACACAGTATAGAGTAGGAGTAAAACAATTCCTGCAAGATCTAATCACAGATTGAAAAGGAAAATTTAAATAAACAGCAAGTATTTGTCCAAACCAAGTTCATCCCAGGACATTGGGGAAAGAGATATTCCAAGCAAGCGACGCCTGTGGGTTGAATGTATTACACTATTACTGGGTATTCTTGGAACTATGAGACGCCGGGGAAGCCACAGGTACACACAGATAAAGGAGGCAGTGATTCAGGGAAGTCCAGAGACATGCACCAGAGGAATCTGTAAAGTCAGTATTTGTCAAGGCGGTTAGATGTGGTGTGCCTTAACTAATTTGTACACTGATGGGGTTAATGAAACCTGATAATCCAATACCTGAGTTCTTGACAGTGAGGGGTAAGGCCAGCCTGGCGAGGACAGTAAGAGTGGACTGGGCAATGAACACAGGGCGGACCAGCGACCGATAATTGCACAATCCACAAACAACAGTAGACACCTAAACTAGCATGAGGCAAGCGACTGGTGTGAACTCAATGTTTAGTAAACCACAGCTGGAAAACAAGTACTGTACAGTGTACACAGAAACAGCACGTGAAACAAAAAAAGGAGAATCCACGCAGTTCCAGTGGGGAAAACAGTATAAGATGAAACTTTCCCTATGCAGCCTGTATAAGAGATGGACAGGTCATTAAATCACATGTTATCCTCTTTGATGCAGTGAAACAAAAGTCATACATACGAAGCTGGGAGAAGAAGGCTGCAGAAAAAGGCCAGCACTCCTCTTAGCAGCTCTGCTGCGATCGCACCTGAAAGCTGAGGCTGAATCAGCTGTTCGTCTTTGTTTTGTTTTGCACGGATTCAGAGATTTCATTTGCCGCGTGTTCCAAGGCAAATAAGATGGCCGTCACCGACGACAGCACCATAGCAACCAATGCCGCCCTGAAGCCCAGGAACATCACCGCCACAGGCTCGAGTGCCTATTCGCTCCCGCAACTCGCCTGGCCCTCCCCTCCTGCTTTAAATGGAGGGAGACTGGGCCGTGAGGCGAAGCCGGGAGAAGAAGGCCGCAGAAAAAGGCCAGCGCTCCTCTTAGCAGCTCTGCTGCAAGCGCGCCTGAAAGCTGAGGCTGAATCAGCTGTTCGTCTTCGTTCTGGATGCACAGATTCAAATATTTAATTTGCCGCATGTTCCAAGGCAAATAGGATGGGCGCCGCCGACGCCAGCACCGTAGCAACCAATGCCGCCCTGAAGCCAGGGAACATCACCACCGCAGGCCCGAGTGCCTATTCTCTCCCCGACTCGCCTGTCCCTCCCCTCCTGCTTTAAATGGAGGGGGAGTGGGCCATGAGGCAAAGCCGGGAGAAGAAGGCTGCAGAAAAAGGCCAGCACTTCTCTTAGCAGCTCTTCGCTGCTCGCTGTCTGCCCCATGCCCCGAAATGCTGCCCGTTCCCTGAGGTAAGAAGATCCCCAACTCCTTACCTCTGCAGCCCCACTCGATCACTTCTAGATGCAAACATCTAAGATCACGCACGCACACAGCCTCACCTAACGCACTACCACCGCCCACAAGCACACGTAATGCTTGCCTACAATCTAGATCGATTGCTGCATCTCGCATCGCTTGCCCAGTTGTCTCAAACCCACAACCGAGGCACGGTGCGACGATCGCTGCCGCTCACCACCTAACTACCTCGCAAGGCTCTCGCCCCTCGCCCAGCCTAGTTACCACAATGCTACCATAGCATTTAACAATCTGCTTGCCACCCTGGACATGAGCGCCCCCAGAGAGGAAAATGAGAGCCCCACTATTGCCAAGTCTTCTACCTTAACCATGCCATGTATTGATGCACATGCCACTGTATCTATGCCTGTAACCCCTGAAAATGGGAACCCCACTATTGCCAATTATTCTACCTTAACCATGCATGTATTGATGCACATGCCACTGTATCTATGCCTGTAACCCCTGAAAATGGGAGCCCCACTATTGCCAATTCTTCTACCTTAACCATGCAATGTATTGATGCACATGCCACTGTATCTATACCTGTGCCTCCATGATACAAACCACTACTCCTACCACCCCCCACCCCCACCTCAAATGTGCCTTGATCAACGCCCGGTCTATCAATGCCCATGCCCTAGACATTCACAACCTCCTCACCACCAACGACCTAGACCGCCTCCTGGTCACTGAAACGTGGCTACATGAAGCCTCAGGCCCCGCACTCTCCCTTGCACTCCCACCTGGCTATGCTGTCACCAGACAAGACTGCCCTACCAAAGGTGGAGGAGTTGCACTAACAGCCAAAGACTCCATCATCATCAGAAAGACTGACAAAACTACTAACGACAACAGTGATTATCTCCAACTCAAACTCACCATCTCTCACCACTGCACCATTATGCGTCATCTTATCTATCACCCACCAGGCCCTCAAGGTGACTTTCAGTTTTCCCTCACCCACTTTCTGACAGACAATCTAAAGAAATCAACCAAAGCCATCCTCCTTGGTGACATCAACCTAGGCCTAAATGACACCAAAGATCCTGCCTCCAAATCACTGAATACATCCCTTGAAACCCTAGGATTTATAAACACTGTCACAGACCCCACCCACTCCTTAGGCAGAACACTTCACTGGATCGCCCAGCACAACTGCCCTCTCACAATCACAGGTAATACTCCTACCCCTTGGTCTGACCACCACATCATAATCTTTAATATCCATACCACCAGTTCCCCACCCCACCCCCCTCAACCCCTGCCACCGGCCCTCACAAGAAGCACCCGCCTACTCACAAAAGAGGGACTCCTACCATTCCTACAGGGACCTGCCTTCAGACCACCCTTTTCCAATGACCCAGAAACCCTTGCGCAGAACTATAACACTGCCATCTCTGCAGCAATCAACTCCATTGCCCCGCTCAAACCTCGGAAAACTAAACTTACTAGCCACACTAATACCTGGTTCACCCCAGACCTCCTCAAACTCTGTAAGGACAAATGCTCTGCTCTAGCACGCTGGCAGTCTTTCCATGATGACACAGACAAAATTGACTTCAAATCACGTTCCAAAGAATATAAAAAGGCCATCATCCAAGCCAAATCATTCGAATCCAGAATCACTGAAGCAAAAT
The DNA here is from genome assembly GCF_040938575.1 of Ambystoma mexicanum. Taxonomy (NCBI): domain Eukaryota; kingdom Metazoa; phylum Chordata; class Amphibia; order Caudata; family Ambystomatidae; genus Ambystoma; species Ambystoma mexicanum. Next base: position 574,814,408 of record NC_090935.1, read on the forward strand.
CCAACACTTAGGAAATGTTTACCATATTTAGGTAGCTTGAGACCCCCACACCCCAAAACTTTACCAAAGATAAGGCCTGGTGTGATGGCATTCAAACAGCCATGCGTAACAAGCTGAACCTGCTTCAAGCTAAAATTATGAACACCAGACTTACGCTCCCCACCCCCCTTACTCCCGCTACCCCCAGCCTCTCGGATGCCTCCCCTACCTACTCATTCAAAACCAACCAGGAAAAAGACATCATCAACTTAATGAAAGGCATCAAACCCTCCAATTGCAAAGGTGACCCCTGCCCCGCCACCATTATCAAGGACTGTGCTGACTCCCTCGCACCATTTCTGATGGCCATTTTCAACGCCTCCTTCTCCACACGGAAAGTCCCTTCATCCCTCAAGGAAGCATGGGTCAGGCCTCTCATAAAGAAACCCACACTTGACCCCACATCACCTAACAACTACAGGCCCATTACCACCATCCCCTTCCTTCTTAAAATTCTGGACAAGGCAGCATAACTGCAAGTTCAGCACTTCCTCGAGAAAATAAACTCCTAGGACTGAAACAATCCAGGTTTCGCCCCAAACACGGGACTGAGGCCGCCCTACTCAACCTTAAAAACCAGATGGCCAACGCAAGAGACCAAGGCAAACCGGTCCTGCTTCTTCTCCTCGATCTCTCTGCCACATTCAACCTCGTAGATCAAGACGTCGTATGCCATCCCCTCACATCCACAGCCAACTTCTCTGCAGAAGCCAGTACATGGATTACCTCATTCCTACAAGGTAGGACCATGCAGGTCTTCTCTGATCTAGCCACTGCTTCACCTACCATCATGTTATGTGGTGTACCGTAAGGTTCCTGCCTCTCTCCCACCCTTTAAAACATCTTTACTCACCCCCTCTTTCCTCTTTCTCATCCTTGACGCCATTGGGATCTCCTACACCAACTACGCAGATGACACGCAGATCCTCCTCACACTTACAGGGAACTATGACACTGACTCCACGACTCTCAACAACATCTACAACACCATCCTAACATGGATGGCTGCTAACAGTCTCTGCCTCAACTCGGCCAAAACCGAACTCCTACTTGCAGGTTCCCCAGACACCCTAAAAAACCCTGATGCCCAGTTTAGCCACTTCACCATCGACTCCACCAAAATCCCAGTATCCGATTCAGTAAAAACCCTAGGCGTCTACTTATACTCTAATCTATCCATGACTAGGCAAGTAAATGCTATTGCCTCCTCGGCTGCCTACCATGCAAAACTTCTCAATGCAGTCGGGCCCTTCCTCTCCAATGACACCTGCACAAACATAGCTAGAGCCATCACTGTATCCCAGCTGGATTACTGCAATGTTCTCTTCCTAGGGACCTCCACAAAAAAACTTGAGAAACTGAAAGTAATTCAAAACAGTGCCCTACGTGTAGCACAAGGCATCTCCAAAAGAGAGCACATCACTGTTGCCAAAAGAGCATCCCACTGGCTGCCCATAAAGGAGAGGATCATCTTCAAAGCCCTGACCCTCACCCACAAATGCATCCACCTCTCCGCACCAGCCTATCCGTCTCAAAGAATCCACCCTGCCTCCTCCACAAGACTGACTAGGACCCCCTATGCCAACATGCTCACCGTACCCAGGGTAAAAAGGGCTAGGGCAGATGGCGCCAGCTTCCCCTACCTGGCCTCCCTACACTGGAACGCCCTAACCACTGCCCTGCGAGCCGAACCATCACTCACTGCCTTCCGTAAGGCCATGAAAACCACCTTGTTCGCCTGATCACCCCTACGTTCTAATGTGACTTCCATCCCTTCCCCAGGGATACTGCGAATTATGTACGCCTTCTATGCATAATATGTATAACATCCATGATATCTAATGCCTTAAATGCGTGCTTACTGTAACTAAGGGCCTCATTCCGAGGTTGGAGGTAAGGGATAAACAATGCCGATAAAGGATTACCGGCATCGCTTACCGCTACGGGCTATTCTGACCAGCCAAACCGCTCATTAGCGGCATCGTAAAGTGCGGTGCCTCTAAAAGCGGCATGGGCGCGTGCACGCGGGCCATCATGCCCACAATAGCGGCATGCCGTAAACTGGAGGAGAACACAAGTGAAGCGGACATGCAAATACCGGCATCATGAAGGCGCAAAAAGTGGTTACCAGCGTGCCGTAAATACCGGCATCTCTGACCAACCGTAAAATGCCATGTCCAGTGTTCCCAACTGCCACAGGTGCACACCATCAGCACAGGTAGAGGCAATGGAGTCTGGGCCTGACCAAAAGGAACACATCCACACACCACACCCCTTACCACACCAAGATCAATCCAATAGTAGCATCAACACTTCAGCTGGAGGACATGCATGAATTGCAACATCAGAAACAACACCAACAACAACAGGCACCACAGAGGAGACGCAGCAGGAGAAGGAGGGTGAGACAGGCCCTGCATGCCCCACCAGTGCAGCCAGCATAACCACACATGCAGCCCCCAATCCCAAACATCAGAGCCAGACCCTCCAACCCAACCCCGCAGCACAACCACAACCTGTACCGGCTGGACCAGGACACTATCAACACCATTGTGGACATGATACACGACTGTCAGCCTCATTGAAATATGCACCACTATCCCCCCTCTACTGAAGGTAGTGTTGGTGCTCCACTTCCTTTCCACAGCCATCTACCATCACACAGTGTGGTACATGCATGGCATATCCCCACCCTCATTCACTTGCAACCTGAAGCAAGTGATGGATGCCCACCTCAAGCACACAACGGAATACATATCCCTAACACAGACTCCCCAGGAGATTCTAGAAACAAAAGGTGGCCTCCATGCCATGGAGGTGGGTTACCGCAATCACAAACTATACCACTACAAACAGGTGCAGATGGAAGGTGACGCAAGCAAAATCATTGCACATTGTTGTGCCCGATATCCTGGATCAATATCAGGAATGCCGCGTGTCACCATGGGAAAAATCAGCACAGAATGCCTAACATTGCAGAGCCTACTGCCAACGCTCCCCATCAGAAAATCCTACAGAACACAACACATCGCTAAATTTACACAAACACAGCACTATGCGTACACAATGCATGAGCTACATTACAGCAGAGCACACTGTGTATCATCTTGAAGATACAACCCACACCATAATTCCATGGCACAGCACATTGAGGGCCTAAAAATGGCGTGAATTCAACCAGGGACATGTGCATGTGACCAACGATAATCTGCCGGCATGTGTGACTAGTACAGCTGTCCATCATCAATTGGCTGACATATAGCTTTTAATGCCTCCCATGGAGGTGGCAGTGGCTATCCCTTGATGTCGTGGCTCATCACCCCTGTCCGAAACACACAGAACAGGCATGAGGAGGACTACAATCGACCCCACATCCTGACCCGTGTGGTCATTCACCAGACCTTTGGCCTGTTGAAGGCATGGTTTTGCTGCCTTAGGCCGTCAGGTGGGGCACTCCTATACAGACATGAGAAGGTGGCCAAGACCATCATGGCATGTGTTATGCTGCACAACATGTTTATCCGACACAACGTACCCCTGACATTGAACTGCTACCACCTGGTGATGATGAAGGGGATGAAGAAGAAGTGGCTGCACATCATTGAGGTGCTGATGCACAGGAGGGAAGTGTTGTGCGTCAGTCGGTGATTGCACAATATTACTGACAGACATGGCTGCAGTGGGTGACATGATATGCTGACAGAGGCCACTGGGTGTGTGGGTAGATGCACACTATGCACTGTATATGATTAAATGACACATGCGCAATGATGAATGTCCACTCAGGTCTTTCTTTTGACACAAAGGGTGTATTAAATATAACAATGATAACGATAGTGCAAAAACCCTCCACCACCCTCACCCCCGTACCCCTCCCCCCACAAAACCCCCACACACCTTCACCCCCCTCGCCCTCCCAGCACAACTCCCCCACACATGTCCCATCAAGTCTCCAATGCCTACATGAGGCTGCCAAGACTGTCAATTCGCACTCCCAGGCCCAGGTGGCGGCAGGTCTGGCTGGCGCAGGGTGCATGCAGACCTGCGGAGCGGGCTCGTCTTGGTTGAGCTCGACGATGAAGGTGCTGTCGCCTGCTCGGATTGGGTAGCCGGATGCCCTGCCTCCATGGCATCGGCTGTGCGGCCTAGTACCTGGCGGAGGGCGTAGACCTCCTCGCAGAGGCAGCTGGTGTTTTCGGCAAATATTTTGCCCATGGAGGTGGTGTTCTCCGAGATGGACCTGCCTAGAGAGGCAATGTTCTCCCGCCACTCCTGCCTAGCCAATGTGTTGTCCTCTACAAACTGCCGCACTAGGGCAGTCAGCTGTTCTGACCGCTGCGGCCCTGCGGGTGCACCGGTGGAGGTTGATGGTTTCTGGCTGTTCTGCTCAGCCTATTCAGCCTCAATACTCCGCAAATGGGACTGAAGTGCCCTTCCATTTGCTCCTGCACAGACTGCTCCGGGGTGGTGGCGTGGTCAGTTTCAAGGGAAGATATTTGGGGGGATGCTGGTAGAGTGGGCGTGCAGAGGACTTCAGATGCATCGCCCTCAACGGGCACCCATACCTCATCCTGCGGGTCCTCCACAGCCTGGGGTGCTCTGGCTGCCACCTCCCCAGCCAGACTGCACTCCTCAGAGTGTGGTGCATCACCTGATTCCTCAGGCTGGCCAATGGGTGTTTGTGCTTCGGCCTCTACGGCCCTTGGCGGCACCGGTGTATTGGCAACCTGGGGTGTCTTGCCTGGTGGTGCACGGCGGCCCCTGGGTTGTCCCTTCGAGGTCAAGGGGCGGTTGGCGTCATCCCGGGACCTCTTCCGGGGTGTGGTCTTTGCAGGGGTAACGTCCTGCCCATCGCTATCACGATCAGAGCCTGTGGGGGTCGAAGAGAGGGACGGCATGAGTGATGTTTTGATAGGCATCATACATAAATTGGGACAATTGATCATCCATACAATTGAGGGTAATAGGCATTTGTGTTTGGATGAGCACGCTGTTTGATACATGGGTGGGTTATGCAGGCATACGTCGGGGTCACTCATATTGGCCTAGAGCTATGCTATCTGACATGCATATTACTTGGGGTCTGCATGCTGTGTGACTCATGGCATTTACATATTTGTGTGGTATGTGTCAGGTACGGCATTGCCTTGCAGCAGGCATCTGCATGTGTCTGTGATGCATCCGCCTACTTTGATGGGAGTGTGTGTGTTGGACCATGGCTTGACTCTTTGGACTGACATATTGGATGACTTTCATCAGACTCGGCATTACAGTGTTTGCTTAGGACACTCACCTCCATCGGCCGATGTTGTGGCACCACACCCCATCTCGCCAACACCTTCTATCCCCTCCATTCCGATCATGCTGGCGCAGATGTCCTCCCATGGGGTCAGCTTGATGGGTGAGCTGGGACCTCCTCCTGTTGCCATTGCCTGGCTCCTGTTAACTGAGAGTATATTTCTTACTATGAGACGCAAGTCGTCCCAGTGCTTACGCCAGTCTTTGGTGGTGCGTGGGGTGTTTCCAACAGCACTAACTTTCTGAGCAACAAGTGTCCAGATCTCCTTTTTTTCAAAATTGCCTCCCTCTTCATGCTGTTGGCAAGACTATCCCAGCATGCTCCTGCAGTGTCCCGGCCAGCATCTCCAGCTCATCCTCATTGAATCTCTCCTTGCGCTGGTGGGCAGCTCCTTGGGCATTGTGGTGTGTTTGGAGAAGTTATTCAGACAAACAGCAGAGTCCCACAGGTCCTGTGTGGTGAGGATGACAATGGATCGCGTTTTTAAAGATGGCCGCCGTGCTCCTTCTCGTTCCTGTGCGATGACGCTACTTCCGGTTCCACTTATTTACGGTGACCGTTAATAACGGTGACCGCTAATTACTTTCACTGCTATTAGCGGTCACCGCTATTGCTGCATTGGTCCATGACGGTAGTGCTATCTGCGCTATGCATGATGCCGCTAAGGGCATATTTCGTGCCTTTAACTGCATGGCGGTAATGCCCTTACCAGCATGGCGCAAAGCTCGTGCCCGCGAAGTCATAATAGTCCTCTATTAGCGGACTAATGACTGCACGGATGCGCTATTTACGCCCAACCTCGGAATGAGGCCCTAAGTCTCCTGCAAGTAACAGCGCCACAATGCCCCTGGGCTGTCTGTGCGCTATATAAATGTAAAAATAAATCAAATAAATAAATGATAACTGCTGGTGGAACTGGCCTCTCTGCTCAGTGACTAATCCTGGGGCGGCTAATTAACAGGACCTTCTGGTGTTCCAGAGGCAGAAAACCTTGACCGCCAGGAGTGACTTACAGCAAACTGAGGACTGAACTTGGAGAACATCCCTAATTAGCCTACTGAGATTGGAATGCCTAAGACTCTTCAGTAGTTTAAAACAAGAATACCTTTTATTCAAAAGAATCAATGCCCCTGAGCCCTCCTCCCACTTTCCAAAATCCATCGGAGTCTAGGCAACCCACGATGAGGTTCAGGTACTGAGAATAAATCATTAGAGGTTTTGCCCTTTTTCATGGTACGTTTAATGGGATGCAAAGTGAGTTTGCATTACCAACAAACACGTTGAACCTGGCCTAATTCACAGAGCGGTGCAAAGTGTATTTGTGAAATGCAAAGTTACTTTTCACGGCAAAAGTACTCTTTGCACCATGCTAAATGGGCCTTATTTTCGGTGCAAAGAGTACTTTTGCAGAGCACTACAAAAATACACTTTGCACAGGTCTGTGAATTAGGCCCGGTTCGATGTGTTTGTTGGCAGTGAAAGGTCACTTTGCTCCACTCTAAACGTTCCACGAATTAGGCCATTTGTCTGGAACAGAGAAAAGCAGCTATCAGAGAACTTATCTTGGTTGAAATACATTTCTTTACAGTGATGTTTACACATAAAAAAGGGCAAGGGAGTCAGAACATGAGGGAAGAAAGATTTCTAAAGGTAAAAAGACAACCTGAAATGTGAGACTCAAGGGACCTCTGGCGGTGATCAGAGGTAGTGCAGTCCATCTGACAAAATTGCATACTTAGAGTAAATGTCAAATCAGAGCAAGGAACTCAGCGAGCAGAAAGCGAAATTGCAGGTGGGAAGTGCATCAGATATGCAAAATCTCCTGTGTCCCAGGAGATCAAAGGCGCCAGGGCACCAGGCGACAGCTTAGCTTCCACAGACAGAGCCCATTATCGTGCTTTCAGGAACACCAGAAGAGGAGGGGAGAGAAACGGCAATGCCATACTAGACCGCAGCACCGGGGAACTTCATAAGTGCGAGGAAGAGGGAACGGTAAAAGTGCCAGCGGGGAGGTGACAGGGGAAGTACAGTTAACTCACAAGTGCAGCCAGAGGGTGGCTCATAAGTGCAGAGAGAAGGGACTGTAGGGTTGCAGATACAGACCCTTAAGTGCTGGGGAGCCCGGAGGCAGTACGACGGCAACTGGGCATGCAGGGGACTGGGCCCAAGTTCCGAGGGTGACCAGGTGACCAGTGCACGGAGCAGTCAGGCGCATCAGCAGGGGAGAGGAAGAGAGAAAGCGGAAGTGAAAAGGAAGGCCCTGAGTTGCTTCCGGAACTGAAGGCGGTTGTGCTAAAGTTTGATAGAGGGAGGGAGGCGGTTCCAGAGGGAGGCCCCGCCGAGGAGATAGATCTGCCCCCAACTCTCTGCTTGGAGAAGCGTCTGACTGTCAGAGAGTTGGAGGTGGATGAGCGGAGAGCTCCAGAAGGAAGATGTTCTGGAAGAGAAAGTTGGAGGTAGAGCTGTCCAAGGCCCCAGTAAGACGTGTGGACAATGCAGAAGGTCTTGAAATTGATCCTTGCAGCCACGGGGAGCCAGTGAAGAGATTTCAGAGCTGGAGAGATACGATCCCTGGGCTTGAGGCCAAGGACAAGTCTTGCAGTCCTGTTCTGTTCTGGATAAGTTGTAAAGGTTGAAGAGTAGAGGCAGCAAGATTTAGAAAGAGGCTGTTGCAACAGTCCAGCCTAGAGAGGACCAGAGCTCTGGTGACAGTGAACTTCTGGGGGAAAGTGAGAAAGGGAAGAATACCACTGAGGAGGTGCAGCTGATAGTTTGACTTCTTAGAGACGTCAGAGATGTGAGGAGAGAAGGAGAGGGTGGAGTCAAAGATGACACCAAGGTTCTTAGCCTCACAGGAAGGAGCAGGAAGAGGGCCCAGAGTGGGTGACCAGAGAGAGAGAGGAAAGGAGGGAGCGGGTGTCCCAATGAGGAGGATCTCAGTCTTACTGGCATTAAGGCAGAGATCATTGGTGGCACACCATTCCTGAATTGCAGCCAGACAGTCTGGTATGAGAGAAGAAGCACAGGTGGCTGATGGGGGGCCAGAAAGAGAGCTGAGTGCCATCTGCATAACATTGAAAATGGAAGCAGAAAGCAGTGATGCGGTGGGCAAGAGGTGCCAGGTAGTGGCTGAAGAGCCAGGGAGAGAGGTTAGAACCCTGGGGAACACCACAAGTAGAGAGAGAGATAGAAGAGAGGAAAGACTCCAGTTTGACCTGAGTAAGTCAGTCTTTGAGAAAGGAGGTCAACCAGGCCAGGGCCTGATCACTAATACCAAGGTTGTCTCGGAGACGATTGAGCAGGATGGCATGGTTGACTGTCTTCACAGGTGTTCGGGAGAGCGGTTTCCGTGCTTCTGGCAGCTCTGAAGCCAGACTCGTGGACATGGAGGCAACCAACAGATTCAGTATGCAGATTAAGCTGGGAGATGGCCAGCTTTTCCAAATGTTTGTCCAGGAAAGGAGCGATGTAGATCGGGCGATAGTTAGCCAGAGAGGAAGGATCCTCTGAGGGCTTCTTTAGAAGGGGGTGCACAAGAGAATGCTTAAGTGGGGAGGGGAAAGTTCCAGTGGCAAAGGAGTGATTGCAGAAATTGACCAAGGCTGCTGATGTGGTCCTCGATTGTTCTGGATGAGCAGAGGAGAACCTGCTTTTATGAGACTTTCATAGATCTGACTTGTCTAGAAACATCGCCTGGGGTGAACAGTGGAAAGGAGGAGAAAGTAGGAGGAGAGACGGCCTCAGATGGGCTAGGAGTGGTGGAGGAAGAGGTAGAGGAGGAAGAGGAAGATAGGGTGGACAGGATGTCCTAAGTTTTGGTAGTGAAATGAGAGGCCAAGGCTGTGCAGAGAGCCTGGGAGGGAACAGGAGAGGTAGAGACTGCAGCAGGATTGGCCAGCTCCTTGTAGATTTTGAAAAGTTCGGCCGGGTTGTTACATGCCAAAGAGATGCGGGTTTGGATGTAGGCTCTCTTCTTAGAGAGGGCAGAGAGTCTGTACTGCCTTGGGGATGCAGGCTGGTGTTCTACACCTCTGAATGTGCAAGGGGTGCTCCTGCACCTCATTGCACATACAAAGCTGTTTGGGCATCCTTCAGGGGACATTTTGGCACCTGTGCACATGTGCTGGAACCAAGAAGCGCTCCCTGCTTCCTGTTTTCTGTTCATGTTGCACAGATCCGCTCATAACGGGACCTTGAGGAATGGATTCCGGACCAGGGTGCCTCCAGGTTAGAAACAAAATGTGAACATGTACATGGCTGTATGTGTGATGACTGAGTGTTAGTGTGGGTGTGTGAATGAAAGGGAGTGTGTTGTGCAGGTGTGTGTGTGAATGAGAGAGTGATTGATGTGTATAGGTGGGTGAGTGAATGTTTATGAATGCATGAAAAAACACAGCCCTGTGCCCCCAAATCAGAGCCCACTCTGATTTGGGTGTGTGGGGATGTGGGGGGTCTGAACCCAAATCCGAGGTTTGCTCACCAGCAGGATGACTGGGCCTCTGAAATGGGGGTACCCTCGGCACCTCCAAATCAGATGGTGGATCACCTGGGCATGTCTCTGATTTGGGGATGCTGGGGGTGCATTTTTCACTAGGCATCAATGTTAAAGCAAACATAAAATCATGTTTGGTTTAACAACGACGCCCAGTAGAAAAATGCCATGCCAGAAGCATAAAGCATAACCAGACTGTCTGCAGCAATGTTACAACATTTAACATATTTTTTTTTATTATTTTATTTTTATTTGAAATAAACTACAGTTTATACACAAGGCAGAAACTTTTGTTTCAACAAGGAAAGTTCATCAAAATTTACAGACCCAATGAAGAGTAAAGTCCACATTACTTTTCCTAACGTTCAATCATTCTCTTCCTCATTTCTTTACACCAGGAGCAACATAATTCCCTAATTCAACCATTCCAAGCGCACGATTTGACAATGATGCACTGCCTTAAACATCTACTGCCAAGATCATGTCCAAGTAATTCACAACTGCACAGACAAGTTTAATGTTGTTCCCATCAATACTTCTGGTCCACCACTCATCCGTATTGTTATTGAGTGGGGCAAACTTTCCGAGATGTAAAGTGTGTTGTTTTATTGTCTGGGTGCATTCAATAAACAGATGTTTCGAAGATTCAACACATAGTCCACAAAAACAGCAAAGACTATCTTTAATGGATTTGTCTTTCCTTAACCAAAGTATTTCTTTTGTTTTTAGAATGTTTATCCGAAACCTAAGAAATGTTTCGCGATGATGGCGAGATGGACACTGCAGTAGATATCGTGTTGATTGTTTAATTTTTTAGAATCACTTCCCAGAGATGTTATTGGGTGCATTGTTCGGCGATTTTGTTGATTTAAGATCCAAGCCCAATTGTCGAATTTCTTTTTTGGGAATTGTGGCCGGTTTAAGATCTCTTGATTTTTTATGTCAGCTGCAGTCAAGAATGACAATAGTTTGCGGAACCACAAATTAAGTAAATTTTGGTTGTTAGGTTCATACTCGTTGGCAAAGATTTGATAAGCCGGTGCTGGAAATTTTAAAGCCATCTTGCACATTGTCATAATTGAGTTCCAAACCACTCTGCTGTGCAGCAAATTTAAAGATAATTTGTGTCACACTGTCGTCATTGATGTGGATCGAGGTAGCCTTAACACGTGTCGCCAAAAGAGCCCTTTCAGCATTTGCCACGTTTGTTCGGATATATTCCATCCTGCCTCGGCCCTGAAGATCATGACTGGAACAGCTTTTTGAAGGTAGAATCTTAAAACAGGTTCCAGTGAAAACTTCCCATAGCTTCGATTGATTTTTGCAACTTGCCGGGCAAGCATCAGCATTTTTGATTTCAATTCCTTGACCCAGTGATGCTCGCAGATAGAATTGCTGAATTCAATTCCTAGGTATCTTATCGAGTCCACAGAGGGAATGTTAACCTCCTCGATTTTCCATCTGAACGCCTTGTCTTTCTTTGCTTTGAAATTTCCAACTGATACGATTTTTGTTTTTGATGTGTTTATTACCAGTTAATTCACAGTCATATACTCCTGCAGCCTTGCCTGCAGGCGCTGAAGACCTATTTGTGTTCTATCTATTAATACCAGGTCATCAGCATATATGATGCATTTAATCGGTATCCGATTTATTGTTGGGGAGAAGCAAGGAACCTGCTCAAGATGGAGTGGTAGATCAGCCAAGAATAGTTTAAGAGCTCTGCGGCAAGCGGACAGCCTTGTTGAATACCTTTGTGCATCCAGATGGTATTGGATAACAAGCCGCTGTTGTTTAATCGTACTCTTATAGATGTTTTATCGTGCAGGGCAATTATTGGATGAAGAATTGATTTTGGACATCGCCATGTTGCCAATTTTGCCCAAAGCAGGCCACGGCTCACGCTGTTGAAGGCCTGTTTCATATCGATAAAGGCAAAGTGAATTTTCCCATTTGCCTTTAAAGGTTCTAGTTTCAAGATGGTCAAAATTAATAAATTTGCATCCACTCCAACACCTTTCGTGAAATCTGTTTGGCGTATGTCCGCAATCATTGCAACCCTGGCCCAATTTGCAAGCTTTTGTCGTAGGTTTGACCCAAATATTTTGCCTATCGTATCCAGCAGGGCAATTGGGTGATAGTTGGTCAAATAGTCCCAATTGCCCCTCTTATGGATTGGGACTACTATTGCGGTAGTCCATGAATTAGGCAGTTTTTTCTGCGCCGCAATTTTGAGGAATAAGTTCTCAATAAAGTGTACATGCTGAGTACGTTGATTTGACGTAAATGTTGGGTTCATCAAAGGCTCATTGCCCGATGCTTGGTTTGTATTTACTGCAATATTGGATTTTGTTGTATATTGCATATCTTTTGATTTCCTTGTAATATAAATTTCTTTGTGTGGTTTCATCGGGTTGATTTGATTTGTCGCTAATCGATGGCAACTAGAGGAAGAGGACACATCATGCTCCTCAGGATTCGAATAGGTAGATAAATCACATAGATTCATTGAATCAGATGCACTTGACAGACAACTAGTCTCAGAGTCAGAAATTATTCTTCGCCGTTTAGAAGCTGGTTTTTGTTTGATTTGAGTACTGAATGCATGAGCCCCTTTTTTTGAGACATTTTTTGACGGTTTGTTTGTTATACCATCGTCACGTGTAAATAAGCTCTGCTTTAACGGAGAAGATAAGTTCCTTATACCTTTCTTAGTTGTTGTGTTGCTGGCCGATTTACCTTTCTTTATCAGATTTCGAGCAGCGGCTTTTTTGGTTGTTTTGTTTGTGGTCACAGGGGGGAGGTGCGGTATGAGTAGTTTTTGCCGCACAAGTGAATATTCCAAATGATGAGAAAGGATTTTTGGTCATGATCTTTTTCGCTTGAGTACCATCTTGGCAAGTTTTGTCATGTGCAGCTTTATTTCCCTTGTCACTGCAAGTACTTTTTATGCCACTAGACGAATTTCCATTACTGATTTGAAGTTCCAGCACAGGCAAGTGGAGTGGCATATCATTGACCAGGATTGTAGTAAGATTTTCCAATGTCAATCGTAGATCATTCGTGCCTGCTTTACTCAATGCGACTTTGTCAATCACGGCCAAAGGCACATCCGAATCAACAATTTCTTTTGGCATATTTAAAGCATTCAATTCGTCTCTCAGCAACAGATCTCCATTTTGAGAACTGGAAGTTGCGTATAAGTGCTTGCGCATCTACTTAATAGTGTCCAACATACTTTCAAACAAGAACTCACTTCGGCTGCGCTGTTGAGTGGTGATCTCATTTTGCCTTTGTTGGCACTCGGCAGTTTGAGCAGCCTCTGCAAGTATCTTTCCTTTGAAGTAAAACATTGAACTTTTCAGTTTGTTCCATTTTTTGATTTAAGTTTATCAACATTGCACATTGATCTTGAATCCTTTCATTTAGTGCTTCGTAAAGTTTCACGAATGGTATTAGGGCAAGAGATGAAGCGGCCATGACGTTATTGTGAATCTGCAATCTGCATTGCAGCGGCCGATGAAAGACTGGCCTTTGCGGGTGTCTAGCCATAATTTTCTGCCCCAGTACTCACGTTTCTCGATATGTCGTCAGTTGACAAGTGGGCATCCACTGTTTGCACGTTACTTTGAATTGCCACAGGTCTTTTAGTATTTTTACTTTCCCATTTCGGTGCCATCGGCGTACTTGTCTTGGACTTAGAGTGCTCTGACACTTGGAAGGGCACCGCAGTTCCTAAGGATTTCATTTTTGGCATAGCTTTGTTGTATGAGTTTGCTTTTTCCTGGCCGACTGCTACAGATTGAAATGCCACATCCAGTGCAGTTGAAACGTTCAAAGAGGTCTGTATGCCGGGTGGCGATTTCTGTTTTGGATCGGAAAAATCCTGATTTAAGGAAATAACATCCAATTGTGGATCAAGAGATGTAGTAGCCAAGGCAGTCTGTATGTAGCGAAGACTGAGCTTTCTAAGCCAGGTATCATCATGTACCGAGTTCACATTGCTTGTGTCTGGCAATGATTCTGAGAGGTCTAAAGATTTTCTTATGGGCTTATGGTGAGTGTAGTCACTGGGCATCGCATGGAATCGTAATGCCTTTGACCCATCAGGTACCAGACCCTCTTCGGTAGCATGTAATTGAATGAAATGAGAGCTTTTCGCATAATAGCAAGTTTATTAGCTGAAGCACTAGATCCAATATTTTGTATCGGCTCAGATGGAGCTGCAGAGGGACTTTCAACTGCACTGCATCCTGCCAATAAATTTGACTTTTGGCTCACACAAGTGTATGGCACAAGCTCTTTTGGGCTTTTCATGATGGTTTTTTTCCACGTCGTTCAAAATGAGTTAATTGTTGGGAACTGCCATCAGCTCGGCATCAGTGATGTCGAAAGGTGAATAGAAAAGCTCGGGAATCCCAGGACTAGGGATGGACTCCCGTAAATCACATGTCACTTTTGAGACTGGTTGCAAATTATTTAACGATAGTAATGGAAACAGTGGAAGCTCTGATGCAAGAAGCGTTTCTTGCCTAGCTGGTTCACTTTGATCTCCACTTTCGCTGTGGGGAGTGCTGATTTTTGCAGGCAGAGTATCGGGGAGTAACAAGGCATCCGGCAGAACAGCCTCTAAGCTAGAATCCACTAAATCAGCTACGATAGACTCTGAAGTGTCAACTGCAGTTGCAATCATTGCCTCAGATGAAATATCAAGCGCTAGGGCAACAATCTGTTTGCTTACCTTTCGGTTTCCGGCTTCTGCCTTATTTGCGACGATCCAGGGATTTAGCATCCGTCACTGTTGCAGCGTTTTGTGTCGGGTCTGTGGGCCGGATTTCTTTGGCGGACACTCAGCCATGGAAGCGTCCAGACTGGGGCAGACTGCAGTCAGCAGCAATGCAGCAGACAGCCAAACAGCAGGCTCCACAGATTTCGCCCTTTACGTGGCTGGGCTTCACGCCGCAAGGGTTTTCGGGTTCTGTTTTTATGCCCGCACTTACTGGATAGGCGGGGCTTCAAGCCACGGTGCAGAGGCGGTTCACTCTCTCTCTCTTAAGCTCTCTCACGCAGAGCAGGGAAGCGAGGGGAACAGGCCAATGAAATTCTAATGAATAAGTCTGCAGATGAGAAAAGGAAAGTCCCAGTCATAGCCAAACAGCAGGCTCCACAGATTTCGCCCTTTACGCGGCCGGGCTTCACCATATTTGGTTATATTAACCATATATCACCATATTAACATACTTGCATGGCATTTTGTAATGGGTATTTATGATAAAGCAAGATTGTTAGGTGTTATAACATGGCTACATCTGCATATTTGCTCAGAAAGTCTAGACATTTCTTAATGTGGCATTACATTTTCATACTGGCATCTACGATAAAGTAAGCATGATAAGTGTTATAGCGTGACTAGAATGTCGTTTTGGTGCACCCAGTCTAGCCATTCCTTATTTTGGCATGGTGTTTTTACTGGGCATCTATGAGTAAGCAAACATAAGTGATATTACATGTTAGACCTGTGTTCCTGTTGTGCCATTGCATTTGTAATGTCAAAGCTAACAGGAGTATGTTCTTATGTGCAGGTACTGGCATATATTGCTCAGCATGGACATGTTTTCATTTTAATATAGTACCATTACTGGCATTAAGCACAAATGAAACATGTGTATGTTCTTATATGTGACTACTGGCATGAATAGGTGCACCATTTTAACCCATTATTCAGAAATTGTTCTAGAGTGGAGACCACCCGATCCTCTCTTGGTTGGTTTGGGCTCCCTACCTATGCGTGGTCTCTCATGTTTATTTTTTTTTATTTTTTTTTATTTTAATTGTAACAATTAGTTTACAAATAAACTTCAATTACAATAAACAATAAACAATCCTGCTTTCACATACATAAACATAGATCCGCAGGAGGGCAAGAGAAACAAGAGAACAAAGACAACACAAGGAAATTACAGTCTTTCAGTGATAATCATTCAATGAAGAAAGGAGAGGGAATCTTTCTGATTAACACTGTTCCTCATTCAAAATATGTTCCACTAAATCGCAAACTGCACATGTCAGTGGCACATTTGATCCAGATAGTATGTGGTACCACCATTTGTCCATGTTCTCGTCAATTGGAGCAAAAGCACCCAAATAGCGGGTTCGATGTTCTTTAATTTTTGGGCATTCAATAACTAGGTGTTTTACAGATTCGACTGTGGTTTCACAAAACCTACAAAGATTATTCACAATTTTGGATGCATTTCGTCTCCATAGAATTTCCTTTGTTGTGTGTTCATTCAGCCGTAGTCTCAGAAATTGATTGCAGTGTTTCCTTGAAGGGAATTTCTGTAGGTATCTTGGTAGGTGGTCCAAACAATTTGTCAGAGAGCCTAGGTCGATCGACGCAGATAGGAGATTTCTTCGTTCTAAGTTCTCTATCCAATTCCATTTCCTTAGTTTTTGTTTCGCAATTTGGGGAGTGTCTATCAAGGTTTCCCACGTTACATCAGCAGTATCCAAAATCCGTTTTAGACCATTAGTCCAATTTTGTGTAATGCTACAGTGTTGTTGATGGATCATATTTGCAAACATTTTGTAAGACGGAGCCTGGTCTTTTAGTGACATCTTTCGGAGCATGGCTAGAGATTTCCAGACAACTATGTTATGCATTGATTCAAGTCCGAGTTCATGTCTGATAGAAATCATTGAGACACCTTTTGGTAGTTTGAGAATGCGTCTCCAGAAGAGACCTTCAAGAGTTGGCCATATCTGATAATCTAGGTTCCATCCAGCCTCAGCTCCAAATGTGATTGAGGGAATGACCTTTTGTGTGTAGAAGGTTAGTACAGGTTTGAGGGTAAATTTCCCATATTCAGCATGTAGCTTCGATCCTTGTAATGCAAATGTCAACATACGTTGTTTCAGGTCGCAGATCCACCCATGCTCTCTTATTGAGATGTTAAAGACAATGCCTAGATATCTAATAGATGATACAGGTTGGATCTGAAGTACATCAAGGTTCCAACTAAATTTCTTTGTTAATCTTTTGGATGTAGTTCCGATCAACATGACCTTTGTTTTTTCTACATTGATTTGCAGCGAATTGTCTGATAGATAGCTTTGCAATGCATATAACAGTCTCTGAAGTCCAATTGGTGTTGCATCTAATAGGACAATATTGTCTGCATATATTATCCAGCTAATGCTGTTGTTGTCTATCCTCGGTGGGGAAACAGCGTGTCTGTGTAAATGCTTCAGATATATCGGATATGAAGAGTTTGAATAGCAGGGCAGCTAAGGGGCATCCCTGTTTGACTCCTTTATTCGTTCTTATTTTATCAGTCAGCTCACCTGCTTCGTTGATTCGCACTCTGACTGAGGTATCTTTGTGGAGAGCCATTATCGGCTGCAGTAATTCAGATGGACACGACCAGTTTGTCAGTTTTTTCCACAATTTTGTTCGATCTAAGGAGTCAAAAGCCTGTTTCATCTCAATAAAGGCAATAAAGAGATTCTTGCCTTGTTGTAGAGCATTTAATTTCAGCAGGTTTAGTATAGTTAAGTTCACTTCTGTTCCTACGCCTTTGGTGAAACCTGTCTGACGTAAGTCGAAGTGACCAGAACACATAGCCCACTTTGACAGCTTCTGTTGTAGAAAGGACGCAAATATCTTCCCCAGGATATCTAAAAGAGCAATTGGTCGATAGTTGGCCCGGATCGTCGCGGCATCCTTTCTTGAAAATGGGAACTATGATGGCTGAGTTCCAAGATTTAGGTATTATTTTTGTTGCTGCAATTGTTAGGAATAAATGGAAAATGAAGGTTGTCCACAGCTCATTGTTTGCTTTCAGTGTGACATTGGAAAGGCCATCGGGTCCAGCGGCTCGCAAGTTTTTTAGGTGTCGAATTGCTATTGATATATCTTCTTTTGATTCGATTACATTCCAAGACTGGACTTCATCAAGTTTTTCATCGCTCAGCTGATGTTCATTGCTCCCAAAAACTTTGGCAAAGTGCTATTCCCAAGTGGTCTTGGAGATACCATGATGGGTCTTCGCCTGCTGGAATATTGTTTTATTATTTATGATGTTCCATAAGTCCTTTGTTTGGTGGCAAATAATGAGCTTCAGAATTCGTTCACCTCTTTCTTGATCTCTCATCATTTTGAAGCATTTCAACCAGTTTCGATACTGTGTCTTTTTAGGTGTTTCCTTTGCAACAATTTATTCAGATCTGGCTCTTTATTTAATTTCCTGAGATCAGGGTGTAGTTGTTTTTTTTTAAGAGACACCATTGTACTAAATTCATATTTCTTTTGGTAAGAACAGCTATTCGGATGTTTGAACTTGATTTGAAAGTCTACTATCAACGCAGGATAGTTTAGTTTGTTGCATAAAGCTGTCTCCTCTGAGGTTATCATTTCGTTTAATTTCCGCAATTGCTTGCTATTTATTTTGAGTCTGTTGCCTCTTTGGTTCACTTCAATTGGTTGGTTGAAGATCTCTGCATTTCTAGGGAAATATGCATTTAGGGTTAGTGCAAGTGGATTATGATCACTGCTTGATGATTTCAAGACCTTCAGCTGTAGAATCTCGTTTAGCATTGTATTTGATGCCCAAATGTAGTCAATGATTGTTTTTGAACCATCACGCTGCCAAGTAATATTCGGAGGACGGTCGCCTTTGGTTTGACCGTTAAGCATATGGCAGTTCCTAGCAATCATGGCTGAATGAAATTGATAGCCTCTGCATGTCGAGTAAGCTTGGTGCTTGAATTTTTTCATTATCAAATTCTCATCAAACCACGAGAAATTCAGTTCTCCGCATAATATGACTTGTAGGTCAGACTATAATTCCATGTTATCATCGATCAATTTTGTAATTGATTGAATGAAATGAGATGAGGATATCATGGCTGAGTTCCAGTAGGTGTTGAGAATTAGTAGATGATGGAATGGTACATTTGATCTCTGACTGTTTTGAAGGATTAATCCTTGTACAAACAAGTTTGGAGAAAATGATTTTAAAATCTCCCAGCCTGATGCGTTATTTATCATAGTCAGAAGACCAGAGAACGGACGACCGAATTGATTTTTCCGAGCCGGGTTTAATATGATTGAATATCCTTCTCTAGACGGCGCCTCCCGCAGCCATGTTTCCTGGAGGCAAACTGCGAAGTTGGTTTACATCGAGATGTCGCAGTTCTGGAACAAATGCCGGAAACCTCTAGTGTTCCATGATATAAGGCCAATTCCATCCTCCTTAGTTTGCAATAGCTAAGTTCTATTCGAACGAGTCTGTGTTGGAGGTTGGGAAGAGATATTTTGATTACCGGCTGTTCTTTCTTGGATGTTAAATTGTTTCCTTAACGCCTCACGACGTTGTTCATGGGTTTGCTCGCCAGCAGCTGACACTGCTTTCCTGAAGCCGTCTCTTCGATGTTTTGTTTCCAATGTCAGATCGAATCCGTAAGACAACAGCTCGTCTTTTGCAGCAAGCAAGGTATTTTCTACTGCTTGGGAAGTTATATGTAGATAGACCATATCTAGAGAGTCCTCGTTGATGTATTCCACAATGGCTATGTCGTTTGACGTTATCGTTCTCAGTGACGGAAAGTTGTGTAGCAATTGCATTACATTTCTGCGATTCAAATTAACTTCATTTGCATCTGTGAACATGTTCTCGAGCCTAAGTCTCCATAGTTTTTGTTCCAGTCTAGATTTCGCAGACACAGTTGCTTTAGGATTCAATTGTTTTTGCTTTTCCCATTGGGCTGCTGTCATCTTAGGATTTAATTTTACGGAGGTCAGTTTTTTTCGTTGAGCTTCAGCATTGTCGTCTTTTCTACTATAAATTTGTGAATTCTCGTTTGGGCAATTTTGATTTGCATTTAAGCGAGTTTTCTTTCTTTCTCCTTCGTCAGGTATTTCCATTTGGTGGATTTTTCTCCGGCATTGAGGAAGATTCATGGCCGAGCGGTGAAGTTCTTCTTCTTGTGTTGACTGTTGCAATTCGTCAGATTCAGCTGAATATGTGGACAGATCACATAAATCAGTAACACTTACATCAGATTTCTTTGAGCTAGTGTTAGAATCCAATCTTCGTCTTTTATTTGGATTAGGGAGATCTACCACGCTTATTTTAGTTATTTCTTTCAGCATGGACTTGCAAACAGGCACACTCTCATTATCATCCTGTTTATCGTTTGGTGTATTGCGGGAGAACAGACCCAACTTGTGAGGAGTAGAAAGATTTCTCACAAACTGTTTTGTTTTATTTCTGACATTGTTCATTTTATTTTGCTGCTTCTTTGTTGAATGTTTTTTGGCTGGAGCTTTTGTAGATTTTTCACCTTGTTTAGATGAAATCGAAGGAACAAACAGTTTTGCTGTTCCATTAAAAATGTCAAATGAGGTAACAGGACCTTTGGAACTCGGTGCAGCTGTGTGGTTTGGGAGTTGAACTTCCACCGCTATTGCTTCAAGTGGGTTGATTTTACATTGGTCTGAACTAGACTCTTCGTGTGGTTTATTTACAAGAGTACTATTTGACTCTTTTTCAGCTGTAGAAGTCAAATGTGGGTCAGCAATCACAATGATTTCCCTGTTCGCTTTGTCCAGTACAGGTATCTCTAAGTTCTTTCCTGGGACAGTTGTATGCTTAGATATGTCAGGCGAACTGCATTTGTCTATCTTTGCCCTAGTTTTCGCATTTAATTTCTCTGTGCGATATAGGGGTCTCTCATTAGGGGGATGTTCCATGTCTGTCTTATTTCTGGAAAATGAGTGGCGACACCACTTCATGATTTCTAAAATCGCCTCCATTTGGTCGTTTTTGTCTGTGTGGTCCTTCATAGCAATGTCACCAAGGCGGTTTTGCCATTGAAATGAGATTTCAGCTTCTCGTTCAACTCTAGACATTAAATGAGTGTTATTTTGTTCCAAAAACGAGATTTTATTTGTCAGATTGTGTAGCAAGGCATTTTGATCTTTCACAGTCTCATTTACTTGTTCCATGAGTTTGATAAAAGGAATCAAAGCCAATGATGTTGCCGCCAGGACATTGTTATGAATTTGAATTCCAGCTGCAACTGATAAATTCTCTTTTGAGTGATTAGCAGATTCAGATTCAAGATTTGACTGTTCATCATGTCTACTAGAGCAAAATTAATTTCCTGTCACTTGCTGAGCTTGCTGGAATACTTTAGTACTGCAGTGAAATCGTAGGTTTTCAGTCGGTTCCTTTGAGGAGCTTGATTGTGATTTTCTTTTAAAAGTAGCATCAGTATTTTGGATATTCTGAGACTCTTTTCGATGCGGTGTACTTGTCCAAGATTTAAGCGTACCATTAGGATCTTGCGCGAACTTCACTCCTTTTTCGCTATTTGCCAACAGCATTTTTGTTGGAAGCGAAACATTTTGTGGGGCCGTAGAGAAGCTGCTTATTAATTTGTTTTTGACTGCTTGACAGTCCGCAGTCAGCCTCTCCGTTAGCCGCGCTTCGCGTCCTGCTAAGTCTATCCCAAGACTTTTTTTGTGGTTTTTCGTAGAAGGGCCCGTCAGAAGAAAAGGCAACGAAGGCGCTGGTGGAAGGGAGTCGAGCTGGCATGAAACATCTCTTCCACATACGTCTGCCTCAATTCGAGCCATCGTAGTCTCAGCAACAACTCTGCTGTCTGTAGGGCTATGTGTAGCATCGTTGTTTAAAGGCGGGACGAAGGAAAAGTTTGTTTGGTTCCCTGAACCATTTGGTAGTTTTAGGGCCAAAAGTTCAGTATCTGTAACATCAAACGGAGATAGAAAGGAGGCAGTATCGATTTCGATCATCGCCAATGGCACAGGTGGCACAGGTAGATGATGATCTTTTATCGCAGATACCGCTATATTTCGATCAAGATCGAGTGGGGCTGTATTTAATGGCATCTCACCCACAGTCTCACTGCCCACACCACCCAGCATATTTGATTGGGAACCTTCAGGTGAGGAGTCGGGCAGCATGGTTTGTGTTGCTCGATCGATTTCATCTATATATGCCTGGGACGGCAGCTGATTTAAGGTTTTGTTCACATCCGATCTTAGGAGATTTTCCGCTTGATTGGTCATTATGTCAGCAGTGAAATGTCCGACTGTTTCAGACAGAAGTACATAGGATTTAACATTCAAGGACTGCAGTGTCAATGCTTTAGCCGGAACATCGACCGACACCATTTCACCAAGATTCACATCAGCTGGGGCAGCATTCAAGTCGCCGTTCGAGTCGGCCACTTTTATGCTCATTACAGAAACTCGCGAAAGACAGCAAGGCGGACTTGTGGTGGTAAGTTGTACTGGATTAGGCAGGGAAGGAAGGGAGGAAGGGGAGGAAGGGGAGGAGGGGGAGGAAAGGCAAGGTGTGTCTGCCACAGCAGACAAGCAGGACAGGGGGGGCAATTGAGCGGGTGTGGGCTGAGGGGGTCGGGAAGATGGAGCAACAATATTCGCGCCAGCTGTTGAAATGGGAGCATCGGCTGCGAACAAAAGCTCTGACCGATTTCGAGCGTTCAAAGTTGTTTGCCGCGTTTGCGGCCGTACATCAGTAACCATACTTTCCTCTTACCGGTAATCAGACAATTTTATGCCTTATGTTGGAAGTGTCCTCGTCGACGATGTAGGCGGACTGGAGGCTGACTGGACTCAGCGCCACGCTCCGCGCTCTGGAGGGAGTTTTAAACTGGATACCAATGAAGAGAGAAAGAGGACTGAGCACGTAGTGCAGCTCCTCACAGTGACTGCTTGCTCCCAAAAAAACAGCAAGGACTGGAGGCTGACTGGACTCAGCTCCGGACTCCGCTCATGTTTATTGGTGGCAAACATTTATGACCCTCCAATTAAAAAATTCAAAAGCTGCCATTCGGTGAGGGCAGCTTGCATGAGGATATAAAATGCTCTTGTGACGCAAAATGAGCTGAAGCCATAGGGACAGAGATAAGAAGGCAGCAGAGCAAGGAGGTAGAAGGGAGGCTGTCATAGGAGAGCAGCAGTAGGCCGCACAGCAGGCTGCATTGATGCAGAGTCTCTAAGGGGCTGGAGGAAAAGCAAAGTGCACCCAGGGGCTTGGGCTTGATATTGACAAAGGGGCAAACCAAGTAAAAGAGGCAATGAGAAATCTCTAGACAAACTAAGACAAGCAATGTGGTAGCAACAAAAAATAAACATGCTTTCCAAACTGCATGCCAAATAACACAAAATAAAACAACATTTCTCATGGTAAAATGACATTTTAGGATAATTTAATAAGGAAAATACACAACGTTTTTAAGCGAAGGTTCTTATAGTCAGTCTAACCGACGCCCGGCAGCTGTTGACAGGCGACAGGTGGCCAAGGCTTCTTGATGGGGGAAGTGACCTAGTACCCTATGCTATTGTAAAGGTCGGGGGAGTGGAAAAACAAGAATGTAACATTTAATCTGCAAAACACTTATCAGTTATGGTGTTACAGTGCATTTTTAGTATGGTTGTGGCGGGTTTCGGGTTTCCTGAAAGCGTTGTGCTGCCTTGCATGGCAGGATACCTGTTATCACATGAGTACTGTCTTTGTTCCGGGATGGGTCAGCCAGTGTACTAGGTCTGTTCTGTGCATTTCTGTAATTGCATCATGGGACTTGTGGTAATTACAATTTTCTGCCCTAGTGAGTCATCTGTCCATGGACTCATCTCCCCTGCCTAGCATCTCGACATTTCACACCAGTCCCTCCCCTTTATCAGCGCGCCGTGCCCTGCATTGGGTCCAGCCTGAGGACACAGAGGATGTGTCCTCTGCCTTGCAGAGGATGACGACATACATCGTGCACAGGTGTGTGCCTCAGAGGAAAGCCACCACCATGAATTTCTTCTAAGTTCAGTTCCCCAACACATGCCATCTGGGAAAGGTACTCGTAGATTGAGCAGTGCCAGGAGAGAACGGAGAGGATTGCCCAGAAACAACTGGTAGTGCACATGCAATGCAGAGTGCAGTGCAGGCTGCCTCCAGGAGGGTGGCCACTGCATGGGCCATCTGTGTTGGAGTGCTGCAGATGGCGCAGCAAGCATAACGCTCATGAGCCAAAGGGTGCGGGAGTTGGCAGAGCATATGTCTGCTACGAAAGAGAATATCGAACAAGGCATAACCCTCAGCCTGCAGCACATCTGGGGTGGTGAACTGGCCAGTTCTGTGTCGGCCACCACAACAAAGGGGTCTATGGTGAGCACCCGACCAAGGCGCTTACACGGCATATCAGGCGGCCAAGCCCCCCCAACCCAAAAAGGTGGAAAGCGGAGGAGGTAGTGGGCATGACTGACTGCAGTCCACAAGGGTGGGGATGAGGGCGTTGGGAGGGGATGGTGTTGGGGATGAGGGTGTAGGGAAGGGATGGTTTTGGGGATGAGGATGTGCTTAGGGGATGGTGTTGGGGATGTGGGTATGGGCAGGGGATGGTGTTGGTGATGATAGTGTGTACATGTAGAATAAATCACTGTTGAGTACAGCCAATGTATCAAGTGCTTATTTAATTGAAGTGATGTTTGTGCATTCAGTGAATGGTTACATTACTGTGAGAGGTGCATATGTTTGGAATCAAAAATAGTTGTCCATTAGGTCCTGGCGGACAATGTGTCCTTCTCTCGTCTCCCCATATATATCCTGAGGTGCTCTGTTGCCACCTGCAACTTCTTCATCATCAGAGCCAAGCGGGTATTGTCCTGACCTGGAGACATTGTATTGATCTGCCGTAGGTACAGGTTGTTCAGCATTGCGCATATTATGACGGTTTTCCCAACTTTAACAGGGCTATACATGAGTGCACCATCTGTCCAGTGGAGGCACCTGAATGTTCCCTTTAGCATTCCAAATGTGCGCTCAATGCATGTTCTGGTCCTTTTGTGTGCCTCATTATAGGCTATCTCCTGCAGTGTAACAGGGTTCCTCACATGTGTCTTCAATCAGGATAACTGGGGATAACCTGAGTCACCTACAACAAATTGAAAGGACAGTGTTGAGCATGATCATTTGTCTGTCAAAGTACATGTAAATAATCCTATTTTACTGGTGGCCTTTGGGTGCCCATATGTGCTTGTGGATGGCACACCATACATCAATTGGAGTGGAGGGGTATTAGCTTTCAATGGGCACTCGCAGTAATTTACAGTGTGTCCAGCATAATTTTTCAAGTGTTTCGATCTGTTTCAACATCTCCTCTGAAGGTGATACCATGGCGATGGCGCTACTAGGCCATTTACTGCCTGTGTCTAATCGAGGGAATTTGTCCCTTCTCTCCAGGGGGGAGCCCCCCTCCCATGAGACTAGGGAAGTGGCCCCACTCTGCAACACCTCCCTAGGGGTCGAGGCAAGTGGGACAGTCACTGCGAGACTCCCGCTTAGGAGACAAGGACGCCCGTTCCTGTGAGGAACTCCCTAAAGCTGTGCACACCATGGCCCACATGAGATGCTCTACAATACCAGAGACTGTTAACCACCAAGACTGGGATGAAGAAACAATTGATAGACATCGCTATCACATAGGAAAATAACATGTCCCTTTAAATTGAAGTATTCAATCCACTGGGACGAGTATGTTGAATAGCATGTACTCAACAAGGAACAGGGAGAGAGAGGAAAGCATACACAGGCAAGGGAAGGCCCTGAGCCGCCTAACACCTGGAGAAGGCAGAGTAGGCGTGAGCCAAGAAGCCAGCGAGTTTCAAACTTGCACTATACTGAGCAGGGAGGTGCCAGAGCCACGGCGAATCCCTACTGTGAGAAGCCGAAAGGGCAGGAGCGCAGAGGGGTGGTGGTGAGGCCACGAAGGATCCATGGTGGACACCCGGTCCACAAACCATCTCTGATACCACTGCAAACATACAGCAGCAGGGTGTCGCATCACTCAGCGGAACACCGAGACGCTGTGAGGAGAAGAGAAACCAGAGGAAGAAGACGAAGAAGGTGTAACGAGATCATGAAAGATCCGTGGTGGACAGCCAGTTCACAAACCATTGCCGATACCAACACGAACCTATAGCAACAGGGTGTCCGGTCACTTAGCGGTACACTGAGACACTGCGAGAAGAGAAAACCTGAGGAAAAAAAATACAGACAAAAATACAGACATGGCACGGTGCTAAAGAGAAACTCCCTGAGGAGCAAGGCTCCCGAAGATGTTCTCCTTCACAGTCAAAAGTAACAGGGAGAACGGGAATGACGGGAGGCCCAGAGGGAATCATTACACCATGCACGCAACTCATCCCAGTGGAAGATATGTAGCAATGTTACATCTGAAACTGATGAACTTAAAGTGTTGTGATATAAGATAAAGATTTATAGAAAATCTGAATACTGGGAGAAAAGAACAGTGGATAACAATACCCTGGGAAAAGGGGTAAGAAACTTCATATTCTGCGCAAGAAGAACATAACATAAAAGAGAGAGAACATTAGCAGCCAGAGTTCAGAGGAACTATTCAGTTGAACAATGTACTAAATCAAGTATGCCAGAACAAGCTGAACTATAATTGCCCAGGAGGGAAAGCCTACCAGAGAAATAGTATTGCTAAGGATATGCTGAAGCCAGCAACCAGGAATACAGAACTTATAAAAGATCCCTGAAAAGGATTCACAAGGAGGAGAGAAAAGCTAATAGTCCATTTGAAGGGTTACAAAAGCGAATCCAAGAAATCACTAGAGATTATTTGAGGATTATGTATTAATAAAGAATCATACAGACTGGTACCATAAGGACCCTCACAAGAAGAAAGTCATTCTCCTGACCTAAGTTAGTTTTCATAGTGGTAGAGTCAGTTAGGTTTGTTTTGGACAGCAGACTTATTCCTTTGGACATTCACAAATGAATAACAAGCACATCAGTCAGTAGCATAGGCAGGGACCACCCATAGTGATAGGGAAAGTTAGGCCTTATAATTTGACTTTAATAAAATCAGAGTGTCCTCGTCCTTCTTCTGACTCACCACAGGCCCTATACGCATACATCTGCATGGAAATGCTTCTTTGATTGGACAGGGGCTATGATTGATGCAAATAATTGTGTGCCTGCTTTCATGCATACCAGGATAGCCTGTAGAGTTTCCTCGGGTTACCATGTAGCTTGCGGAAAGTGGGTAATGGGCCATGACCTGTTCAATGTGTCTTGGACAAGGCATTATGGGACTTGTACTTTGCTCACATTAGTTCTCATTCCTGTCTCCATGTGTGCCTCTGTGCCAAATCATTGTCAGATTGACTACTACCAAAATCCAGGTATGCTTTGTTCTGTGTGTGTTCGTGTAAGCTAGACGGGTGCTGATCCTCAGGACTATGGCGTCATGGGTGGCATCTGGAAATCGGTCACAACAATGGCTGATGATGAGATCTGCATCGCATATGATCTGAATGTTCATGTTTCTGGCTCCTATATTCTGGCTCTACTGCCTGGTGGGGCACTAAGGCCACATGTGAAATCCAGTGCTGCAATGATATTGGGGAACAGGGCGATGGTGTAGAAACGTACCTTTGAAGCGTGCACTTGAGCCTGGGTGATGGGCAGGTAGATGTGCTGATGGACATGCCTCATGAGAGCATCCAAGACTTTCTCCAGCACTTTTGAGAATGTGGCTGGCACATCCCATGCGGCGTCCCAACAGTGTGCTAGAAAATGCCTGTGGCACAGAAGTGTAGGACAGACACCAGCTTTACCAGGGCTGGGATGGCAGTTCTGATGGTGATGGTGCTCTGGGGATCAGCCTCAATCAGAGTCAGCAGGTCAGATATGGTATGCCAGTCTCCACGCGATAAAATATGACTAATGTTTGGGGGGGCGCTAGAGAGCCCGACCAAGATGGCCGCAGGCCCGTGCAGCTCTCCAGCACCAGAAATATCCGGTCTATGATCCGACAACTTTCTCACGATAATCCTTTCTGAAAGGTTTCCATCCCGAGGGATGAACGTCTGCAGCAACATGTGGTGGTGATTCCAAGGGAAATCGGACCAGGGGGAACCCTGATTCCGGCTGTTGCGCAGAGTGCAGTGACATCCCGTGGAACAGGAGAGAGGAGGAGGTGCCAACCCTGCTAGACACTGCACCGTGGCCAGCCCTGGTGAGGTGCCTCTCCGACTCAACATAGAAAACCCGCTCGACAAAGGAACAACCAGCTGAAGGAGCTTCAGACACCGGGCTCAGAGGCAGCGGGGCACCACCCCGACACACAACGAATGAGTGTCATCCTGGCCCCAGCGAGAGCAGACAGACCGCAGAGAGCACCAGCGCCCCGCGGGGGACCCCGGTAGACCAAATTGGAGCCTGCAGCTGCCGAAACATCCAGGAGGTGCAGAGGCCTGGACGTGTATATCAGAGCCCCGCCGAGAGCCGCCAGTGCATGTGGAATCACTAACGGCGGGGCAAAGCCACATGGCGAGTGAGACACTAAAGGGTCTACCCCGGACAGCCCCGACGCACAGCAGTACGCCTGCACCACGCCCGCGGAGAGGGCAGCATGTAATACAGCAGCAGTGCCTCCTGGCCTGCAACAGCACAGCGGGAGACCTTGCAGGCAGCAAACCGCACTCGGATCATCAGCGCGGGCAGTGCAGATGGCGGGCGCACCACCCCCGTGGCAGAGACATACATATTCAAGTAAGTCTGCTGAGGAGTGGGCCACGGATGTCACGGGGACTTAACCCATAACACCTGCACTCGACAGATACCAAGGGGGGCAAAGCGAACCCCGAAAAGGGGTGGGGTGCCTCTATTCACTGGGACCAAGAACCCTAAGACCTAACGATGTGGAAGAGGCAGGCCAGCTCCTCGCAGCTACAGAGAGCCGACACACGTGCCGGAGGGCACTTTCCCCCAACTTGCCTCACAACCACCGTGATTATACGGCCGCATCAAGCCAGAACCATTCTGGACCTGTGAGCCACTTGAAGGCAGGACACACAGGGAAGACCGCAGAAGGGAAGTGACTGACATTGAAAGCGGTGAGAAGCCCGAATACAACCAGCACCCATTCCTAAAGTAGATAGGCTAGTGAAAGTGTACCCAGGAGAAGGGGAAAGAGCTTAACACTGCCCGGGAAACCAGAGGACCCGGGGCAGACGTGACTTCCAAGATCCCACCTCAAGGACCAACCATACAGGGGAACAGGGACGGACTTGAGGCCTGACTGGGACCCCATCAAAGTACGAAGGCCAGTAAATACATCAGCATGCACCAACCCTACACATAATCTCACTGTTAAAAACGACTCCAAGGTGCAATCCAAAGACAGCGTATACAATGATGAATGCAGTGGAGTGATAACACTCAAGTGGTGCACAGAACCAAGGAAGTGCACGGAACCACCCGGAACACGCTCCTACTGGGAGTCAGAACGGTGCACAATGAGCCCGCCCACCGACCCTGACCCTGCGTGACAGGTGCCACAACGACTGACCCTGACAACCTACACCCTACAAGCCAGCAGGGGGGTAAAACAGTGCAGAGCTCACAGGCGGATGGAGAGGGCGCCACTGCTACACAGTTAATATCCAGAAACAAATCACCAGCACAGATCTCCCTCTCATTGGGGAGTGCCGACAGGGAGACCCGTTAGGGGATAACGTCAGTACCACCACCACTTCCATTCAAGGATGGTGGAAACCTGTGATGTGAAGAGAACCCAGCTTTGACTGAACACCAGTCACTACGGAGCTCTGCGCTCACGCTCATTCTAGGGCAGGGGCCATGTCCAAATCCGGCATGGGAGGCAAGCAGCAGACAAAACTGCAGTTTGAAACAACCTTGCAGAACAAATCCACCAGGACAAAGGACCAGTCAGTCACTTTCCAAGACATCAAGGATATGTTCATGCAACTGCAAAGTAGTATCCAATCCCAGGATGGGAAGCTAGACTCCCTCACCTGCAAAGTGGACCACATACAGGTCCGCCTGGACAAGCATGGCAAACGGCTGGATGAGGCAGAAGGGAGAGTGTCGAGGGTGGAGCATGAATCGGCCTCCACTTCCAGAGAGATGACGGGTGTGAAGAGGGCACTGAGAGAACTAACCGAGAAGCAGTAGGACCTGGAATCCAGGTTGAGAAGGAACAATATCAGAATTGTAGGCCTTTGGAAATGGCAGACCAGAGAAACATAGAGAGCCTCGTCGAGGGCATACTACAGGAAGCGCTGGGCCCGAGGGGTTCTCGCCATTATGTATAGTTGAAAGAGCGCATAGGATACCGGG
The DNA here is from genome assembly GCF_040938575.1 of Ambystoma mexicanum. NCBI lineage: Eukaryota > Metazoa > Chordata > Amphibia > Caudata > Ambystomatidae > Ambystoma > Ambystoma mexicanum. The sequence goes on from NC_090935.1 coordinate 574,844,454, forward strand.
TGGGAGGAAACCAGTCCCAGGTGTACCAGATTGCTCATCAATTGGAACTATCAGGATAGGGACACAGCACTTCGCAAAGCCCGAGAGAAGGGAACGGTCTCATGCAAAGGCGGGCCCAATCAGGTTTTTTCCTGACTTCTTGGACAAAGTACAGGCGTCCAGAAGAACCTTTATAGACATAAAAAATGGCTGTGAGACAGAGGTATCACATACGCTATGATGTTAATGGCTAAACTGCAAGTTGTGCATGAAGGGAGAACCCTCTTTTTCCAAACCCCAGAAGAAGCTGTCTCTTTCCTGGAAACACTGCTGAGAATCCCCACAGCACGAGGGAACAATGACTAACGGATCACCCAAAAAGCACTAAATCCATCACGGCAACAGAAATCGTATGGGATCACGTTCTGAACCTAGAACTGAGAAAGTAATGAACAACGGAAGGTGCAGCGGAGGGTCAGCCTCTTCGCTACCCCCGGAGCGGAAGCACTACTTCACTGAGTTGAGGGTTAATGGGGAGATGAAGAGTTGGGGTAGTCAGCGTGGGGGTGAGGGGAGTGATTTAACAGGTGGAGTGTTGAGAGAGGAAAGCGGGAGAGGGGACCACTATCACTGGCGGGCTGGGGTTGCCGGTAGGGGAGGGAACAAGGGATACAGGTAGGGGACACAAAGAAACTATTGGTACACACCATGAGGCTGACAGGTGGTGGCAGGCACATACCTCACATGATACTGCGGCGGTGGCATTCTGGGAGGACCAGCAACCTAGGGAGGAACACACTGAACTGAATCCTAATGGTGACACTTAACTTTCTCACCTGGTATGTGAGGGGGCTTAACTCTCCCTCCAAATGCCGTAAGGTCCCGCAATACATGAGATGACACCGGGCGGTGGTGGCCTTCTTGCAAGAAACTAATTTAACGGTGGGGACGGAGGCTCAATTTGGGAAGAGTTGGGGCTGCCACAGGTACTTCTCCTCGTACTCCTCATATGCCATAGGGGTATGCATCCTGATACACAGTTCGGTAGGATTCCGACAAACCAAGGTCTTGAGAGACCAAGAGGGTAGAGCGCTGATAGTACAAAGGATCATTCAAGGGAAACTACACACCCTAGGGAGCTATTATGGCCAAGCCTGGACACGACAGAGTCCCTGGAGTGGATTGAGAAGCAACTGGGGGACATACCCGAAGGGGAAATAATATGGACCAGGGACTTTAATGCAGTACTGGACCCGTCCCGAGACCGCACGGGGGGGACCCAGCGCCCACACAGCAAAGGATCGGAAAGGCTCCAGGGCATACTATTGGTTTTGGTGATGGTGGATGTATGGAGGGTAAGGAATCTGGAGAAATGTCAGTTCACTCACCACCCGCCCCTCATAACTCTGCATCCAGACTGGACTTCTTCCTGATGTCCCAGGCAACCTCGGGCCAGCCGGTTAGCGTGGATATACTGGCCCGAACACTGTCGGATCATGCTCCTGTTTTTCTGTCCATCAACCTAGAGGGGCATGGAGGGCGAGACCCCGCTGGAGCTTTAAAAGTGAGGGACTCACAGATGTGGTTTTTAAAGAGGGATTGACAGCTGCCATAGACTCGTACTTTGATATTAATGAGGGATCAGTAGACTCAGTGGGGATCCTGTGGGAGGGATTCAATTGCGTATTCTGAGGAGAATGCAGTGCTAGAGAGTCAGGGATTATAAAACAAATTAGGAAAGAACTGGCTGAGAAAGAAGCGGCCATTCGCCTCCTACAAAACACCAATCCCACACTTACGCAGGCCCAACAAGCAGGCATACTACATAAACTCCAGGAATTCCACAATCTGGCACGAAGGGAGATAAAATACCTGTGGGATAGGTTGGCGCCCCGACAATACGGAGAGGGACAGGCCCCGGGCCGTTCACTCGCTCAAGCCACCAAGATAAGCAGCAACGAGGGCTTGGTTACGGCGATAGCTGACTAGAACCGAATGGATCAGTTCGAGGACCTGAAAATCATCCACAAATTTCACAAATTCTACACACACCTATACTCAACCCAGACATAAGCTTCCCAAGCAGACATGAATTTGTATCTAGATCTGGTGGGGCTATATTGGTGTACTGAGGAGCAAAGGACATGGCTGAACTGACCACTGGCGCTAGAGGAGGTCATTGAAGCCATTAAAGCTCTGCTAACCGGGAAGTCACGATGGGTCCACCGCCAAGTTTAATAAACATTATGCCAGAAAGCTGGCCCCCTACCTGCTATGGGTGTATCAATAGTCAGTGAGCACTGGACGACTACCAGATTCCCTCCAAGAGGCGGTGGTAGTGGTACTGTTGAAGCCCGATAAACCGAGTAACAACTGCTCATCCTTTCGCCCAATCTCACTTATCAACTTAGACAATAAAATATTAGCCAAAATTCTTGCGACTAGGCTGTCACCACTGATGTTGACCATGGTCAGAGCGGACCAGGCGGGCTTTATCCCGGGACGCTCGACGTCCTATGGGCTTCGGAGGATGTTTAGCCTTATAGAGGTGCTACCCCGGGAGGAACCACTGGTGGCGGCTCTATTCGATGCCACCAAGGCCTTCGATTCGGTCGTATGGCCATTCCTGTTCATGATCTTACGCTGCATGTGCCTGGGAGATTTGTTTATCCCTGCTGTACATGGACCCAACAGCAAAGGTGAGAGTGGAAATGGGAAGGTAACTGAGGTGATAGCACTCGAGCAGGGCTGTCCACTATCCCTATTATTCGCCCTAACAATAGAACCACTGGTGGAACGAATGAGGGAGCTGCACATACACAGAGGGGTCCAATTACACACTAACAAGGCGGTAATATCACTGTATGCTGACGATATGCTACTATTAATACGTAGCCCCGACACCAACCTTGACCCGATTATGCTAGAAATCCAACAATTCAGAACTTTGTCAGGGCTTAAAATGAACACTAGTAAGTCGATTATATTCCCTCTGACAGACACAGTCGTACAGTTCCGAGACACCTGGTGGTTCCAATGGGACATGCTCTGAACCCGATATTTAGGGGTCACGATAGCCAGGGACGGTGGGGAAGTATACCGCAGTAACCTTCTGCGAGTGCTGGAGGTAGCCAAGGAGGCAATGGCTCGATGGAACTCTCTTCCACTTTATACGGCAGGATATCTGTAGTCAAGATGACTCTGCTTCCCAGATTTCTTTATATATTTCTGAATGCGCCCACAGCAGTGCCCAGAGGATACTTCCGTAAGTTAAGATCCGCAGTGACGCAGTTCATCTGGGCAGGTAAACAAGCTAGGGTATCCTGGGATAGGCTCATGGCGCCTGTGCGAGAAGGGGGACTAGCATTACCAGAATTCAAAACATACTACAATATAGCACAAGCCGGCTTTCTTACATATTGGTATGGGGCAAGTGGCGATCAGCGACATGTGGAGGTCTAAAGGGCAGTCGCGGCCCCTGCACTGCTGAGATCGATAATACTCACTGCCCCGAGCCGGACGCCAACAGCGGGAAATACAGTGGACCTGACATGCAGGAACGGAAAGCCAAAGGGGACATACTTTACACACCCAAACTCCCACTTACTTACATCCCAGATATCCCTCTGTCGAGCGAACTGAAGTTTGTGTCACTGTTGAAGAGACTCGGGTAGCAAACTTCGGACAACTATTCCCCAACGAGACAGTCATAACAATGGAACTACTGAAAGAGAAGGGGGAACTGTCTGCATTGGACGCGTTCTTGTACTATAGGATATGTGTTACCTTTCAGCGGTTATTCCCGTCCTTCCCTGAACAGCCCCGGACTAACTGCACACTGGACACATCGGTACGAGGGCACCTAGGGCGCAGAGTGACGTCTGCACTATACTCTGTGGCATTAATTAACAGATCCGTGGCAACAGGCTCACCATGGGAGGCCTGGGAGAAGACACTGGGAAGGGAGATATCGGAGGGAGAGTGGAGATACTGCTGGGAGATGATCAGGATACGGGCGACCTGCGCTAGATACAAGCCTATTCACTTCAAATTTCTACATCAATACTATTACACCTGAGCCCAACTGCAGAATTTCTTCCCACAATCCTCAGGGAAATGCACTAAGTGCAGGCATGAAGCAGGAGGATTTCTCCATATGGCATGGGAGTGCGGGGGGATCCAGCTATTCTTGGGACAGGTCTTTGAGGTGATCGAGGGCATTACTGAACGGGCAATGGAACCCGATGCTGGCCCTACTGGGCTACACCAAAATGAAACCTAATGGGGTGAGGAAGATAGTGGGTCTCCTTCTACTCCTAGCCAAATGGAGGGTGGCAATGGAGTCGGGGGAGAAGGGGAGATTGTACCCAAAAGTAACCCAATGTTCCTCAGACATCCAGTATTGCAATGATATGGAGACCAGATGGGGCAACATGAAGGGCACCCGTTGGGGGGACAGAAGAATGTGGGACGCTTACACTCTATATTTGATCAAACAATCTGAAAATACAGGGGCCGAAAAGTTTTCACTACGCAGCGAACCCCAGGATGACTAAAGCACGGAACAAACCCATAGGTTCGCAGTCAAAACAGGTGTGTGAGAACAGGACAAATCCGGACGATAAACACACTTTGTCCTCTCTGGAAAAGTAATCAAATAAAAAGGCGCGAGGGCCCAGAACTGGAGACCGCAGAGGCTCAGCACAACACTGTCAGGAACGATGTAAGCCACAGTACCAGTGTCGCAATGGAAGACGACTAGATATGCCACCACACAAAGACTTGATGATATGCTACAAAGGAATTGTGTCCCCAAGACTGCGATTTAAGGGGGTGGGGAGGGGAGAGGGGTTCTCTCTTTTTTGTTGAATGTTGATAACTAAATGTCAATAAAACGATCTTAAAAAAACAAAAAAGTATGACTAACTAGTTTGGCAGTCAGTGTCCAAAGGGACGGACGGACACACAGCATGGTTGGCCTCGGCAGCACACGTCTCCTCTGCCTTTGTGGTGCCTGTCTCCTCTACGGTGGCCTTGGATGCTGCTGTAGCTCAATGAACAGTAGCATGTTGTGGATGCTGCAGTTCATGTCTGGTTGTGGCTGCATGTTGCTTGAAAGTGTGTTTGGGGTAGGTGTGGGTCTTACATACCCTTTTGGTGGCTATTATTGGCACCTGTGGAGTCATTTTCATCACATGGATGCTTTTACCTCTGCCTTTTAGGTGTTGGTTCTGGACTGTGTTTTGATTGAATGAACACACATTTTTGGTTGTATTTTGCCAGTATTTTCACTTGCAATGTGACAGAATTACCATTTTTATTTATGCCGCTAATTCCACTGGCAGAATTAGCCCTGGTGGTAATTCTGCCGGTTTTTGGTGTTAATTCCGCCTGCAGTAATTCCTCTGGTGCTAATTCCACCGGCAGAATTAGCGTACATTTCCAGGTAGCCCTAATTCGGTGGAGTGGTAAAAGTGACAGTAATTCTGTTACCGCCACTTTTACTACATACCGCTGAACTCGTAATGAGGCCCATAGTGTGTTCAATTTTGTTAATTCCTGCAATGGTTGCACCAGTGCTACATAATCTAACATCTGTTGGCGACAGTATCCTGCTTTTCCTAGGAACGTGTGCATCTTTGTTACAGCGGTTGGTCTGGGTATCTTGAGTATGGATTCTGTAAGACTTAGTTAGAAACCGGTATCCTGCTACAATATGGTGTTCCAAATACTGTATCTTTTTTCTGCCAAGTTGTAGTTACTATTTGGATACCTAGTGACCTGTATGTGCTAGTGCTGGTCATTATACTAGTGGATCCTGCTTTTAGGCATCATAGCAAGAGGAGGCTAAAAGGAGGCCATCTATGAACGGAACCAAAACAGACTTTAAGGAAGTTTTGCATAATCAAATTTCTCTTTAAAAACAGTGTGGAAGGCCTCTGTGTATCCCTACGGAAGGCAGTATGAAATGATGAACAGATACCATCTTCTACCATGAACTTCTCCATCGTGGCCCTTTGAATAAGATTTGTCTTTACTTGGAGCAAGCTTGGAGGAGGGGTATTTCTTCACAAGGACTGCTATGGGGCTACCATAATCTCCTATCCTAACTATGAAGACACTGATATCCTTCATATTCAGTGTCTTTTCACTAAATCTTATCCAATTGACTTTCTTCATATCTACCAACTATCAAAAAATGAACCAGATTTTCATGACTATGTTAGTGATCTAGTATAATCTCTTATTGTAGCCCCAGCCTTTGTATTGTTGGTGGCATCAACTACTCATTGGAACATTTATTAAACCCTAACACCTTGGACTTTCTTGACTCCCTCTCCTCCCTGAATCTAGAATAACATCTTATTGGTCCCACTCATAGTCCGGGTCATACATTTTAGTGAACGGATTACAGCAGATTAGGAAACCTAGGTCTGAGAGCATGACTGGGTTGGTTGTACTTTTGCCAACATATTGGACATTTGCCAAAGAAAAAGCCCTTCTTCATGAATAACCAGTTGATTTTCGGTCATGCTTCAACATTGAATATTCTGGTAAATGTGGTGGATGGTATTGGGAAAATAGTCTACTTAGGGGCAAGTGCAGTGCTAATTCTTTTAGACCTGTGGGCAGCTTTCGACACGGATGAACATGGGCGACGCCAAGAAAAACCTGATCTGCTGGGCTTTCATGGCACAGTGTTAAAGTGAATAAAGTCATCTTTATTAGAATTGGAGAGTAGCTCTAACCAATCTCTGTTCTGAGCGCATTAGAATAGTCTATATGGTTCCACTGAGATCTTTTCTATTTAATCTGTAGATAGCCCTTTTGGCGGACCTGATACAATCGAATAGTTTTCAATGTTATACTTATGCAGACAACACACATCTAATAGGGTAGTGGGGACAACCAGAGGATATTATAGCAGACAGACTGACAGGATGGCTTAATCCTTACATGCATGAATGTGTAGAAATATGCTGAAAGTAAACGGTTCTAAGACAGACATTTTGTAGTTCAATGATAAACTTAAGTATTGGTGGCAAAGCTGTTGCTCTACTTGTATGGCACCATGTCCAGCAGAAGCAGCTTCAGTGACAAATCTAGGAGTTCTGCTAGATGCTTCACTTACTTTCTCAAAACAGATTACCGAAGTAACCAAGTCATATTATGTCCCATTTAAAACACTACATAAAGTGTTTAGGTTCTTTACAACTAATGTACAGATCATCATGGTTAATGCTCTGCTTTCTTTGCATTTGGATTACTGTGATGGACTGTACCTAGGACTCACTGAAAGCGAAATTCTGAATTTTCAAAACATCCATAATCTAGCTGTTTGATTATTGTGCAATATGGGGCAATGTGAACACATAACACTCATTCTCTCTCACCTTCACTCGTTGCCCATTGGAACTAGAATAACATGTGAGGCTATTTGCCCCTACCCATAAAGCCCTGTTCAATGAGTGGTCCTCCCCACTTAAAATAAAGCTGCAGTGATTTCCCCCCAGCAGACCCACCCATAGGTCTGCTGACTGATTGCTAATAATTCCAAAGATATCTCACTCCCGTGTAGGTGACTTAAGAGTCCCTTTCCTAGCCAGTGGGCTACGGAATTTTTTGCTCTTTTATTTGAGGAGCACATCAGACCTTTTCAGCGTTTAGAGATGAGTGAAAACCTGGTTATTTACCTGATGATCAGCTGACCTGATGACACTGGAAGAGATGCTCCAAAACCACGGCTAAGCTCCACGATGGAACAAGGCAAATGTTTGCACTCTACAAATAAAAAAAAATATTTGGGCCAGCTTTTTTTATGGACCCTCATCCTAGAACAGAACAAAGTATATAATTAATTTGGATAGATCACTTTGCCATCCCAATAAAGATCTTCATCAGCAAACCTATTTTGGACAACAAAGGTACTACAATACGTTTGCTTCCACACAAGGGATCGTCCATCACATAGCAGCTCATTTTGGTGTTGCTTTGATTTGCTAAAAGACAAATGTGTTTAACAAACCACAGCATGTACTAGATTATTTGGTACAAAACCTCACCTGCACTTTGGACGATATCGTACTGACTACAACGTCAGCATTGCCAAAAACAAATCTCAGCCATGGTGAACAAAAGATCTTGTGGAGAAAAAATGAGAAGTGCGTAGATTCGAGAGGAAATGCTTATGCACGAAAACCATCTTAAAATCAAACATTGAGAGCTTTAGATGCTATGAAAAATGTTACTTTGCACAAAAAAAGTGGTACTTTTTGCAAATAATCTGTCTGAAGAACTGTTTAAAGTTCTAAAAGAAGTAAAAGCTGCAATTGAGCTTAGGGGGAAATGAATGCCACTGCTGCCCTTTGTAATCAAATCTGAGACAACTTTGCATCTAGCAGCCAAGCTATATATGCTGAGCTTACATCAGTAGCACCTTCTCCTGAATAAGATAATTGAACTACTTCATGAATACATAAGGATTCTTTTAATACTTTTTCACAATTTCAACCATTAACGATCTCCAGCTTTAGAATTATTGTTACTTCAGCAAAATGTGCGGGTGTCCTAGAGACATTTGTCTCACACGGATGGCCAAGGAGACATTTAGGAACACAGCTTTCTCAGAAGTAGCTATTGTAAGGGTGTAGAAGTAGGAGACTGACACACAGGTGGGATGTTGTTGGTTGTAGACTTTTATTTGAAACCAAAAGAAAAGGAAAACCCCAACTATCCCCATTTCTAAGAGGGGTTTCCCTGCCTTAAATAAACTAAGGACTTTGTCAGAATGTCTGTCGAAAACAAATACTCCACCGCTGTGTGTCCAAAACCTATTTTGTTCACTTACACTTGAACCGAAATGAACTAAAGCGGGGACCTTCTTGGTTCAGAAGAATGATTGTCTTTATTCTGGGTGATACTTCCACCTTCACTCAGATGACAACATGAAATGTTCTTTGCAGTGCAGAACAGCAAGTCTCAAAAGGTTCCTTGGACTCACTCTCCACCATGGCACAAATAAAATAAAGTCTCTTATCTTCACAATGTTCAAAACTCCTGGGAGAATGTTTCCCTTCCCCAGGTCTTTCTCAAGTTTCTTAGGATGCTAAGAGAATGACTTCCTTCTCTAGGCTATCACCAAATGATCACAAAACACCAGGGGGTATGACTCTCCTTCCCTGGTCTCAGACTTCTTATAGTGGCAAGTGTTACGCTCACCTGGTATCCACAGGGACGCCACCCAGCCGGGTTACTCGCTGGTATGCCCTGACGTGGTCTGCAGGGAAGGTTCTGCCTGAAAATACAGGAGGACTGTGTTCAAGACTGACCGACTGGGGTAAGTATCCTCCCTCCACCCCCGTATGATTTCAGTCCCTCTGGCGCCCTCTCCTCACCTTGTGGTAGAATTAGGCGTGCTCTCCGTCCTGCCTTCTTTGCAGGGGCGCGTTGTCTTTCATGGGCGAGTGCGGTCCAGTTACTTCACTGACGCCTGTTCGATATTGTTCAGGTAGGTCTTATTGCTGTTCTTTAGTTTTGTTGCTATCCTGCATGCCTTTCTTTGTTTAAAATATATATTTTTTCTCCCTTAGGTATGCAGAGCTTCAGCGCAGCGAACTGGCTTGGTTGAGCCCCGCTGGTAAATGATGGCGCATTAAGAGCGCTATGATGCGGTAAGTAAGCGCTATGGGCAGCGCTGCAAAGTCTTGCCTTTGCTACCCTGTGTTTTCCTTCCTTGTAGGTCACAGTGTTCTTCAGCGTGAGTGAATGTCAGGAGTGGTGCCAGCCGAGAGGCGACCAGCCAGGTAAGCCTTTTGAGCAGTTCGTAATTTGTAAATGTCTTTACTGCTTTCTTTAATGTTGCCTCCATCTTCCTCTTTCAGGTCGTTCTGTCCGGGAGGCGTGCAGATTCGAGGAAGCTGTTCTCAGTTGCTGCGAGTGTTTAAAGATGAAGACTGCAGGTAAGATGCTGCTGCTAATGATGTTCCTTTTGTCTCCTTGCAGGTTCTGCTTCTCGGAGGTTCGAGGGAATAGCTGGACACAGTGAGCGTCACGTTGCAAGCTGCAAAGTAACGCAGAGCGTGTTGTCTTGCTCGGGTGTGGTTTAAATAGCCCCAACAAAATTGTATAGGTAAAGTAGTCCCTAGGCCAGCGTCGGATTGGGTCGTCGGCCAATCGGCCCGTGGCCGATGCAAAATCATGGCCGGAGACCTGGGGGGCGGTTCCTGAAGCCCACGTGGGCCGGTTTCAGCCCAGGCGTGGGCTTCACACTTCAAGAACCAGCCCCCAGGGCCTCGGCCTCGCCGGGCGGATGCAAGTTGCAAAGGATCTGTAAGTAAATAACTTACAGATCCTTTGCAATTGCAGCCCCGCCGCCGGCCCGTCGCAGATGCAGAGAAAGGTAACACTGAAGTGTTACCTTTCTTTGATAAATGCGGCGGGCCGGTGGCTAACTGCCTTGGCCCACGACACCCTGGCGCCAGCAGCAGTCAGTGCTACAAAACACTGGGAGGGAGCGGCAGGGCTGGGCGGGACTGCCGCAGCCCGGCCTGCTCCCTCCCAGTGATTTGTAACAGACTCTGCTCGCCTCTCCGCCGCACACCGCCACATCTCTCTTAGCACAATATGTATCCCATGCCCTCCCCTCTCTGTTCTCTCAAGGCAATTTATCCCAACCTGTGACTCAACTTTCCTTCTATTCTGTGTCCTATGCCTCACCTGTCCATGTGCGTTCCCCCAGGGCACTGCCGCAGCACAGGCCAGCACTAGGCAGGCAGTGCTGACCATCCCTCACGGCACCTGCTGCAGTGCTGCCTTCCTGTGAACGGATCTATCATCTACTAGCTTCAGATTCTTTCCGGACCAGGGACGGGACCACACATGACAACAAGTACGTTTTTTAGGTCGGAGCCTTCTCAGGCTCAACAAGTATATTGTAGAAAGCTGAGGAAAGTGTCTTCCTGTTCCACGCGCCACCTGCAAGGTAATGCTGGGTACTGTGATAGGTGTCCTATGCTCTGGCTCTAGGTGCAGGCACTCGGACGGGCCGCGGCTCCAATGAGGGGGTTATTTATAATGTGAAGCATGTAATATTTGCCTTCATCACTGTGTGTCTGACTATGTCAGTGCTTGTCTCAGCGAGAGTGTGGCCATCACTGCCTGCCAACGTGTGTGCAGCCAGGTCTGTTTTGTACCTGTGACTGTCTGTGTGCCTGCATGCATGTATGTGGAAAAAAGCCTTGTGCATTGTAAACAGAGTTAATATGGTTGCCCATTGAGCAAATTCCATTACTGCTGCCTTGTTCGCACTGGGGAAATGTGCATTACTGCAGCATTGGGGGTGTCTGCTAAAATGTGTATTACTGTCATACTGTGCAGCAAATTGATTACATGTGAGGTGGCAACTTCAGTCACATATACAAACTGAGCTGCTGCACCTTCCTGGCATTTTAGGTGTTTTATATCAGCTTAAGGTGTTGCATCTATGTGCTATGGGTTTTGTGCTGCCTGTGGTTGATTGTGCATGCATATCATGTGCAAATATGCACTGACATTTGGATCTTGTCACACCCTCCAAAGAGATGTGCATGCTGTGGTACGCCTTCTGCACTCTTCGGCTCACCTCATTACAAAAAAGGGGTCACATAAAAGAAGAGCGAGGTTGAGACCATTATTCAGACATCTTGCCACAAAAAGTCTCAAGAAAACCCAGCCCTAACAACATTGGGATCTCGTATACTCTGCTGATATGGGGCAATTGCAATTATTGCATGTATTAACATTAAGGCTTCTGTGTGCAAAGAGGGTCCAGCTCACGCCTTGTGCCTGGGGTACGTGGTTTGCGGTAAGTGGTCTTTCCCGCCCGCTCCCAGCATTGAATTCATTTGAGTTATCCCTCCGGCTCCAATTTGGGGATTGCATGCTACTATTGTGTACTGATATGGGTAACTGTTATACATGCTCACTCATTAATTGTGCACTCACACATTGCACATTTGCATTTATGCATTTTCGCATATATTTGCACTTAGACATGCTTACAATTGCACACTTGCACACTTGCACATTTGAGCACTCATGCAATTGAACACTCACATTCACACACTTTCAATAGTACTTTAAAATTTGTCACTGCCTGTATCATTGCCATGCATTGTTTACCTTTCTTTCTGTGTGCTGCCTGCGTTACTTGGACAGGCGCCGTATGCGCGTGGGTGCTGCTGTTTTCCATCAAGGTTTGGTGTACCTTTCTGTCGGGTGGCAGGTAGCCTAGCCAGGGGGGAACTAAGAGCAGAAGAAGCGGTGTGTTTTTGGCAGAATTCTGTTTGCTTTGACCTGTGGTTTTGCCATTTACATACCAGATTCCTCCTCCTTCTAAGCGCTTGGATAACAGGTGTTATTGCCTGATTAATGAACCACCAAAGAATGAAGGACTTGGTAGACCCTGGTACAGTTTGAGTTGTGAGGTGCAGGTTGGCTTCATGTCTGAGGTGAGTGCTTAACTTGTGAGCTATCCTCCCAGACAAATAGTGTTATTCAGCACATAGGCACACTTAGAGTTAGCTGATTATGCAGCAAATATAAGGGTTCTCTGCACAAGAAATATGTGCTGCCATTGGAATGAGCATACTTGCAGTGAAACCTGAAAGTGAGTTTATTAAAGTGCTGCAGCGTCCACACAAGGGGTAACAAGTCGTTCTGAATTGAGCTCTCTGTCTGGGTTGATTAAAAAAAACCTTTTCTGCTTTCGGGCAAGCAGGATGACAGTCCTGTTTTTTTTTTTAAACAGCAGCAGTTATAAACTAAACATACATTATGATATTTTTTGGGATTTTTTCATATGAGAATGGGATCGAACCCCTGCCCTTCCAGCCCTGTATAAGCATCGACTTGCAGCAGGTCCCAAAACCGCAGTGGGGGTGGTTGGTTCATGCCACACCTGTGCCTCATAGCTGTGGACCCTGTCACAGAACTGTATGCAAAGCAATGTTATTTTATGAGTTGTGTTGTAATGTAACAGACACGTGAACCCTTCATACATAGAAATTTCTGTAAAGTCGTGAATTGATGCGATTCACGGATGATGGTTTGAGGGTGACTTTTTTTTTGAGGTGAGGGGTGGGCCACTTTTTGAGGCGAGGGGTGGGCCACTTTATTTTTGGTGTCCAGGCCTATTTCTTGTCCCAGTCCGACCCTGCCCTAGGCTACCACACCCAAAACCCTAGACCACATAGCTTGGTTCTTAAGAACCAAGCTATGTGGATGCCTCCATGTTGGCTGACAATACAATAAAGTTGTTCCCAAGCACATTGTTTTTCATGGTGTGTGAGTGTCATGATGCCTACCCCCGGGCATCTGGATCGTGTCCATCAGCCCCAGGAGCAGACATCCAGATACTCATTAAAACCCCAACAGCCCCGGCTGGGGGCTGTTTGGATTCAGTCCTGGCGCCTTAGGCGCCAGGCTCATCATAGAAAACAGTCCTGGCGCCATAGGCGCCAGGCTCATAGACTTTGCTTACCTTATGCAGACCATGCTGAAAATGAGTCCATCCAACGTGAGGCCTGGATGGGACTATTTTATTACAGGGACTATTTTTCACTCGGGTGTGGTTCTGGGGAACTTCTTACCTGGGACTACTTTGCAGGCTATTTAAACCACACCCGAACAGCAGCCCATGCTTTGCGTTATTCTGCATCCAGCAGCGTGACGCTCACCGTGTCTGCAAGTCAGCATCCAGTCTTCTGCCATGCCTGCCTCGAATCCGGAGCTCCTAGACAAAAGGAAAAGAAAGGAGAAGAGGTTAGATCATGGGCATTATTTGATTCCTTACCTGATTCCGGACCCAGCACATCTCCGAACCTGGAAAGAATATTATTTCAGCACGCGTCGCTTCACCAGCAGCAGCGCCGCGTTATACTAACCAGTCCACCGCATCTTTCGACTCAGCGCTGCCTCCATCATTTTCTTCGTCGAAATCCAGCACCTGGGGGGAAAACAAAAGGAATAATAAGGTGAGCCGAGAAAACCAACAAAGACAATCTCTTTGCCACCATAGGCTTACCTGCTTTACCACCGGAGGTATTATTCTTTAATTCGCCACATCTTCCTATGCCGCACCTATAAAGGGAGAGAAAACAGCAAGTTAAACTCATGCAACTTTTACCGGACAGTGTTTGGTAATACAGACTCTTACCTGAACGCCATCAGCTGCCTCCAGGCAATATTCTTTTGGACCCAGCTGCAACCTAACGAGGGAATGGAACAAGAGTGAACATCAGACATATTGAACTCTTTGAACTTTATAGACACTGGAGTTAATATTCCTCCGGAGCTCCTCCAGTACATTTAACCCAGTGAAGTAACTGGTATCTACGCGCCCCTGCATGCCTTGCAGGATGGAGAGCTCATCATTTAAAAACATAAGGTGAGATTACCAAAAGGGGATATTGGAGGTGATTAATGGGGAGAACGAGAACTGTTGGGGGGCCATCACTAAAGTCCACGGGTGGCTAAATCCCTTTCTCCACTTGCAGGAGAATACTTCTACGAGTCCAGCAGACAAGATTAGGCGGGCCAGTCTAGACTGTCATCTCTTCACTACGCATCACGTTGGTGGAGACCGCAGCTGTTCGGGTCCGATCGACACCCCTGTGGGAACCAGGTGAGCATAACAATGAGCCTGGTGCCATAGGCACCAGGACTGGCCCCATGAGGGCTTTTGAAGAGGATGCCAGGCTCTAGAGGCCCGAGTCCTGACTCCACCTGGCCAATGGGTTTGCCAGAGGGGGTTTTGGGCGAGGGTCATGACAGCACTCCCCCCTAAGGCCCCTCCCATGGTGTTCCTTCTGTCTGGCCCAGGTTTGGTTGGGAAGTTCCGATGGAATTTCCTGATTAGTCGTGGTGCGTGGATATTCTCACTGGGCTCCCAGGATCTATCTTGTGGTCCAAATCCTTTCCAATCGACGAGATAATATAGCTCGGTCCTAGAGTATTTAGAGTCCAAGATATCTTTGACTTCCAATTCTGGTTCTCCGTCAACAAGTATGGGCTTAATCCGTGTGCCGGGTTGCATTGGTTTCAGGATGGACACATGGAATACCGGGTGGATGTGTAGATTAGGTGGTAAATCCAGTTTCACGGCTGCTGGGTTGATAATTACCTTAATGGTATAGGGTCCTAAGAATCTGGGATGAAAGGTTCGGGTTCCCTTGATGGGTACGAATTTAGCGGCGAACCAAACTTTGTCTCCTACTTGATAATCAGGGGCCTTTTTCCGGTGTTGGTCAGCGAATCTCTTTTGTTTTTCTTTGGCATGAATAAGGTGTTCCTTTGCCCTTTTGAAAGCCTGAGTAATGGTTGTGTGTAGAGTCTTTACTGCTGGCATTTCCAAGCTGCCTGGAAGGTCTAGTTCAGAGGTACGTGGATGTCTGCCATAAAGGGTATAGAAGGGCGTTTGTCCCATGCTTGAATGCAAAGAATTGTTATATGCATATTCGTCTATCCATAGTAGGTCTTTCCAATTCCTTTGTTCGTGGTGCAGCATGCACCGTAAATATTGCTCGAGTGTCTGATTGGTTCTCTCGGTTTGGCCGTCCGTTTGGGGATGGTAACTGGTAGATAACCGAACGTCGATCTGCGCCATTGCACAACATTTTTTCCAGAAGTTTGAAACAAACTGGCTGCCTCGATCAGAGACCAGAATCGAAGGGAAGCCATGTAGCTTAACCACGCCCTCCAGGAACACTTTTGCTAAAGTGGCTGCGTCTGGGAGGCCTTTGAGAGGAATAAAATGGACCATCTTCGAGATTAAGTCCACAACTACAAGGATGGTGTTGAACCTTGGCTTGGAGGTAGATCAGTGATGAAGTCAAGGGAAAGAGTGTGCCATGCAACTGGAGGAATGTCCAATGGTTGTAGGAGACCAGATGGTTTTTGTTTCTGTGATTTATTTTGTGGGCAGACACCGCAGGACTGAATATACTGAATGATGTCCTCACACCAGGTAGGCCACCAAAAGTTCTCTTTCACCTTAGCTAGGGTTTTGGTGATGCCAGTATGCCCTTCGATCAGTAAATCGTGATAGTTTGAAATAATATGCTGTTGTAATTCCTTCTTGGGTACATATAGGCGATCCCTAGAAAAGGGTAGATGGTCCTTGATGGTATATTGTTCTCCTTGAGTTTGCCATGCGAGATAGGCATCAGAATTCATTGTCCGTTGGATTTCTATTTGTAGTTCTGCTTGTGTTAAGGCTGTCGTGATACCCAAGAGTTTGTCTTCAGGTATAATAGGTACTGGGTCTGGAGTTGTATATACTATTTCATCTATGCCCATGCGAGATAAGGCATCCGCCTTTCCGTTTCTGACTCCTGGTCGAAATGTGATTACATAATCATATTCGGTGAAGAAAAGGGTCCACCGTAATTGGCGCGAGGACTGGGCCTTGGCTGTTTTGAGAAATTGCAGGTTTCGGTGGTCTGTGATGACTGTAATAGTGTGTCTGGCCCCCAGAAGGTAGTGCCTCCAGGCTTTAAAGGCAGATTTGATAGCCAGGAGTTCCTTGTCCGTGATGGCATAATTAATCTCTGGAGGTGAGAACTTTGTCGACCAGAAGGCCACAGGATGTAGCTGGCCGGTTTCCGCATCTCTCTGTGAAAGGACAGACCCCATTGCGAGACTGGACGCATCAATTTCAGCGACATAAGGGAGGTCTGGACGAGGATGTCGCAGGATTGGAGCAGAGGTAAACCTTTGTTTAAGTTCCTGAAAGGCTTCTTCTGCTTCCTCGGTCCAAGCAAACTTTTTATTGTTTTTTTTCGTAATAGTACTGTGATTGGGTGCACAACCTGAGAGAAGTCTGGGATGAACCGGCGGTAGAAGTTCGCAAAGCCCAGCATGCTTTGTACCCCTTTCAGAGACGTCGGTGAAGGCCATTTCAGAATGGCATCTACCTTGTGCACGTCCATTCTGATGCCTCCTGGAGTAAGGATAAAACCAAGAAATCTACTTTGGTGACGTGAAAAAAGCATTTTTCAAGCTTTTCAAACAAGTGATGTTGACGGAGCTTAGTGAGGACTGAGCGAACGTGCCTGACATGATCTTGTTCCGAGGCTGAGTATACTAAGATGTCGTCTATGTACACTAAGGCGCACATATCAATTAACTCCCTTAAGACGTCATTCATGAAATATTGGAATGCTGCAGGAGCGTTGCATAACCCGAAGGGCATGATTTGATATTCAAACAAGCCGTACTTAGTACGGAAGGCGGTTTTCCATTCATCTCCTTTTCTGACTCGGACCAGGTGGTACGCTCCTCAAAGGTCCAATTTGGTATAAATCTGGGCATCTTTAACTTGGTCTAGCATCTCAGGGATGAGTGGCAAGGGGTAGCGGTTCTTCACAGTGATCTGGTTCAATGCGCGGTAGTCAATACAGGTTCTCAAGTCTCCTTCCTTTTTCAGTACGAAGAACAAAGGACTGACTGCGGGGGACTTCGAAGGACAGATAAATCCGTTTGCAAGGTACTGGTCTAAATAGGATTTCAAATGAAGGTTTTCTGGTTCTGTGAGAGCGTAGATCTTGCCGCAAGGGATTTTTGCACCAGGAACAAGGTGGATCTGACAGTCATATGGCCTGTGGGGTGGCAATGTATTGGCTTGGTCCTTTCGGAAAACATCCTGGAAATCATGGTATTCACTTGGCAAGGTATTAGTTGGTCCCAGGGTTGATACTGTCGCTTCGGGAGTCATGGGGATACAGACGTTGGATTTCTCCTCTTGGTAATAGCAGGCAGGGGAGCAGTCACCGGGGAAGGTTAATTTTCGTGCCCGCCAGTCTATCAAAGGGTTGTGAGCAACCATCCATGGCATCTCTAGTATTAGCCTGAACTGAGGTGCCTTGATGAGATCGAATGAAATAGACTCCCGATGTCCGTCCTGGCACAGCAAGGTTACCCTGGCTGTGCACTGGGTTACTGGTCCGGAAGCGATTTCTGTCCCATCCACGGTGGTTACCTTGTCCATAGTTGGCTTAGAACACAAAGGAAGCCCCATCTCTGATGCCAGTTCTTGATCAATATAATTTCCAGCTGCTCAGCTATCGATGAATGCTTCAACGGCATGCATTCTTGATGACTGTTGGTGGTTAATTAAGATCACTGGTATTGCAAAGTGCGAGGTCAGCAACTCTTTCTTCTCACTCGACAAACTGACCTCTACGTTTGTCGAACTTGGTAGTTTTCCAATTCCTTAGCTTCACCCTTCTCTGTGGCCATGACTGTTCTTCTTGGGGGTTTTACTGGACAGTCCTTCAGGAAATGTCTTGGTTTCCCACAATACAAACAAAGCTGTTGTTGTCTTCTTTTGTCCCGCTCTTGTTTTGTTAATGGAGGCCGTATCCCTCCAATCTGCATGGGTTCTACAGCATTTTCAGGTACACAGGGTGTGTTTTCCCTTGGTCGAACATACACGGTCCAAGGGTCCGTCTTAGACCGGTCTGTCTTTTGATCCTGCAACCGGTGGTCTAGCTGCATGACCAGATCTATGAATTCTGCACAGTCTCTGGGTGGATCAACCACCTCGGCTAAGACATCCTTTAATTCGCCTCGTAAGCCTCGATGGAATAACGTGGTTCTTTTGTTTTCTGGCCACCTAGCTTCGGCAACCAGTCTGTTGAAGGTAGCAATGTACGTTAACAAGTCCTGACTCCCCTGTCGGAGGGACAAGAGTTCATTGTCTACTGCTTGTTCCTGGGTATGGCAAGCAAAAAGTTTTTCCATTTCTCTCTGGAACCCCCTCAAAGTCATGTAATAGAGGATCGTCATGGGTTACCAATGGCACCGACCAATCTGCTGCACTACCACTCAGGTATGATAAGACAAAAGCTACCCGAGCTTAGTCGTTTGGAAATGCTCCAGGCCTACAAAGAAAATGAAGGTGGCACTGATTGATGAATGCTGCATACTTCCGTGGGTCGCCTGAGAACCTTTCTGGTGGTGCCAGGGGCACTGTTCCAGGTAACGTGATCTGTACCAGAGTGGGTGGTATGGCGGGGTTTCGCATCGTTGGATTGCTTCCAGGTAGAGGCGTCTGTCCTGCCTGTGATTGTAAGTATTGCCCGCTAATCTCTTCAGTGCGTTCTTTGGTCACTATTAGGTCTCTGTGGAGGGCATTAGTCTCTTGTCGGGCAGAATGAACCTGAGCACGAAGCTCTCCTAGCAATTGGGCCAATTGGTCCATTTCTGATGTCTCCATGGCGCCCAGGTGGATTTGTTATGGTAGGCTTCGCGTTCTGTTACGCTCACCTGGTATCCACAGGGACGCCACCCAGCCGGGTTACTCGCTGGTATGCTTCTCAGCTTTACCCTGATGTGGTCTGCAGGGAAGGTTCTGCCTGAAAATACAGGAGGACTGTGTTCAAGACTGACCGACTGGGGTAAGTATCCTCCCTCCACCCCCGTATGATTTCAGTCCCTCTGGCGCCCTCTCCTCACCTTGTGGTAGAATTAGGCGTGCTCTCCGTCCTGCCTTCTTTGCAGGGGTGCGTTGTCTTTCATGGGCGAGTGCGGTCCAGTTACATCACTGACGCCGGCCCGTTTGATATTGTTCAGGTAGGTCTTATTGCTGTTCTTTAGTTTTGTTGCTATCCTGCATGCCTTTCTTTGTTTAAAATGTCTCTTTTTTCTCCCTTAGGTATGCAGAGCTTCAGCGCGGCGAACTGGCTTGGTTGAACCCCGCTGTTAAATGATGGCGCATTAAGAGCGCTATGATGCGTAAGTAAGCGCTATGGGCAGCGCTGCAAAGTCTTGCCTTTGCTAACCTGTGTTTTCCTTCCTTGTAGGTCGCGGTGTTCTTCAGCACGAGTGGAATGTCCGGAGTGGTTCCAGCCGAGAGGTGACCAGCCAGGTAAGCCTTTTGAGCAGTTCGTAATTTGTAAATGTCTCTACTGCTTTCTTTAATGTTGCCTCTATCTTCCTCTTTCAGGTCATTCTGTCCAGGAGGCGTGCAGATTCGAGGAAGCTGTTCTCAGTAGCTGCGAGTGTTTAAAGATGAAGACTGCAGGTACGATGCACCTGCTAATGATGTTCCTTTTGTCTCCTTTCAGGTTCTGCTTCTCCGAGGTTCGAGGGAATAGCTGGACACGGTGAGCGTCACGTTGCAAGCTGCAAAGTAACATGAAGCGTGTTGTCTTGCTCGGGTGTGGTTTAAATAGCCCCAACAAAATAGCCCAGGTAAAGTAGTCCCTAGGCTACCACACCCAAAACACTAGACCGCATAGCTTGGTTCTTAGGAACCAAGCTATGTGGATGCCTCTATGTTGGCTGACAATACAATAAAGTAGTTCGCAAGCACATTGTTTTTCATGGTGTATGAGCCTGGCACCATAGGTTCCAGGACTGGCCCCATGAGGGCTTTTGAAGAGGATGCCAGGCTCTAGAGGCCCGAGTCCTGACTCCACCTGGCCAATGGGTTTGCCATGCCAGAGGGGGTTTTGGGCGAGGGTTGTGACTCCAAGAGATGTATTCCCTTCCCTTGACTGCTTGCAGAGTGCTCACAACACACCAACTGGTATGACTCCCTTCCCCCTGTTTCAGACTTTCTTTCACCACCAACCTGGTTTTTCACTTGGCCAGGTATTACTATTACAGTATCCCAAACTGTGTCAAGGGTAACGCTTTCTTCCCTTGCTTTGCTTTTGGACTCACAGTCAACCGGACTCCCTCCACTGTCAAGCACTGTGACTATAAAAATTGATGAGGATACTTCAATGGGTGCAGGTCCCAGATTTACAAGCACCATCCACCTGGTGTACTCTTCTGCCAGGTACTATTATTATGAGGATCAACAAAGATGCTCTTATGGGTCCGGGTCCCAGACTGACAGATACAGTCCCCCTGGTATACTCTCCTGCCAGGTACTTTTACTATAATGATTATTCTGGAAGCCTTGAAAGGCTTTATGGGTGTGGGTCCCAGACTCAGACTTTCTTCTTTCCAAGTTTAGTCCACCTGGTTTACTAGCCTGCCAGGTACTGAGACTATGAAGATTAATTTTGATGCTTTCACCACTTCTTATACTCTCAGATATTGGGTCGCAGACCTGTGACTCTTGTTTCCCTTTAGGTTCCCAGCTTCTACACCATTGCCTTGGGCCCCTTTCACCTCCCCTCGCACTTGCATACCTGTCTCTATGGTCCGTGGTGCACCCAGGGCTTCTGTGATGCTTCTGGTCCACCTCAGTGTTTTCTCACCGGTCAGCGATTCCCTGTTGCTTGCGGGGGCTCAACGAGGGAAGTTTCCTTCCGGCTATCGTGCTTCTAGCTCTGTACGTTTGCCGTCCCTAAACAGGCCACCAGTTCCTGCTTTTTCCGACTTCGTGGAGCGATCCTTCCACACCAGACCCTACTTGAGGTTGTGTGCTCCCTTTGCAGTGTCCCGGTCTGCCTTCTCTCCAGTGCTTCCTTCTCTGGACTCCTGGTTCATCCAGGGAGGGCTCGATATTAGTCTGAGTCCTTCCTCAGTCTTTATACATAGATCAAGTCCATATTGACAAGACTGCACCTTTGGTTGAGTTGGGTACTCCTTAGTACTCTGCGCCTCTTCCTCGTCGCAGTACCAAATGTATCAGTCTCCCAAGAACAAAAAGAGTTCATCCTTGCCTTAGTATTAAGAAGGAGAATCCTATTTGGGTAGTCAATACTTTTCCTTATCCCAGTACTAAAAGGGTCAATTTCCCAGGAATTGATAGAATCCTTCTTTATCCTGGTATTGTGAAGGGGAACTTTTTTCGGATAATCCTTGCTCTTCCTCTTCCCAGTACTTCCTATACAGGAAGTATAAAGGAAACACATGGGAACAGTGGGAATGGTACTGGTATGGGTTGGTGAGGAAGGTGGGTAGGGTTGGGTGGGCTGTGGGGATTCCATGTTCTCCCCTTCTTATCACGAATTGCATAGAGGGTTTCCCTACCCAGGAGATCCACCCGCTGAGTACCACTTCCAGGGGGGCTATCCTTGTAGTGGCCTCACCTCCCTGGCCTCATGGGAAAAGGGCTCCCTCTAGGGGAGAAGTGACAACATCCGGGGATTCATCACATACCCTTCCACTACTGCTGCTGGTTTCCTGCTCTCCTATTGGAAAACAGGATAAGAAATCTACGTTTCCTTGTTCCTTCCCTTTGTGATGTTCTACACTAAAACAGTAGGGTTGGAGATTGAGGAACCAGCGCATTATTCTTGGGTTTGTGTTCTTTCAGAGGTTTAGCCAGGTGAGTGGTGAATGGTCAGTGACTAACCTAAATTGTCTACCTGTAAGGTAATACTTCATATAACGTATAGCCCGCTTTATAGCTCATGCCTCCAACTCGATGGCTGCATAGTTTCTTTATCTAGGAAAGAGCTTCCAGCTGATGTAAAGCACAGGATGTTCTATACCATCGTATTCCTGGGATAATACTGCTCCCAACCCAACTTTAGAAGCGTCTGTTTGGAGAACAAACTCCCTGTTGAAGTTGGCCACTTTTAACATAGGCTCACTACAAAGGATGGATTTAAGGGTATTAAGGCATTCCTGATCTTCTGGGCACCATTTTAACTTTTGAGGGTCTACGTTTTTTAATTTGTCTGTCAGACAGGAGGTAATGGTGGAATAATTGGGTACAAATCTCCTGTAATAACCCGCTAGGCCCCGGAAAGCTCTTAAATCCCATTTTGTTTTGGAACAATGGTTTCCTGTAGGGCTTTCATCTTTTCAGTTTGGGGTTGGACGAGTACATCACCAACAAAGAAACCTAAATATTTAACAGCCGACTGAGCTAGATGGCACTTCTTATGGTTGGTTGCAAGACCTGTTTTTCTTAGGGCTCGTGCAGTCTCATAAAGATGGAAGACATGTTCTCTCCAAGAGTGTATGACTATGTTGTCCAAGTAGGCCCCACAAAAACTGCAATATTGATGTAGAACCTGGTCCATTAGTCTTTGGAATGCCGCAGGAGCACCATGAAGCCTAAATGGTAGGACTTTAAACTGAAATAGTTCTAACAGGTTGGAGAAGGCAATTTTCTCTTTGTCCTCAGGATTTAATGGGACCTGCCAATAGCCCTTGTTCAGATCAATTTTGGAGAGGTATACGGCTGAGCCCAGTCGATCAATAAGGTCATCAATCCTAGGCATGGGATAATTGTCGAACTGGGAAATCCCATTTAACTTTTGGAAATCTATATAAAACCTCCAAGATTGATCAGGTTTCACCACCAGGACTACTGGTGAGGACCAGGGACTTTGAGAAGGTTCTGTTATATCTGTGAACACCATTTTCTCCGCTTCCTGCCCAACTATTTGCTTGCGCACCTCAGGGATTCTGCAGCGTTTTAGGTTGATGACTCAATCTGGGAGAGTGTGGATATGATGGAAGACTCCCTTCACCCCTTCAGGCTCACAGCTGAAGGTGTCCGGGAACTGATCTAACAGGTCCTTCATGTCTTGCTTTTGGGACTGGGGAAGGTCAGCTGGTATTAGATTGGCCTCCCCTATTTCTTCAGACAGCAGACTAGCCATTACCACTAATGTGGATTCAGCAGGATCTTCCCTCCACTCTTTTAAAAGATTGATGTGGTAAATCTGTGTTTTGGCTTGTCTATCAGGCTGGGAGATACAGTAGTTACAAGGGCCAGTTTGTTCTAAAACCTCATAGGGTCTGTGCCAACAGGAAAGCATTTTATTATCTGAGGTGGGAAGTAGCACACATACCTTCTGTCCGATATAAAAGGATTGAGTGATAGACTTTCTATCATAGTCAACTTTCTATAGTTCATGTGATTTACTCAGATGAGAAAGGACTGTGGATCTTACTACTGCCATGTGCTCTTTTAGACGCTCTGCAGTTTGAGACAATGGTAACATGGCCTCCTCTCTTTCTTCCCAGGTCTCTCTCAACACGTCCAAAACATCTTGTGGTTCTCATCCAGAAGTTCAAAAGGTGACAAAGCTTTCGGATAGCAAATAAAGCCCACGGAATCATGGTATCCCAATTCACCCCTTCAGCTTTGACCAACTTCTTAAGAATGCTTTTTAATGTTTTGTTAAAGCGTTCTACTAGACCATCCATCTGAGGATGATAAACAGATGTCCTGAGAGTTTTAATCTGAAGAATTTGTTTAACTTTGGCCATTAACCGACTCATGTATGTTGTCCCTTAATCTGTGAGGTTCTCTTTGGGGAAACCTACCCAAGATAGAAAAGGGTTGAGCTGTTTGAGTATCCGTTGCGAGGTGTTGTTGCACACGAGGAAGGCTTCTGTATATCAGTTGGCATAATCCAATATCACTAATATATATCGGTTAACCATTTTTGAAGGTCCTAAGGGTCTAACGATATCCATCCCAATACGGGAGAATGGTACATCAATAATTGGAAGGGGTTGTAAGATAGCTGGAGGAGGGTTATGTGGGGCTGTCTTCTGACACAGTGCACATGTTAAGACAACATTTGTAACATCAGCGTGGACTCCTGGCCAGTAGAACCTACGTACAACTTGCCTTTGGGTCTTGGCAGTCCCCAGATGTCCCGATGAAAGATGGGCATAGGCGATTTCTAACACCATCCTCCGATGGCTCGTGGGCACCACTATTTGCGAGTGAGGTTCCCCTCGGTCCTAGTGTCTCCCCAGTATTGTAACCCCTGCCTTAGAACACAAATTTACAATCTTTTTTTCTTGCCTCTTCCTTGGAAATGGTTCTGAGAAATGCCTCTGCTAACATGGGGTCATTACGTTCAGCGAAGGCCAAATCAGGGATTATCTTGGGGTCATCATCATTAAGGGTGGGTCTTAGGGTTTCAGGTACAGCCCTTGGCTCTTGGTCAGCATCCCCAAAACCTTTAGTTCCTCTCCCAGTGGTATTGGTCTCAAATACCTCCATAAATGTAGGGAATAAGGTGTTCTAGAGAATAACCTTTGCCACCCTTTCCCCTAGTTTAATGTGATATGAATGTTTATTGTTATTCTGTAGTAGAATATTTATATCCCCTCTCTAATCTGGGTCTACCACCCCAGCCATCACATTCATGCCATGTTTCCAAGCCAGTTCTGACTTAGAAGCCAGTCTTATGCAAGTAAGTGGAGGTGCATGGCTAAATCTGTAGGGATTAGGTGTCTCTCTCTGGGTAATAGGGTGATCTTCCAGCTTCTGGATAGGTAATGTTCTATAGATTCCTTAGTGGCAACAGAAGGGCTTATCGCTTGTTCACTCAACTTGGTCAATCTAAGGGTCCCCCAGTTTGTGTCAACTAGGCTAGATCACATACCTGACACCATCAGTGTAGATGTAGAAGACTGATACACGGATGGAATGTGGTGGTTATAGACTTTTATTTAAAACCAAAAGTAAAGGAAAACCCTAACTATCCCAATTTCTAAGAGGGGTTTCCCTGCCTCACATAAACTAAGGACATTGTCATAATGTCTGTCGAAAACAAATACTCCACTGTCATGTGTCTAAAACCTATTTCCTTCCCTTACACTTGAACTGAAACTAACTAAAATGGTGATCTTCTTGGTTCAGAAAAATTATTGTCTTTATTCTGGGTGGTACCTCCACCTTCACGCATAATGCAAAATGAAATGCTCTTCGTCAAGGGCAGAACAGCAAAACAAAGTCTCAAAAAGTTTCCTTGGAATGACTCTCCACCAAGGAACAAAGAAAATAAAGTCTCTTATCTTCACAATGTTCAAAACTCCTGGGGGAATGTTTTCCTTTCCCAGGTCTTTCTCAGGTTTCTTAGGATGCCAAGAGAATGAATTCCTTCTCTTGGCTGATGCAGAATGTTCACAAAACACCAGGGGGTATGACTACCATCCCCTGGTTTCAGCCTTCTTATAGTGCCAAGGGATTGACTCCCTTCTCCTGGTTTGCAGAGTGTTCATAACGCACCAGGGAGCACGACTCCCTCCCCTGGTTTCAGACTTTCTTTCACCACCAACCTGGTTTTTCACTTGGCCAGGTATTACTATTGCAATGATCCCAAACTGTGTCAAGGGTAATGATTCCTTTCCCTTGCTTTGCTTTTGGACGCACAGTCAACCTGACTCCCTTTGCTGTTAGGCACTGTGACTATTAAGATTGATCAGGATACTTAAATGGGGGTGGGTCCAGACTCGTATGCACAATCCATCTGGTGTACTCTCCTGCCGGGTACTAGGATTAACAAAGATGCTCTTATGGGTGCAGGTCCCAGACTTTCAGATACAGTCCACCTGGTATACTCTCCTACCAGGTACTGTTACTATAATGATTATTTTATAGGCCTTGATCGCCTTTATGGGTGTGGGTCCCAGACTCACACTTTCTTCTTTCGACGTTCAGTCCACCTGGTTTACTAGCCTGCCAGGTACTAAGACTATGATGATTAACTTCGATGCTTTCACAACTTCTTATACTATCATGGTTGGGATCCCAGACCTTTGACTCTTATTTCCCTTCAGGTTCCCAGCTTAAACACCATTGCCTTGGTCCCCTTTCACCTCCCCTGCCACTCGCGTACCTGTTTTTATGGTCTGCGGTGCTCTCAGGGCTTCGTGATGCTTCTGGCCCGCCTTAGTGTTTCCTCTCCAGTCAGCATTTCCCTGTTGCTTGCGGCGGCTCCATGAAGGAAGTTTACTTCTGGTGATCGTGCTTCACTCTCTGCACGTTGGACGTCCCAATGAGGAACCAGGAGCTGCTTCTTCCTCCTTAGTTGAGCAGTCCTTCCACACCGGACCCACCTTGTGGTGGCGTGCTCCTTTTGCGGCATCCTGGTTTGCCTTCTCCGCAGTGCTTCCTTCTCTGGACTCCTGGTTCGTCCTGGGTGGGCGCGACATTGGTCTGAGTCCTTCCTCAGTTTGTATACATCAGTCAAGTCCATATTGACTAGACTGCTCACTTTGGTTCCGTGGGGTACTCCTTAGTACTCCGTGCCTCTTCCTTGTCGCAGTGCCAAATTATTCAGTCTCCCAAGAACTAACAAAGTTCATCCTTGTCTTGGTATTAGGAAGGGGAACTCTATTTGGGTAGTCGCTACTCTGCTCGCCCCAGTACACAATGGGTCAGTCTCCCAGCAATTGATAGACCCCTTCTTCATCTTGATATTTCTGAAGGGTAACTCTATTCGGATAGTCCTTCATCTTCCCAGTCCTTTCTATAATGGAAGTATAAGAAAAACACATGGGAACAGTGTAAATGGTACTGGTATGGGTTGGTGAGGCAGGTGGGCTAGGGTAAGGTGGGTTGTTGGGATGCTACGTTCTCCCCAGGTCGTCACTAATCCCATAGGGGGTTTCCCTCCCATGAGAACCACCTCCTGAGTATCACCCCATGGGGACTATCGGGTAGCAGCCTCACCTCTCTGGACTCATGGGAAAGGGCTCCCCATGGGGGAGAAGTGACGCCATCCGGGGATTTGTCACACTATACAAGTATTAAATCTATCCTTATCAACCGGCATGGTATAGATTGGCTTTAAACGAGCAGTCATTCTCCCTCTCCTCAATAAAGCCTTCTCTGAACCAAGTAGATCCTGTGAGTTATCAGTCAATCTCTTGGCTTTCATTTTTAGCTAAACTGTTGTAATCAGTTGTAACCCAACAATTACAACAGTCTGTCAAGATTAACAGCATCCTCAACCCTTTCTAGGCCTGGCTTATATTATGTATTGCCACCAAATCAGTGTTTACATCTGTGGTGGATGATATCAGGAGGATGCTGGATGAAGGTGGTACCGCAACCACAATAGATTTGGCATTTCTGATGTGGCACTAGATTGGGTGCAATCATTTATGTTTGGAATTGTATCAGACAGTAGTTCTTAATTCTTTCGAATCCTGTAACTATCAGATTAATTGTGCAGTCCCTCAAGGTTCGGCAACATCACCACTCCTCATTAGGCTATATTTTCATCCACTAGTTTCACTTATTGATCATCCCAGTCCAAGATGTTGTACTTATGCAGATGATTCTCAAATCTTGATAAGACTAGACATTAAAAACAGCAAGAGAGTCAAAATTTTATGAACAGGTATGTATGTAAGTGAGCTTATGAATGAACAGAAAATGTCTAAACTTTAATTCTTCAAAAACAGACATATTCTTTGGTGGAAATCCTAAACCCTTGTCGATACATCCCCCATGGCAAATAGCACTGGGTCCAGACCGTATTCCAGTAGCAAAAGTTTATAATTTGGGAATTTTGTTTGTTGACAAATTCTCACTCATACCTCAGATAAATAAGGTGATTCTGTCATGCTTTGAGCAGATGCACTCTTTACGTAGACTGCTTCATATATTCTCTTTTAGCCATAAGGTCACAATAATGAACATATATACGGAATGTAGACTTGATTATTGCGATTCACTGTATCTCCAACTGCTAAATAAAATCAATTAGAAAACTCCAGACTGTTCAAAGCTCGACCCTTCATACCATCGTATGCATATCTAGAAGAGAACATACCTCGACAGGGCTCTATTGCCTTGCAGTAGCAAGAATAATAGAGTTCAAGGCCATTTGCCTTGTGAATAAAGCCTACTATCAACATGGCCCCCCATTTTTTAAAGATACGTTCATCCACTATTGCCCTTCTCACAATCTATGGGCAGCTAAAAGCCTTGTATTTCTCCATAAATCCTTCCATTTAAAGAGATGGGGTGGATGATTCTTTCAACTCAAGCCAAAGCAATTACCTTTCTTTAGAGATCAGAAACATGGACAACCATTTGAGGTTTCTTAACATTTTCAAAATGCTGTTTAAATGTTAAAAAGTTATTCTCATTCCCAAGAGATAGCCTGGTTGGGGTGGCGTACTACTGTCAAAATGAATATAGTCCCCAGGCTGCATTACTATGCCTCAGCCCTACCGGTCCTCATTCCTAGGGCACTGCTACAGACACACCACTGGACTGCTGTGAAATTCATTTGGGCAGGTCATAAGCCTCATGTCAGAAGCAAGCTCTTCATGCAAATAAATACTGTGGGGGCCTGGGCCTCCCGATCCTTCAGAACTATATAGCAGTGACCAACATATCGCGGATCCTCTATTGAGGTGAAGCGGGGGAGTTGCCCTTTGGGTGGGTATGGAACAGTCAGTGACGAGTATCTCCCTGAGAAATCTTCTGCATAGGGTTGCAGTGGACAGAGGGTTTGGCAGCCCTTTCTTGCAATCCACTAGGGCTTCACTGTTATACTGGGACAGGGCACTCGGGCAGCAGGGAATACGAGGTGGGTTGGGATCCCTATCCCCGGTTTTTGGGACTCCCCACTTTTCCCTGAGGCGGAGGGAGGCACCTTCACACAATGGAGGGAGAGAGGCCTGATCCATTTGAGCCAACTGTATCGGGACAGGTCTCCACTGACATTCAATGAGTGCAAGGCCTCATTTCGGTTTTCCAAGACAGAACACATTCGGTAGTGTAAGCTCTGTCACTGGACCATTAACCAAGGTGTTACGCTCACCTGGTCTCTGCGGGGACGTTGGGGCACGGTTGGAGCCCTCCCTGGATTCGGCTCTCCTGGATTGGTTCTCACCCCCAGCTGCTACCAAGTACACGGTTCTGGATGCTGGTACTGCCCCTGCGGGAACACGAGAGGCAATGAGAAGGGTGTGGAGGTATCCCGACTTCCCTCGGACCTTTCGTGCCAAAATGAGGTAAGCAAGCGTTTTCCCATATAGGCTGACCTGATATATAGTTAGGGCGAGCTCTCCGTCCTGCTTCTCATCAGCAGGGGACTTCACGATGACCCAGTTGCTTCACTGGTCCATAGATGTGGTGGCTGGCCCAGGCCGGCTGTGACCGAACCACTTTGAAGGTAGGAGTTTGAGATGATTATTGTTCATATAAGTATTAATGTCTTGTCACATGATTTAAGTTCGTACTCTTAATAATGTCTCTTTCTCCCTTATAGGTGATGGTGTTCCAGCGGAGCCATTGCGCCGGTGGAGGACTTTGAAGAATTCCCAAGCAAGAATGACACGTTGGAATTCTAAGGTTCTAAGGCTAGATGCGATGGCGTGCGACCGTAATAAATGTCTCTGTTTGGTTTCTAACCTGATTTGTTCTTTCCTCCTGCAGGTATGATCTGGCGGTGCTTGGAGAAGAGTTGTTGTATCAACGCGGGATTGGGGTTGTGGGAAGGGAAATGTGCTCTCAACCTCTGTATGTTTTTATCCCCAGTTCTGGTGTATCGCATGACTCTAATACCAATATCTCTGCACCTTCTCTGTTGCACTCTTTAGACTTTAAGACTGCTTTGTACAGTTTTGTCTTATTGTCACTTGTAAAACTGATAGATAAAGCCCTTTGGTTGCTCATGTTTTGACATGTTTTCACACTCTAGCATTTAGATGCCTGTCTTAGGGTGAGTTTGTTGTGTTTTACAAATCACCTTAACATAACATTAACATAAGAATTTAGACGCAGGATTTGTTATCACTGAGAAGGATGATAAGACAATAGAATTACAAGCCCGGAGGTCCTGTACAAATGAATATGTAGATTTTATGGGCTTCTTTGGAGGGATAATGAGAGTATTACAAGGACTCCTTGTCTGGACTATTATCCCATTGCTTTAACAGTGATTCTATAACTGGAGTAATCCCTTCCTCTGCCTCAAGACGGTACTAGTATAGGGGGATCCAAGGGAATCACGTACGGGTATTCATTTGTACTCAAACAGGTTCTGCACAATGAATGTACCCTACTTTATTATTGTATGGGGACCATCGTCAATCAGGGACCTGCGACAATAACTCAGTTAAATCTGAGCACAACTGGATCTCTTTGAGGTCTGTGGGGCCACAGAACTTCCTGTAGTGTTGCTAATATGGCTTCAGTGTTGCTAAAAAGAATATCATTGAACTCTCCATCTGGTATGCAATATATAGTGCAATTCAGAATCTCCCCCTAATAAATTGGCCGGGCCAGCGGGACTCAGAAAAAAATGCATGTTTGTCAGTGATGGAACCCAGTATAACAGATAGAGGTTTGGGTATAAGTGTATTTGAGATGCCTTTGGAAAGCTTTTCAATTGGATAGCTGATTTACTAGACCGTGTGCAGACCAGACATGAAACACTCCTTCTGAAGTTCATTGCACATAGCGACCCGCTTGATCTAGGGATTCATGATGAAAATGTATCTTAGGCTGTCCTAACACTGATCTCCGTCCAGAGCGGTAGCCATTATATTGTTTGACATAAAGGCTGGTGCTCCTGAACTGGGGAACTTGAGTGGACCTGGGAGTGGGGGCTGGAAATTCTGTTGGGGTTGATTGGAAATTGTGTTCTTTCTATGTTACAGGCTCTGAGGCTCCCGAAAACTGCTCTATGTGCATTTTGTACCATACTGCTGCCTCTTCCCCTCCCTTCCACCCTCATGCTCCCGCTGTGAAAACCTCTACCCAAGTCTTAGATGTCTGCCCTTGAAGAGTTTATAACTGCAAGACCCTGACCTTATTCTCAGAATGTTCTTTCTTTTGATCGTGGCACCTGATACAGTGGTTCACCATTATAACAAATTCTGCAAAGGGCTTAGTTTGGCACCCAATTGCATATCAATTTCAATTGTTGCCGTTTTTGTAATGAAAAATAGCATTGGCCACTGTTTCTTGCGCAGTGTCTGTTGGTTTTAATATGTCTGAATCCCTGAGCTGATCCAGGTAGTCCGCTGCAGATTCACCTTTGTTCTCTTTGCAAATATTGATGTTGCCCCGATCTGTTTTTCGAAAGGAACATCTCAGGGATGTTTATGTTTTGTGTTTTAGAAATGTATACCCCACTTCAAGCAGAATAAAGTGCATCTAAGCGCAATGTCATGAAAAACAGCATAACAACACAAATTATTTAAAAAGAAATGTCTTTAAGGATTTTCAGTTTACAGAAAGGGGTTTCAGGGCTCTTAAAGAAACAGGCAATGCATTCCACAAATGAGGGACACAAACTGAAACACATTGATGCCATGAGTTTTACATTGGAAAAAGGGATGACCAAGAGATGGCTGGCCTGAGAAGTTAATGTTCAGTTGGCCAACAGGGAATGGTCTCGTGTGCAATGTAGCAAAAGGCAAGTCCGTGCACACTCTTGAAAACCAAACACAATAACGTAAACACAATTCTCTGGTCTAAAGGCATCCAATAATGAGAGCGTCTGTAGCTGGTTATGCGGGTCCATTTAAGAATATTAAAGATTCAATGGATCATCACATTTTGTGACACTTGAAGGCGTTTTAGTTGGGAATCAGGAAGCCTGTTATTAATTAAGGCTCCAACAATTCATGCCCGCTCATTTTTAGGCAGGAAGGATACAATATGGCTGAGCAGTCTAAGTCTGAAAAAGACACGTTTTATGGCTTCATTCGCTTGAGTTTCCAACCCTAAATATGCTTGCCAAAGGAAGCCTAGATTATTTGCCTTAGCGACATATGCAGTCGGAACGCTGAACAGATGTGAAGGAGCAAAGTAGCAGGATAGATGTTGAAGTAAATGTTTAGGTCTTAATAACATAACTTCGGCTATTGTAGAATAGTAATCTGATCCTTGACTTTGTCCAGGCATTAAATCAATTCTTGGCAATCATCATTTGATTCAGAAATGCTAAGATACAACAGAGTATGATCCGCATAGGAGTGATTGGCAAGGCCATACTTCCAAAAAAAATTCATAATCGGCTGGATATAGGTATTGAATATGGTGGGGACAAAGAGAACCCCTTAAGGACTCCATAACAATAGGAATGGCATCTGAGATAAACAGGCTAAATCGGGCCCTCTGAGTCTTATACTTAAGGAACGAATGAAACAAGGAAGTCTGACAGATAAGACGACCAATGTACTGAGCCATGATAATAAAATGTTGTGATCGACCACAGCAAATGCAGCTTAAAGGTCCAGCATAACCAGTAAAGAAAGATGTCCCTGATCTGCATTTGCAAGTAAATCACCCCAGACATTGAGCTGTGTGGATTCAGTTCTCGATTTAGGGCAGAAACCTGATTGCAATGGGTCAAGATAGTTGAAGATTCAATATGATGTTGCAATTGAATAGTGGCCACCGTCTCCAAGAGATTCCGGCAATCGGTCTGTAGTTGTTTAACACCATTGTGTCCAAGGATGTTTTTTTAATAGCAGGGAGACCAAAATCTGTTTAAGTGTAGAGAGATTGTGTTCAATTCCCATACCCATTTAGTTCGTGTTAAGACGGATTTCTGAACTCTGTCCTGGTGGCGCAGAAGTTCAGAAGGCCAACCTAATTACTTGGAACAGGGTAACCTCTGGACGAGCCAGACCAATCAAGGTAGCGATCGCGGCGGTCAAGACTAGGTCTCAAGAGGGGTGAGGGTGACTGAAAGCCCGCAATGAGCACACAAAGCAAGAGCGCTTACAAACTACTCCAAACAGTTGTTATATCAAAAATATATACACATTTATTTTAAGGCCTTTAAAACAATGACCGTAGCGAGAAAATCACAATATCACAATACTAAACCAACACATACCATATCAACACAATATATATACAAATGCACAGTCGCAAGCGTTTAAAGCACGAAATATGTAGTCCACCTGAAAGGAAAGGAAAACAGGCAGTGCGATAACGCTTTAGACTCAGTTCGCCTTCAGAGGCACCTAACTAGATGGAAGTCCGAGCCCTGCGAAGAGTGGAGCCTTGTGCTCAAAGTACCTGCCACGCCGGTGCCAACGGGCAAAAGGGGGAGCTCTTCGTAGGAAGTCAGGCAGTTCGGGTTAGTGCACAGCAGAAGGAGAACAGGTTCCGCAACTCAAGCGCAGCCTCCACAGCGGGCAGAAGCAGAGCGCGAGTACGGCCAAAAGGGTGCTGTTTTTACACAGCAGGGAAAAGCAATGGGATACTGCAGGAGGGCGACCAGATCCTAGCTAAACTACTCACCGGTCCCCGAAGCAAGCAGACCCAGGCTTCTCCACGTTAGTTTCAGCAGCTGGCAGGTTCAGAAGAGCAGGGAACGCCTCGTAGTCGTGTAGAGCAAAAAGACGTCCCAATCGACGAAACCAGCACAGTTTGTTGCCGCAGCAGGACAACGGAGCGGCCGTGTGTATTCAAGCCAAATGTACACTCCTCCCTTCAGACTTGGGAACGCCAAGTGTACGAAGCGTGGGAGAGTGACAAGGACTCGAAATACAACACAACCTGGCGGCAGTTACAGAGCAGGACTCCCTTGTAAGCTGGTCAGTCAACTGGATGGCCCAGAGACACTTCCGAAGGCTTACTTGGCAGGAGAGGATGAAGTCGCCGGGAATAGCTGTTCCTGCTATTCCAAAGGTCGAAGCACCAGTACAGGCCTTCTGGTTCGATCCAAGGAGGAAAGGGTTTCACAGGACGACAGCAGTGCAAAGGAGGATTCCTTCAGCGGGTCACCAGCGATTCCTCGGTCCAGCCTCGTGGTTGCAGGATACTTGGCTCCTGTATTCCTTCGTTCGTGAGAACTCAGGAGATCGACATGCTAGTGGTGTTTCCAGCCCCCTCTTATCCACGGTTCCCTTCGCGCCAAAACGGAGGGGAGCCAATGGGAGATCCGCTCATCAACACACATACCATACGTGGACCAATCACGGACCACGGTGGTCCCAGGCATTCACACCACCCTAGACTCTCTGGCACCCAGGATGTGTATTGGGACCAGACATCCCAGCCCACACCCTGGAGGCACACAAACGACATGTAGAAGCCCGCGAAAGCAACCACGTTTCGCGGGAAAGTACATGCCCAAATAAGGAAGGCCCCGGGTCGCTCGACCTGGGGAAGGTGAAGGGAGCAAGACGGTCAGTGGACAGGACAAAGGAGCCTTGTGGTCTGGCCATTTTGGGAGCCAGGCCACCATTTTGGGTTCAGTGCGAAAAACGTGCTCAGAACGCCAAAAGTAGCTCAAAATAAACAAAACGATCGCTGCCACCATTCGAGTCCCTGAATGAATTGCACCGATCAAATACCATCCTAAAAGAGTATCTAGGGTCTGTAGAAGGCTAGAGACCCAAGAGAGCTGTAACTTAGCTTACAGTGCCCTCTTGTGTCATGTTGCACTAAAGCCGCAACACGATAAAAGAAACTACGGGAAACAGCATTCCCCGGTACTGACTGTCTTAAGGGCATGTCAGTTTCCCCGTAAGAAAGGAGCGAAAGCCCAGAGAAGTGCGGCAGAAGGCTGTACTTCTCTGGCAAAGTCAAGAACAAGGTTCAAAACAATAGCAAAAAGTTTAGGGGTTGCCACATGGAAGGAAAATTACCTACAATTACGAAATCTTTCCTAACACTCGCCCCTCCCAGACTATGGACAGGGGGAACTAATCCACCCCTGGATGAGTCTCTTGTTCAGGTCGGTTAAACATTCTGGACAACCCATCAGCATTGCTATGTTGGACACCTGGCCTATGCTCAATAGTGAAGTCGAAGCCTTGTAGACTTATGGACCACCTAAGCAACTTTGGATTCTCCCCCTTCATGTTCATTAGCCACTTTAACGGCTTATGGTCAGTCTGCACAGTGAAGTGGGTCCCATAGAGGTAGGGCCTCAGCTTCCTTAGGGCCCACACAACAGAGAAACATTCTTTCTCTACCGTGGACCATCTGAGCTCTCTGTCCTTAAGCTGGCGACTAATAAAACCGATAGGGTGTTCCTTACCCTTCTCATCTACTTGTGATAGTACAGCTCCTATCCCAGTGTCAGAGGCATCCGTCTGCACGATAAAAGGTCTTTGATAATCAGGGGCCCTGAGCACAGGGGCCTGGCACAAGGAGTCTTTTAAGCCATTGAAGGCCTTCTCACACTCGTCGGTCCAAGTTACCTTCTTGGGTTTCTTCGGAGTTGTGAGGGCAGTCAGAGGAGCAGCTATGGTACCATAGTCTGCCACAAAATTGCGGTAATACCCCGTGAGTCCTAAAAAGGCTCTCACTTGGGTTTGCGTAGTGGGGGTAGGCCAGTCTTGTACTGCTTGTACTTTACTGGGTAGAGGCTGTATCCTCCCTCCACCTACTTCATGTCCAAGGTAAACCACTGAGCCTTGTCCAATCTGGCATTTACTAGCCTTTATGGTCAAGTGGGCTTTCTGAAGAGCCTGGAGCACAATCCTGAGGTGTTTCACATGGTCTTCCCAGGTGGCACTGAAAACTGCTATATCGTCTAGATATGCAAGACAGAATTCGTCCAACCCATTCAACACATGATTCACAAGCCTCTGGAAAGTGGCAGGTGCATTCTTCAACCCGAACGGCATTACCCGGAATTGGTAAAGGCCGTCTGGAGTAGAAAATGCTGTCTTCTCCTTGGCATGTTCTGCTAAAGCTATTTGCCAATAGCCAGCAGTTAGGTCAAACGTGCTGAGGTACTTGGAGGCACCCAAAGTATCCACCAGCTCATCTGTTCGAGGCAAGGGGTGTGCATCTGTCTTGGTGACAGCATTCAGAGCCCTGTAATCCACGCAGAACCTCAATTCAGAAGTGCCTGCCTTTGGAACCAACACCACAGGACTGGACCAAGGACTACTAGAGGGTTCAATCACCCCAAGGTCTAACATCTTGTTGACCTCGGTCTTAATATAAGACCGTACTTTATCCGACATCCTGTATCCCCTACTTTTGGTAGGTACACTGTCTCCTGTGTCAATGTTATGTTTGCACCAAGATGTCAAACCAGGGGACTGTGAAAACAGGGGGGAAAACTGCCTAAGCAAACTTTTCACCTCAGCCTGCTGATCAGAAGTCAGGTGAGGGGCCACTCGGACACCCTCAATGGAGCTATCTGAAGGACCGCTTTGGAACAGGTCGGGGAGAGGTTCTGACTCCTCTTCCTCAACATCTGAAGCCAGTAGCAGTGCTGCGATTTCGACTCTTGGGACGAAAGCCTTCAGCCTATTCATGTGAAACACTTTTGGAGCCTGTCCAGGCCTGCCAAGGTCCACTAAATAGTTCACCTCACCCAGGGGCTCCACCACTGTGTAAGGGCCTGACCATTTGTCCTGTAAAGCTCGAGGCCTTATTGGATTCATGATCAGGACTTGCTGACCAGGTGTAAAGTTGATGAGGGAAGCTTTCTGGTCGTACCAATGTTTCACCAGCGCTTGCCCTGCCTTCAATTTATCACTAGCCAAGCCCATCAGAAGTACCATCCGTTTTCTGAGCCCTAGCACATAATCAACTACATTGGTAGTAACAGGGGGAGTGGGCATCTCCCATCCCTCTTTGACGATGGCTAAGGGTCCCCGTACGGGATGACCGAACAGAAGTTCGAAGGGGCTGAAGCCAACACCCTCCTGTGGTACCTCTCGGTAGGCAAACAGCAAGCATGGTAAAAGAAGATCCCATTTTCTTCTCTGGGGCTCCTCCAGAGCCCCAATCATGCTCTTTAACGTTCTGTTGAAACGTTCCACCAGACCATTGGTCTGGGGGTGGTATGCAGAAGAGAACTTGTAGGTGACCCCACATTCTTTCCACATAGCCTGCATATACTTCGACATAAAGTTGCTGCCACGATCTGACACAACTTCTTTAGGGAAGCCAACCCTAGTAAATATGCCGAGTAAAGCTTTTGCAACTGACTTGGCAGTTACAGTTTTCAATGGGATGGCCTCAGGATACCTGGTTGCATGGTCGACCAGCACCAGGATAAACCTATTGCCCGAGGATGTTTGCGGGTCAAGGGGACCAACGATGTCGATCCCTACCCTTTCAAATGGTACCCCCACAACTGGGAGCGGTACCAACGGAGCTTGGATTGTCGTGCCAACCTTACCAGACAACTGGCAGGAGGCACAACTCCTGCAGTGACTTTCTACTTGCACCCCCATCTTGGGCCAGTAGAAGTGCATGGATAACCTTTGCTTGGTCCTCTTCATACCAAGGTGACCAGCAAGGGGAACTTCATGCGCCAACTGCAGGAGGAAGGGCCTAACAGCAAGGGGAACCACCAACCTCCTATGGTCTCCTTCTGTAGACTCTGTGGGCTCACTATACAGGAGTCCACCTTCCCAATAAATCCTATGCTTCCCAGGAGGTTCACCCTCAAGCTGGGAGCAGGCCTGTCTCCTTAGGCCTTCCAGAGATGGGCACTCACGTTGGCCTTTACTGAATTCGTCCCTATCAGGACCTCCTTCAACTAACAAGTCTTTTAGTTCAGGATGATCGTTGGGGTCGAATACTTCAGGCATCGCCACCTCCTCGTCAGGCCCGGGCGATTGACCAACTTCCTCCACCGCAGTGGTAGGCGAGCTCGGGGGAATATTCTCTTTCCCTCGTCTTGACTTGTAGACTCCTTTCGCCTTGGGTTTCCCCTTCGGCTGGGGCGGCGTATTGGACTTGGCCAATGCTGCCCGTGTTTGAGACCGTGTGTAGGGTCTTTCGGCAGTGTCTCCTACGAGCCCTAAAGCTCTGAGATCATTACCCAACAAGACCTTTCCCGGGACGTTTCTCTGAATGCTCACTGGAATCCTGACTGCTGTACCATTTAAAGTAAGATTTACAGGGATCACGGGAAACATACGGAGGGGGCCGTCAGCCAACTTAGTGGGCATCAGAGTAGCTCTGGCAACTTCCTCTGAGTCTACCAAGGTAGAATCCACTACAGTGCGACTGCACCCACTATCCCTAAGAGCTGGAGTATCCACTCCATTGATCAGCACACTGTCTTTAAAGTAGTGCTTGGTATTATCCGGAATCCTAGCATAAGCCTCTGCGACTTTAGGCTCCCAGGAACCCAGGGACACTAAAACTACCTCAGCCTCTATTCCGCTGGGAAATGAGTCTGAGGAGAAGGATGCTCCTGTAATCTCTTTTTCCTCGTAGGAGGAGAAGGCCAGATTAGCGGAGTGGACCCCCAAAGGTCTAACCTTACAACGGGGATCCCCCTTCACATGGTCAGTTGCTCCACAAGAAAAACAAGCCCCAGTGGGTCTGTTTACGTAGGGAGGCTTATTGTAACCAGAGTTCTGTTTCGGAGGCGAACCTCCACTACCCTGTGAGTTCTCTTGTGTCTTACCCTTGTTTTTCTTTTTGTGGCCCTTATGGGAAGAAGATTTAGCAGATTCCCCACCCTCCATATCTTTGGACTTTTTCCCTTCCTCCTGCTTACCAGGATGAGTTTTGTCCTTATGGGACACTCGATGTGACACCCATAAGTCTGCTGCAATGGCCAGCTTCTTAGGATCTATCTCCTTCGAATCGGCCAAATGCTGCTTAAGCTCCGGGGAAGAAGAAGCAAAAATGTGTTCCAGCATGACAAGATTTATCATGCCTTCGAAGGTAGAAACCTTATAACCTTCAACCCAGCCAGTTAAGTTTTTCAAAGATTCAGCGACATAAGATACCCAAGTACCACCTTCCTTTTTCTTATACTCTCGAAAACGCTTTAAATATTGGGCCGGAGTCTTCCCAAACTTTAAAATGAGAGTTTGCTTTAACATTGCGAAATCAGCCCGCTCAGCCTTCGACATTTCCATAATGGCACTACAGCCAGAATGGGGCAGTCTACTGAGCAACCACGCAATCTTATCAGCATTGTCAACTTCTTGAACCTCGCATGCATACTCAAACGCATTCAGCCAGTCCATAATGTCATTCCTTTCTTCATACACACTGAGCAGATCTTTCGGAAACCGTGGATGAGAGGAAGCCCCAGACCCATGTCTAGGACCCTTGGACCCATTTGCAACCTGAAGCTTGGCCAGTTCCAACTGGTGATCCCTGTCTTTCTGTTTTTCTGCCTGTTCGATTTTTAGTTTGGCTATGCTGAATTCAAGCTCCTGCTGCCTAAACCGCAGCTCTTGCTTCTTGAATTCAAGCATAGCCTCCCCATCAACACTGGCAGAGGAAACATTAGACATCACATCCTCCCTGTCCTCGTGGTCGCGATGGATCAGTGCAGCGGCAGAAC
This sequence comes from Ambystoma mexicanum, assembly GCF_040938575.1. Lineage (NCBI taxonomy): Eukaryota > Metazoa > Chordata > Amphibia > Caudata > Ambystomatidae > Ambystoma > Ambystoma mexicanum. The sequence continues at coordinate 574,884,347 of NC_090935.1, forward strand.
CGTCGGTTCTACCAGTGAGAGCAGCCCCACCACCTTCTGCACTGTCCTCGGAAGTTATAGCGTCAAGCTGCGCTTCTTGCCACGCCACGATTCTTTGGATCATTTCCAATTTAGTGCCTTGAGAGGAAACACCTCTCTCCGCACACATCTTCTTCAATGTTTCTGATTTGGAAGCATTTAAAGTTAACAAGGTATTTGTTTCCATACTGTTTGATAGGACTATGGCCTTTTTAAAGTTATACTACAACAATTCACTACGTGTACTGTTTGGAATAACCTGAAATGCCTTAGTTCGAGCGCAACACTGGATACCTTCAGTCGTATCCCACCGCTGTACACCAATTTGTTAAGACGGATTTCTGAACTCTGTCCTGGTGGCGCAGAAGTTCAGAAGGCCAACCTAATTACTTGGAACAGGGTAACCTCTGGACGAGCCAGACCAATCAAGGTAGCGATCGCGGCGGTCAAGACTAGGTCTCAAGAGGGGTGAGGGTGACTGAAAGCCCGCAATGAGCACACAAAGCAAGAGCGCTTACAAACTACTCCAAACAGTTGTTATATCAAAAATATATACACATTTATTTTAAGGCCTTTAAAACAATGACCGTAGCGAGAAAATCACAATATCACAATACTAAACCAACACATACCATATCAACACAATATATATACAAATGCACAGTCGCAAGCGTTTAAAGCACGAAATATGTAGTCCACCTGAAAGGAAAGGAAAACAGGCAGTGCGATAACGCTTTAGACTCAGTTCGCCTTCAGAGGCACCTAACTAGATGGAAGTCCGAGCCCTGCGAAGAGTGGAGCCTTGTGCTCAAAGTACCTGCCACGCCGGTGCCAACGGGCAAAAGGGGGAGCTCTTCGTAGGAAGTCAGGCAGTTCGGGTTAGTGCACAGCAGAAGGAGAACAGGTTCCGCAACTCAAGCGCAGCCTCCACAGCGGGCAGAAGCAGAGCGCGAGTACGGCCAAAAGGGTGCTGTTTTTACACAGCAGGGAAAAGCAATGGGATACTGCAGGAGGGCGACCAGATCCTAGCTAAACTACTCACCGGTCCCCGAAGCAAGCAGACCCAGGCTTCTCCACGTTAGTTTCAGCAGCTGGCAGGTTCAGAAGAGCAGGGAACGCCTCGTAGTCGTGTAGAGCAAAAAGACGTCCCAATCGACGAAACCAGCACAGTTTGTTGCCGCAGCAGGACAACGGAGCGGCCGTGTGTATTCAAGCCAAATGTACACTCCTCCCTTCAGACTTGGGAACGCCAAGTGTACGAAGCGTGGGAGAGTGACAAGGACTCGAAATACAACACAACCTGGCGGCAGTTACAGAGCAGGACTCCCTTGTAAGCTGGTCAGTCAACTGGATGGCCCAGAGACACTTCCGAAGGCTTACTTGGCAGGAGAGGATGAAGTCGCCGGGAATAGCTGTTCCTGCTATTCCAAAGGTCGAAGCACCAGTACAGGCCTTCTGGTTCGATCCAAGGAGGAAAGGGTTTCACAGGACGACAGCAGTGCAAAGGAGGATTCCTTCAGCGGGTCACCAGCGATTCCTCGGTCCAGCCTCGTGGTTGCAGGATACTTGGCTCCTGTATTCCTTCGTTCGTGAGAACTCAGGAGATCGACATGGTAGTGGTGTTTCCAGCCCCCTCTTATCCACGGTTCCCTTCGCGCCAAAACGGAGGGGAGCCAATGGGAGATCCGCTCATCAACACACATACCATACGTGGACCAATCACGGACCACGGTGGTCCCAGGCATTCACACCACCCTAGACTCTCTGGCACCCAGGATGTGTATTGGGACCAGACATCCCAGCCCACACCCTGGAGGCACACAAACGACATGTAGAAGCCCGCGAAAGCAACCACGTTTCGCGGGAAAGTACATGCCCAAATAAGGAAGGCCCCGGGTCGCTCGACCTGGGGAAGGTGAAGGGAGCAAGACGGTCAGTGGACAGGACAAAGGAGCCTCGTGGTCTGGCCATTTTGGGAGCCAGGCCACCATTTTGGGTTCAGTGCGAAAAACGTGCTCAGAACGCCAAAAGGAGCTCAAAATAAACAAAACGATCGCTGCCACCATTCGAGTCCCTGAATGACTTGCACCGATCAAATACCATCCTAAAAGAGTATCTAGGGTCTGTAGAAGGCTAGAGACCCAAGAGAGCTGTAACTTAGCTTACAGTGCCCTCTTGTGTCATGTTGCACTAAAGCCGCAACACGATAAAAGAAACTACGGGAAACAGCGTTCCCCGGTACTGACTGTCTTAAGGGCATGTCAGTTTCCCCGTAAGAAAGGAGCGAAAGCCCAGAGAAGTGCGGCAGAAGGCTGTACTTCTCTGGCAAAGTCAAGAACAAGGTTCAAAACAATAGCAAAAAGTTTAGGGGTTGCCACATGGAAGGAAAATTACCTACAATTACGAAATCTTTCCTAACAGTTCGCATTCCCCTACCTAGTCTGGACCTATCCTGGTATAACCTACTAGCCAACCAATGATGAGCATAGGTTAGTTCATGTCAGCCCATGAGTGTTTATAGCACATCAGTGAAGCTCTGTGGCTCCTCACTAATGTTTTGAAAGTCCCTTGCAAGGTTTCCAAGGTTGGCTGGTGACCATATGGTGTACACAGTGACCAGGTCGTCAGTGGTACCTGCCTCAGATGGGCTTGAATTATCGGTGTATCCCTCCTGCAGTTGGTTCCCCCTTGAATAACAAAGGGATGGTAGAGTTAGTGGAAATCTGGGCAAACCTGCGGTGGCCAGCTCCCCAGGTTTCTCATTTAGAGGATGGGCTGAAAAACCAGCCTTTCAGAGAAAACTGAAAGTTCAGGAGTGTGTACAGAGAGGGGGGTATGTACCGGGTGACAGGTTGGTAAGCAAAGGGTATTTGCTCAGCTGGTTGGGAGAGGTTTGGACAGTCCGAAACATTTGCTGGGAAGCGGTATGCTCTGTGGTAGATGGAGCAGTGGACTGCTGATGTTTAGTTCGAACATTGGTCAAGACTTCAATGATCTCCTAAGCTGTCTCCTCATCTTGCCTATCTTTTATCAAATGAGCATGAAGCCGAGCGGGTGCTGACCCCGATTTTATATCTTCTATCCATTTACCCTTCGTTTTCAGATTCTTAATTTGATTTGTAGTTTTTCATTTGAGTTTTAAAGGGCCCTAATTTGAAATTGCTGTGTGTACTTGATACTTCCTTTTACCAATCTGAATAAGTACCCGATTGATTTGGACAGATTTTAATCTTTTTAATTTCAAGGGCTCTTTTCAGAAGTATTATCCTATGGATATCAAAAGTCCCCTCTAACGGGAATTGATTTTACCGATTTTCCTGTATTCAGGCATGCCATTCTTGCAAATATCTCCGGTGTCGAGGGGGCAGAGGAGTAAGACAATCATCCCTCCTGGGGGGCCGATTTCGAAAGCTAATGGTGGAATGCCCCTTGACCGCAGCTGTATTCTGTTAGGTCTACAGGACCTGGGGGTGCCGGAGTTTGGCTGCGGAGGAGCCACGTGGCGGGCTGAAAATGGCAGCCACCCACACAACAGAGGATTGAGGGATAAGCTGCAGGCACACATAGTGCTGGCTGATGTGCTGGGCTGGGGCCACTGCGGGTGTGGTGAGGGCTCCGGGTGCGCCGGCGAGAGTGAGAGGAGCCGGGTGGAGGTGGCCTGCTGGGTGCTAGGCGAGCACTGTGTCCAGCTGGAAGGCGAGCCTGTCCTCGCTGGCTGTGGGCCACCAGTTGAACTGTGGGTGGTGCTGAAGCAGAGAAGAGCCTGGTGGAGGCAGATGAGGGAGAGCAAGGTCGGCGCAGCATGCCGAGACAGTGAGGAGTGCTGCCGGGGGTGGGGTGTGCGGTGGGGGGGTGCCTCACCAACAGAGCGGAGCAGATGGCAGCATGAGGTCCCTCCTCCCTCCGCCCACCTCTCCTGCCTCTGAGATGCGGAGAGCTGCATGCTGGGCTTCGCTGGCCTGGCCCGGGATAGCATCGGGGTGAATCAGCTGTCTGAAGCCTGGAATGGTGCACGTAAGCGGGAGGCGAGGGAGGGCATGCGGGAGGGGGTATGGAAGTCCCCTCTCCTTGCAATGGCAGCCTAATGCCAGGATCAGGCAAATGAAGCATATGCAGGGGTGCGAGCAACAACCTGCACGGCTCAGCTGCCCAATGGAACTATAATATTGACCCACAGCAGCCCAAGAAGCTGAGGCACCGGATTTAACAACCCTAAAGTGTTAAATGCCACTGAGTTGGGGCACGAAGAAGAGCCTGTATGGAGGGGTGAGGGGAGCACTTGTGCTGAGTGGGGACCGCAGGGTCACCGACTGTCTCTGGTGCCATCTCCGGCATGCGGACGCTTCCATTGACTGAATCCGGCTAGATCCTTGAGCACAATAAACTCTAGGAGGGCCTTGAGCAGGAGGGGGGAGCTCAGGGCAGCCCACCAGCATAATCTGATCATAAGGAAAAGGTCCCCACGGTAGAGCTCGCCCGAGAGACCCTTGACCATGCCAGAGAAGAGAAATTGACCACACGGTCGCCCAGTTGCCGGAGCCCCGGCCCTTCATGCTTTCGGCAATGGCCAAAACCCTGAAGATTGGAAAACAGGGGACATCTCAACCATGTTGCAGGCAGCGGTCAGAGGCAGACGCACACAGGTGGTTTCAGCCCAGGTCCACAATGCAGACACCTTTCCCGCCATGTTCACGCCATGTTCACTTGTTAGCCGAAATCTGCAAGGAGATACATAAAAGCACGGAGGAACTCCCCCACAAAATCTAGGCCCTGCATACAAGGGTTGCTGAAGCAGAACACAGGGTGTCGGAAGTAAAGGACACACTCTGCAAGCAAACATATGTGGTGGAGGAATGTTCCAAATGACTGGAGTCTTTGGAGGCGCTCTGCGACGCCATGGAGGAGAAGCTGGAAGATGGTGAGAATCATTCCCCTAGGAACACCATTCACATTCGGGGGTATCTCTACCACGGTAAAGGACGAGGACCTGCCAGCCTTCATGGTGGACTTGCTTCGCTTCATCCTCAAAGTGCTGGGAGATCAGGCCATGGAGCTGGACAGGACGCACCGCACTAGATCTCGCATTGCTCCGACACAGGACAGACCTGCGGACGTTCTGACTTCAGTGCATTTCTATCAACTTAATGAGTGCATAATGAGAGCATAATGAGCGTGGCCGAAAACACGCCAACCATCATCTTTCCCAACATGACGCTCTCCTTACACCAGGATTTGGCAGCTGCAACCTTAATGAAATGGAAAGCACTACATCCACTGTCACAATGGGATGATCGAGGTAGTTGGGGGGAAGGCCCAACACGGGAAAAGCAACGGCAGGTTGGGCTAAGGAGGTGGAGCGGGTGTAGGAGGCTTAAGGAGGTTGAAGTCCTCTTCTGCCCTCCAAGTCGGGCCCTCGACGTACGTACCCAATGCTTGTTAGAAGCTCAAGTTGGAGCTTGTTTTGGGTATGGGGGAGGTGCAGGGGGCAGAAAGGGATTCATCGAAGGTTGAAAAGTATCTGCACTATGGGGACATATAGGTGGTGGCACACGTGTGTAGGAAGGTGACTGAAAACCAGAGTTCCATGGGGGCCGATGTAGATGAACCAAACGGGAGCGAGGACACCATAACACTGGGGACATGGAACGTTCAGGGTCTGAACTCCCCAAATAAGAGAAAGTAAATCCTGGGCAAACTGAGAGAGATATCATTGTCTATTGTGTTCCTGCAGGAGACTCACCAATTGGCCCAGGATGAGGGGCGCATGAAAAATAGGGAATTCCTGCACCAGTATTATGCCTCGGATGGGGAGAAAAAAAGGGGAGTAGCCATTCTCATAAGCGGGCAAATCCCAATCACAGAAATTAAGGTCCTCCGGGACCCACAGAGGAGATATCTCTGTGTCAAGGGGCTACTCTGGGACTGTGCGTTCACCCTGGTATCCCGGTATGCCCCAAACGTGGGCCAAGATGGTTCTTGGAAGGTCTCATACCCAAAATACTATAATTCGTGGAAGGGCAGATTCTACTGGGGGAGACTTTTATCTTGCCCAAACCCTATGGAGGACAAAACACTTCCGTCCATCAAACTAGACTTCAAACACTCTACAGCATTCTTCCTTTTTCTCCGAGAGATGGGGCTGGTGGATTTATGGAGGTTGGCTCATGGGGACGACAGAGATTTCTCTTTCTAATCGCACGTCCACGGGGGCTACTCAAGATTAGATTTAATACTGGTGCCTGGCTAACTGGAACCGTGTACCCCGGGAGGCAAATATAGGCACACATATGCTGTCCGACCACGCACCCATATCAGTAACATTGGCTGTTGCAGATAGACCTATGAGACCCAGGCGCCCATGAAAATTATATGACCCGGTGCTCAGGGACACCAATCTGACCGGGGAGATAAGGGAAGTAATCTCCAACGATATTAAAGAAAATGAAGGGTCAGGCCCCCCACCAGATACTGTATGGGATGCTATGAAAGCAGTGATAAGGGGGGAACTCATCAGTAGGTCCGCAGCATACACAAGAGAAAGGAGGCTGGTCCGGGGAGGCTGGAGAAGGAGGTTGTACTAGCGGAACGGGAGCACAAGAAGTCAGGGTCGCGTAGAGCAATGCAAGGATTGAGGGTGGCGCGGAAGCAGCTAGAAGCGCATCTGGCAGATAGAACGGCCCATGTAATAATGAAAACCAAGCAGTATTATTACGCAAAGGGGAATTGGTCTAATCGGTTGCTAGTGGCCAAATCACACAAGCTCCAGACTCGGAATTCAATTCAGGCCCTACGGGATGGGGAAGGGAAGCTACAGCGGGATGAAGCCATTAAGCTGGAAATTCTGGAGGCTCACTTTTTGGCAGTATTCAAGGGGGTACTCCCACTGGAGCAGGCTCAGGCCCGATATTTGGGGAAGGCGCACCTACCTAGAATGAAGCAGGAGGATCAGGGGGGCCTTGAAGCACCAACAACAGTGGGTGCAGTGGAGTGGGCTATGAAATCATTATAGAACAAGGCCTCAGGGGGCTCAGGACCGATATTTGAGGAAGGCGCACCTACCTAGACTGAAGCAGGAGGATCAGGGGGGCCTTGAAGCACCAATAACAGCGGGTGAAGTGGAGTGGAATATGAAATCATTATAGAACAAGGAACCGGGCCCAGATGGCTTTCCGGGCACTTTTATAAAAAGGTTAGCAGTATCTTGGTTCTCCCCTGGTGGGGATGTTTAACTCTTTCCTGTCCTCCGGGGGTTCGCCCCATCCGTGGGCACTTCAGCAACAGTCCTTCTGCCTAAGCCGGGGAAGGACCCGACCATGTGCGTATCATATAGGCCCATTACGCTTACCAACGTGGACTCTAAGCTATTTTCCAAAATATTGGCCCGCCGAATAATGGGGGTTCTGCCGGGCCTTATAGATGGGGATCAAACAGGATTTATCTCAGAGCGGGGTGCACAGGAAAACGTGAGACAGACTCTGGGACTGCTGGAGCTGGGTGTGCGATCGGACCTAGACTTGGGGATCATCACCCTGGACGCCCATAAGGCCTTTGATAGAGTAGACTGGGGTTATTTGAGGAGGGTTCTAGAATGTTTTGGGTTCGGGCCAAATTTCACTAAATGGGTCATGACAATTTACCAGAACCAGTCCACACACCTACAAGTGAATGAGGGAGGATCGACCAACCTAAATATAAGTAGAGCACTATGCATGAAGCCTTTCACCAGTCGTATCCGATCGGCAGAGTCGATAAAGGGGGTGAGGATGGAAACCACAGACGTTAAGGTGTCCCTCTATGCGGATGATGTCCTGCTCACTCTGAGCGATACTGCCGCATCCCTAGCAATGGTGCTGGGGGAATTGGACGAGTCTGGCCAAGTCTATCAGTTCAGGGTGAACTACAACAAATCATATGGCCTGGACGTGTCCCTTAGGCCCAGATACAGGGTACCTATAGCCGCTCTTGCTCCCATACAGTGGTCTGGGGAATCTATCCCATACCTGGGGGTTCACATCCCAAGCAAACTCTCAGAGGTGTACAGACTCAACTTTCCTCCACTGCTAGAGGAGTTGTCCAGTGATTTAGGGAGGTTGGGACAACTGGAGATCTCCTGGTTTGGCTGCATAAAAGCAGTTAAAATTAACGTAGTGCCACACTTGCTCTATGTGAGCTCGGCTCTAGCGGTGAGAGTCCCGGACTCAGATCTCCATCGGCTGTAGGGGAAGATCCTAGGCTTCAACTGGGGGAATAAAAGAGCCAGGATATCAAAGAGGGTACTACTGAAACCTGCAAGAGTGGGTGGATTGGGGGTCCCGGATATGTTCCGTTATAATCTAGCCACACAGGTCACCCACGCCTCTACCTGGTATGAACAAACCTCGCCACCAAAATGGAAACTCATAGAGCAGGCCCAGTCACGAGTCGCGCTGGCACAACTGCCTTATTTGGAGGCGAGACATCTGGGAGAGGACGGGGTCTTCTCCTTACTCGCTACAACCAAATGCACCCTCTATTACATAGGCAGGGTACTCCGCAGATGGGGAATAGGCAGAGGGTTGGGGCCCATGACACCAATGTGGAATAATCCAGGCTTTCACCCGGGGAGTGGATGGGAGGACTTTAGCAGGTGGATGGAGGGAGGCCTGGAATGTAAACGCCAGCTGTACAAAGACAAAAAAACACTGTCATTTGAAGAATGCAAACTAACATTCAACATACAAGAGCCACAATGCTTTAGATACACACAGTTGCGGCACTGGGCATCTCGCACACACAAAGGACGGAGCGACGAGAGCCTTATCGGACCTAGAGTTGACGCTACAGGACAATACTGTGGAGGGGGGGTATCTAGGCTGTACAAACTTCTAGATATGGGTGATCCTATAACGTGCCTACCATACATGTCTAAATGGGAAGAGGATCTGGGGGGTCCAATAGAAGATGAGGAATGGCTGCAAATATGGGGAAGAATGCTTAAGTCCTCCTGGTGCATCACGGACAGAGAATGCTCCTACAAACTGTGCTATAGGTGGTATCTCACCCCTGACAGATTACACCACATGGATAAAAGCTACTCGGTCACCTGCTGGTCGGGCTGTGGAGCAGTGGGTACGCTGTTTCATATGTTGTGGGTTTGCCCCAAGGTGGGCCTATACTGGAAGGAAGTGCTGACAAAGATAAAGGAGATCACGGGACCGGATCTCCCCGCGGTGCCACGAGTGGTGATACTGGGGATACAGGGGGGATGTTCCCCTTAACCGGCCTCTCTGGCCACCTTGATTGGGCACCTCTTACTAGCAGCAAAACTAGTGATAACCCAGACATGGAAAACAAGTGAGGGGCCGGTAGCGCAAATGTGGTTGGTCAGGGCCTGGGACATATTGGTGGCAGACAAAATCACGGCACTATGTGAGGCTCGCTATGCAAGGTATGTCTCAGCATGCGACCCATTCATTGACTCTGCTGAAAAATACCCTGCCATGGTTGCGAAACCCCAAATGTTGCAACAATTTTCACTGCTGTGAGCTGGACTGGGAGGAACTAACTCAATTTTGGCCTACGTTGGGGGGAGATCCGGCGAGCTCTGGGTAACAGGAGGCTGCCTACACAAAAATGCATTATGATACTGTACTTATAGCTAAGTATGTCTCTGTACTCATGACTTTTTGATTTCAATAAAAGTTCGTGAAAAAAAATAGAAAAATGATTCAAAGATTCCACAGTTGGTTTACAGTGTGAACATAAAGGTGACTTATCTTTTCTCCATTTTGCCATTATATAAGCTGTGGGAACCATATCCAACCTGAGCTTCATGAAAAGAGCTTTTTCCCTTGGAAATGTTATCAGGTTCAGGTAGGTTTTGCAACCCCATGATACTTTGGAACATAAAAATGTGGCTGACATGGGTCCTAGGGCTGGCCCCATCAGAAAATGCGATAAACGCTACTCCTTAAATGGCGCCTAGATCATAACAAAATTTCCTGTGGTAAATGCAGGGGTCTGTATTCCAAAGGTGAAACAGATCTAGTGCCAATAAAAGAAAATTCACAAAAGTAATCCATGTCCATGCACGCCCTTCCTTCAGATTGCAAAGTTCCCATAGTGTGGCTTTTTGGGTTCTTAGCTCAGCTCTTACATGTATATGAAACCATAACTGCAGTACTCTTAACCAGATTTGGGGATCAATCCAATTTCTGACCAGAATGGGGTGGTAGGTGCACATTTAGGCAAAAAAAACTCTTTCCTCCTAATGCTATATCATGTAAACTTGAAAATCCCCACAGTTCTGCCCTATAAAGTGCTGACGGTCGTGCCCGCAATTTGTAAACTTCCAGACATTCTATCAAAACTCTCCCACTAAACATATTAAAGGTTTCTTGTAGCACTAGCTTGTTGCTTTAACACACAGCTGTTACATTCAATTTGGTTGCCCTTTCTGCCATTAGCAGACAGACGGACACCCAAGTAATCAAAGTGTTCGACCTGTCCAATTTCTGTACCCTTCAATTTAAGTGAAAAAATGTTTTTACTTTTTCTGTGGCATACCATTACTTTGGTTTTAGGCAAATAATCTTGCATTGCTCAATCTTCACAGAAGGATTCTAAACAAAGGAGTTGTCTTGCTGATACAGAGAGGGTCTGTGAAATCAGGACTAAGTCATCAGCATATTATAAAATACCAATTTTATTGCTGCCTAATCTGGGTGCATTGCAATCTATACTTTGTATCATTTCCACGAGTGAGTTAATATACAGAGAGAATAATAAAGGCGGCAGGACACAGCCCTGTCTCACACTTGAAGTGGCATCAGATGTATCTGTAGATGTCCCTCCTTTTCCGAACTCTCACCATGGCTTGATTCCTCCAGAATAAAAACCTAACTGCACGTAAAATTGAGTGTGATATATTGATGTGATTAAACACCTTCCAAAGCTTATCACTGTCAACTTTGTAAAATGCTGTTATTGTTGCAGCAGAGCGCATACAAGAAAACAATGCTCAGTAGTACCACAATTCACTCCAAAAAATCACTCTCTTTAACCCAATCTTCTAATCGAGTAAGCATAATTTTACAGTACATTTTAGGCATGCTGTTAATAAGAAAAATAAAATGGGTTAATAGTTTTCTGGAAGTTGCCTATCACCCTTTTTCAATCTCAGCGAGAAGCCAACTGTTCGGAATAATGCCACATCTATTAATGTAATGAAAAAAGCTGTTAAAAGTGGGATCAATATAAGTGGTTCATCCTGGAATAAGTCAACTGGTATTTTGTCAATTAGGACTTCACAATCTATTGTCAAATCATTATATAAACTTTTAAAACGGTCGAACCGGTCTTTAGATGGTATGTCAATTGGTATGATGTTCTTGTCACAACAAGAAAGACCATTAGAAACAATCTTCCAATCTTCAATCTTCCAAAGGCAATGCTGATTCTTACTGATGGCTGCTTCTTTAAGATACTAGCAAAGATGTTTAGTTGCCATACTCTTTTTATGATCCAGTAACAACTTATCGTCCTTTCTTAATATGGGAACTTCACTGATTGTATTGTCATCGAGTGCAGCATGTGTCAAATTTAATTTGGCCGGTTTGCATTCTTTGTCATTCCAAGTATTATATCATCTATTTTCTGTTGGTTTCACTATTTAACTGCGAGTAACACAAGGGACAAATGCTGTTATTGAATTCTCATATATTACATTAATATTGACATCATTCCGTAATAGTTGATTACTGAGGTTTGGAAAGATTTGTATCAGGTTAGAATATATAACTGATAGTTTCTTATGCGTGTCTAGATCAGTCCACTTAACACTGTGTCTATTACTGTTGGTGTAACCAATAGTATCTGCTACATTACCAGGACTATAAACCAGTTCTAAAGGATAATTTTTTTAAAAAAAACTTTAGTTTTTATTGGCATTTTTAGGTACAACAAACTCATTCAAGGAACCAAAAAAAAACCCTGCCCCACTCCCCCCAACCCTCCGCCCCAACCCCTGCCCACCACCCTACCCGGTGTTCAGAAACCTATATTTGCCTTGGGAGAATTTCAATGTTCAGTCCTTCGTCTGTACCGTAGAGATGATGCGATTTGTGGCCTTTCATCTGTTGGTTAGATGCCGCTTTTCCCCAGGTCGTGGGTTCCCTGGCGTGTTGTCTCACCTTTCGGGGTCAATCCTGGCTCGTTCAGGCTGGAAGCCTGGCGTCAAAATCAATGAACGTCCCAGCCCCAAGACTGCTGCACACCATACCAGTTTGTGAGGAACGTGCTACTTTCTTTGTTCACCATCGCAGTCAGTTTGTCCATCAAGAACATATTTTTCACTTTTAGCAGCCAGTCCTCTTTGGAGGGGGGCTCGGGGCTTTTCCACTTCTGGGCAAGGGCCATTCTGCCTGCCCTCAGCATGGTTTCCCACAACCTAGGGTATCGATATAACTCTGTTTCCTCCGGGGGGAGACCCAACAACATTGTTAAGGGATTTAGTGGCAAACGTTCTTCTATTACTTCCGCCATCCAATCCCGCACTGAACCCCAGTAGTCCTGAACTTTCGGGCAGAGCCACCACATGTGTCCTCTGGTGCCAGTCTGTCCGCATCCTCTCGGGCACCTAGGCAAGACCCCCGTGAACATCCTCGACAACTTCGTGGTGTCCCTGTACCACCCCTGTAACACCTTAAAGTTATGGTCCATGTCCGAGGGAAACAAGTTTCTGTGAAATGCTATCTTGAAGATTCTGGCCCAGGAGTCCTCGGAGATCTCTTCCCCTGCTAGGTTGTTCCAAAACATACGAAAGTTCCTTCTGCCTTGAAGGTCGTAGGTGTTTAAGATTTTGTACATGCTGGACACCGCCCCCTTCCTTGAGGTCGCCAGGTCGAGGAGTTTCTCGAAGGGGGTCAGCTGTCTCCTCAGGTTCGGGCCCCATGTCGGGTTGCAGAGGATGCCCTTCAGGCGGAAGTATTCGAAGATGGATAGCGAATCTCTTCCGAGAGCGTCCCTCAGGTCCTCGTAGGTTAGGAATTCCCCTTCTCTGAACAACTGCCCCGCCCATTCCATTCCCTTATCCAACCATTCCTGAGAGTGCCGAAACCCTCGTCCTCCCAATCTAAGGGGGTGGCCCCAGAGAGAGGTCATCGGGGACGGCCAGGTGGTGAGGTGAGCAGTCCGGGGGCCCTCTCTCCAAATGTCCCAGAGGACTCCCAGGGTCGGGTGGAACCTTAAGTGTTGCGGAATCGACCTGCGAGGGGCCCACAAGAGGTCTCGGACCTTCAGGGGATGGTCATCCATGTCTTCCAAGTATGACCAGTACGTCCCCATTCCCTCTTTCATATGCTCCAGTAGGACGCGCAGTTGGGCGGCACAAAAGTAGAGGTGAAAGTCCGGGAGCCCAAATCCCCCCTTCTCCCTAGGCAGAGTCAAGGTGGTCCTTCCTATTCTCAGGGTTTTCCCCTGCCACACAAAGTCCCGAACCCCCTTTTGTAGCTCTCTAAAAGTCTGAGCTGAGATGTTGGTTGGGAGAGCCGTGAAGAGGTAGAGAAGCCGTGGTAATATATTCATTTTTACTGCAGTCATTCGGCCATACCACGATAGGATCATCTTGTCCCATCTCCTCAAATCTGATTTGATCTCTGCCATCATGGGGTCATAGTTAGCAGCGCTCAATTTCGATATATCTCTGGTGAGGAGTACCCCCAGGTACCGTACAGCAGCCTTCTCCACTTTAATCCCGTGAAACCAGTTCAGAGGGTCGAGCCCCGGGTCTATTGTCCTCATAGGGAGCAAGACAGATTTTTGCGGCGTTTATCTTCAGACCTGAGAAACGACCGAACGTGGCCACCAGTGCCAGGAAGTGGGGAGTGATGCGCCAGGGTCCACCAGATAGGCCAAGATGTCATCTGCAAACAGGGAAAGTTTGAATTCAACATCACCCCTTCTGGTCCCCCTGATGTCCGGGTGAGCTCTAATCGCTATTGCCAATGCCTCCATCGTGAGGACGTATATCAGGGGGGAGAGAAGGCAGCCCTGGGGGAATGGTTCGGACAGGCTCCCGTTCACCTGAACCCTTGCTGTGGGGGCCCTGTAGAGGGCGGACACCCAGCTCATGATGTGAGGCCTGAAGCCCATCCTCTGGAGGAGGAGCCCCATGTATCGCCACTCGACCCTGTCGAAGGCCTTCTCCGAGTCCAGGGAGAGGACACATGCGTTTAGCCCCGACGTTTGGGTGAAGTGGAGCAGGTCTATTGTCTTGCGTATATTGTCCGACCCCGGCCTTCCCGTAATAAAGCCAACTTGGTCGCCATGGATTAGCTTTGGCATAATTCCCTCCATCCGCCTCCCCACTACCTTGGCCAGAATCTTGACGTCAATATTTAACAGAGATATGGGACGATATGAGGAGCATTCCGCGGGGTCCCTCCCCATCTTGGGCAGAACTGCTATTATGGCCCCCATCATGGACTCGGAGAGGATGCCATCCTCCAGCACAGCATTGAAGACTCTCGCTAAGAACGGGGCCAGGGTGGAGTGGAATCTTTTATAGAAATAGACGGTAAAGCCGTCATCCCCGGGGGAGGTTCCCACCTTCATCCCACCTATCACCTTGTCAATCTCATCCTCGGTCACCGGGCCCTCCAACCCCTCTGCCATCTCCCGCGAAAGGGATGGGATCTATATGGAGTTCAGGAAATCCTCTATCTGGGTATCATCCCCGTCATATTCCGAGGAGTAGAGGGTTCTGTAGTATTGGCGAAAGGCCTCTCCTATATGGGAGGAGTCACGGCCGAGATGACCCTGGGTATCCCTCACCTCCTTCACCCTCCTGCTTCTCTGGACCTCCCTTAGCTTCCAGGCTAGGATCTTATCCGCTTTGTCCCCCTTCTCATAGTATTTTTGTTTCACCATTAAGAGGCTCCTCTCGGTTTTGTGTAGGAGCAGATCTTTCAGTTGGAGCCTGTAGTCCTCCAATGCAGCCACACGGTCATGCTCTAAAGCCTGATCCGGGGATCCCCCCGGCTGGAGACAGGCTATTTTACCCCGCAGGGCTTTCTCCTGGGCTTCCCTCTCCCTCTTCTTCATGGAACCTATTTTTATGAGGACTCCCCGTAGGGTTGCCTTAAAGGCGTCCCAAAGTGTGTGCATGGCCACCTCTCCGGTATCATTAAACTCAACGAACGCCGCTATGGAGTCCAGGATCTCCTGGACGAGTACCTCATCTCTTAATAGGGCCTCATTGCATTTCCAGCGCCCTCTATGTTCTTCACACCAACCCAGCGTTAAGGTGACTCGGACCATGTCATGATCCGACCAGGGGACTGGGTCTAGCCTATAGCCCGCTACATATGGAATGAGGACCTCGTCCACCAAGATGTGGTCTATTCTCGAAAACGAGTTATGAATGGCTGAGTAGTAGGTAAAGGAGGGGGTCCCTAATCTGGGAGATGGGATCGTATCCAACAGTCCTAGGTCCCCATTAACCCTCTGGAAGTGCTGCGCCATGGCCTCATCCACGGGTCTGGGGTTCTGGGGGCCAACCCGTCTTCTGTCTATAGTTGGGTCTAGGACCATGTTAAAATCTCCCCCCACCACCAGTGGGCCCTGCACGAACAGCCTCAACTTGTACCCTACCTCCTCCCAGAATTGGACCTGACCTTCGTTAGGACTATACACTACTGCTAGAGTCAAGGGGGAGCCCTGCAAGGAACCCCGCACCATCAGGTACCGACCCTCAGGGTCTCTCTGGATGGCCTCCTTCTCGAAGTCCATGTCCCTTGCCACCAATATGGCCACCCCTCTTTTTTTGACCTTGTGGGAGGCGTGAAAGACCTCCCCAATTCCTCCCCCTCGCATTCTAGGCTCTTTCCCCTTTGCCCGTGTGTCTCCTGCAGAAAGAGCAGGTCCGGTTTCGCCCTCCGAAACTCCCTATGAACCAGGGACCTCTTTGTGGGGGTGTTCAGCCCCCACACGTTAAGGGTGCCCACACCCAGGGCCGGCTGGGCATCAGCCATGATCTATGTTTTCCTCTCTGTTAGCCAATGTCATCGCATCATTACTCCCTTCTTGCTCCCCTTGGTTCATCTTTTGGACACTTTCAGAACCTTTCCCCAACTGCCCCCAAACCCCAACAAACGAACCCCAACTAGTTTGTGCTCCCCCTCCCCCCACCCCGGCGTCCAGATAGTTCCGCCATTTCTGGCATTTTGGCCAGACCACCAGCCCGCCTTCCTCGGCCAGGCAATCGTTTCAAAAAACACCCATCTTCGTGAGCCCCCCCTCCCCTCGTCCCCCGGCTGCCCTCGCCATACTTGCTTTACTGGGGGATTCAGGGATCTACTTAGATTCCAGTTTCTCATTTCCAGACCAACAAGTGGTCATGCCCCATTACACGTCCCTGTGTTCCGAACTCCCGTGCCGACCCCGGCCGGGATACCAGGCGTTCATCCCTCGGAGTCATTCCGTTCTCCCTCCTTTGTCGCGGAGGGCCTGTTCATCTTCCTGAATTTCCTTGGGCCAGATTTCTTCCTTCTTTCCCTCGACAGGCCCTGGCCTTTCGCTCCACCCGAAACGGGTCCAGTTGGTCCCCTCCGAGGGGTTGGGTCCGTCACGTAGTTCTGGATGGCCCCCTTGATGTCCTCTTCAGTGATCAACGTCATCCGCTGACCCAGATATTCGAAGGTTAGAGAGAAGGGGTAGCCCCATCTGTATCGTACCCCCTTTTCTTTTAACAGTTGTGTGAGGGGGCGGCACATCCTGCGCTTGGCCAAAGTATATGCGGAGAGGTCCTGAAAGATGGAGACCTGGGAGTTGTTATACGTAACTTCCTGAGCTTTCCTGGCGGCCTCCAGCACCTGTGTCTTGTCGGCATAATAGTGGAACCGGACCAGAATCGATCGAGGTCCACCCGCACGTCCCCCCGCCCTGTGCACCCGATCAAATATGAGTTCAGTGGTCATCTCTTCTCCAAAGAGGAGGGCAATAATGTCTCGCACCACTCGGGTGACCTCTCTCTCCGTCTCCCCCTCCGCCCCAGGGACCCCAAAGAATCTGAGGTTGTTTCTCCTTTCACTATTTTTGAAATCGTCCATTTGTCTCGACCTCTCCTCCTCCCGTTTTTCAAGGGCAGATAATCTCATGTCCATCTCTACCTCCAGGGTCGCTGAGGATGACTGGTTAGATTCAACCTGAAGGAGTCTGTCCTCCACTTTGTCTACTCTTTGGCCCATTTTGTCGAACTTTTGGGCAAAGTCGGAGCGCATGTCTCTTATCTCCTGCAAAATGGAGGCGAATCCCCTTTCCATTGCCTCCGCCGAGGGTGCCGAGGCTTCAGACTGGGCCATAATACTGTAGTGGGGCGGGATGAGAGCGTGGGGACTGGACTCTTGGTAACGATATTTTTGTATCTCCCTCTGCCAGCCCATCTGATTGCCCCCCGCTTACCATTGAGTGTGCCTCGCTCCCGCGGGGGCTACAAAGTCACCTGGCGGGCCCGCTGGTAACTCGCACTCCCTTCAATGGGCCTCCTAGGTGTCCGAGCGATCGCTGTCGGGCGGGCACACGGCCCGCCGGCCTCCGGAGGGGGCCTCACACCCAGAGCAGAGGTCCTGGGGCCTTCGGGGTCCTCTGCGCACTCCAGGGAGGGTGGGGCGCGTCATTCCCTTCAGGGTGAAGAGTCGATGCTCCGACCCGCCTGTGGTGTTGGTGGCGTCCCTCACGGGGACAGTTTGTCGGGCCCGGGGAAAGGTGGGGGAGGCCCCTCCTACGCGGGTGGTCCGCGGCCCGGTCGGGGGGATCCTTTCGCACCTCCTGTCTCGGTGCGGGTCTCCGGTGGTTCACGCCACCCGATCGGGAGCCACGGGAGGAGGTCGTCGCCGCATCTGCAGGTGATGGACTCGGTCCACGGGGGGATTCGCCGCTCCTCAGGCCTCTCACGTGGAGCGCCAGGCACGGCGCGGGAGCCGACCTCTGGATTAGGCGGCCCACGGCTCCTCCCCCGCCCGGCTCTCCGGAGGTGGTTTTGTCGGCGAGGCTGCGGCTCTGGTTCTCAGCCTTCCGGGGGGGCCTCCGATGCTGCTGTTTCTCTCGGTGGGGGCCCCGGGGGTTCACTGCCCGTGCCGGCTCCTTCGTTTTCCATGGGGGGGCTTTAGGGGGGGGGCTCAATCTCCAATTCGACCTGGCTGCTGACGGAGCACGGGATTCAGGCTGCCATTGCCTGTGCACCCCCTGGTGGCCTCCCTAAAGGATAATTTACAGTCAAAATTGCAGGACCGGGATCACTTTCTGGCCATTTAACAATGCTGAGCCCATGGCATCCCCCTCCACCAACATTC
The DNA here is from genome assembly GCF_040938575.1 of Ambystoma mexicanum. Taxonomy (NCBI): domain Eukaryota; kingdom Metazoa; phylum Chordata; class Amphibia; order Caudata; family Ambystomatidae; genus Ambystoma; species Ambystoma mexicanum. The sequence goes on from NC_090935.1 coordinate 574,902,694, forward strand.
TAGATGTCCTCATTACCAACCGCTACAGAATTCTACAACAAGACCGTCTAAACAAGATCGGCTAAGGCCTCGCCATCATTCACAAGGCGTCATAATCATGCACCCAACTGGATGTCACACCATTGGCTCTTTTGAAAACCTTTCCTGCCACCTACCACTCTCCCCAACAGGCAGAGTCAATTTTCACCTCATCTACAGACCACCAAGCCCAACACCTCCTTCATCGAATACTTCACAGACTTGGTCACCACCATGTCTCTCACAAATGCCAACATATTCCTCTGAGACTTCAACAACCCTGGGAACCCAGCAACCAAGTCAATGAAGGATGATTTCCACTGCCTACTCAACACACTGAACTCCACTCGTACACAAAACACCCAACTCACAGGAAAGATAATATCCTCAACCTCATCATCATCGCCCTATCCACTCTACAACACAGCTCTTCAATCCCGCTTGACTGGTCAGACCATCTGGCAGCCCCCTTTGATATTAGTCACACCACACCAGTCAAGCAAATCCATCAGAAACCCTGCAAACAAGCCTTCAGAGCATTCAAGAAATTCCCAGTGAAGTCTCTCACAAAAGAGCTTGCCAAATTCTTCCTCAAATGGCCCACCCTTACAGCCAACATCAACCGCCATGTCCCAATGAAACAACGCACCCTCAAGCCGAAACCTTCTGCACCCTGGTACACTCAAGTACTCAACTTCAACACACGAACTATCAGAAAACAAGAAAAGACTTGGCTAAAATCATGCAGCGCATCCGATCTCTCCCTGCTCAAGGAACTCTGTGCTACATGCAGACGACTGATCATCACAGGCCAAGGCCAACTGCTACCAAAACACCATTGCCAAGGCCAACAATGAAAGCAGAGCCTTCTTCAAAGCCATCAAGCACTGCATCAACCCTCTGGCTGTCCCACCCATACCGCACTCCATCAGAAATTCCACACCATCAACTGTTTCTTTATCAACAAGAACAGCATGATCCACCAACACATAGGGCCTCATTACGACCTGGGCGGTAAGGGATTACCGGTACCAGTAAGGGCACTGGTGCCGGCAATCCCTTACTGCCCAATGACTAGGTCCCTTTGCGGGTCCCTACCATAACGGCTGGTTTTACCAGCCATTAAGGAAGGGACCTGTAAAGGGATCTTGGAGGTAATTACGATACCGTAATTTGCGGTACCGTAATTACCGCCTTCCCCATTTCCATTGAGCCCTATGGGGGCAAAAATAGGAATGGGGAATTACCGCCCTGCCAACCTTGGAATGGGGTGGTAATTCCGCCATTCACCATGGCGGAATCGGTAAAATACCGGCGGCAACCATGGCACAACTAGCGCCATGGTTACCGCACAGGTCGTAATGAGGCCCATAGACACCAACCCCACAGCTGACAGCATAGTCCACAGCCCATCTCGCAAAACCACAACTACTTGGACAACTTTCAAGACACTTACTATGGAAGACCTCCCTGCCATTCTAGCAAGCCTCAAGGCCACATCCTCTGCAGACGACATTACCCTGCCTCCAAACTCCAGACGCTTCTGACTGAAGCACTCCTCCCATACCTGCTAATCATCAACAGCTCCATAACTCAAGGCACAATCTCCTTGACCCTCAACACTAGACAAATCCTCTCGCTTCTCAAGAAACCAACACTGGACCTTGACAACCTTGGCAACTAGCACCCCATCACGCATCCTCCCATCCTAGGTAATATCATTGAGAAAGCAGTAGTCAGGCAACTCCTCCAACACATTGAAGCCAACATCCTCGTTCAGTCCTACCAATCTGGCTTCAGACCCCGGTGGAGCACAGAAACGGCTACCATCAAGGTGAAAGACAACGCTCTTAAAATCCTCAATGATGGCCATCTTTGCCTCCTGGTTCTCCTTGACCTCTCAGCAGCATTCGACACAGTAGACCACCAGACACTCACTGACAATCTACATCGCTGCATGGGGATCAGTGAGATCATTCTCAGCTGGTGCAAATCATATCTTGCTAATCGACACTAGTTTATGCAAATGGATCCTCCAGATCACCAACTCTGCCCATCACCTGTGGAGTCCCGCAAGGATTCACCCTTTCCAATTTGATCTTCAATCTTTGCATGGAACCACTTTAACCCTCCTCGCCCCACACAACATCCACAGCCACCAATATGCAGATGACACACACCTCTACCTCAAGATATTCTCCATTGAAGACATCCACATGCTGAAGGCATGCCTCACAATGATCCTGCCATGGATGTCCAGTGCTTACCTGAAGCTCAAACCTTCCAAGACTGAATTTCTACTATTTCTACTGCTGACCAACAACACTAAACAACATTACATCCAGATCTGGCTTTTTACTATGAAACCCTAGGGCTTGACACCCCAGCTGAGGAAAGGGCCCAGAAAGTCCCTTGGGTTTGACTTCGAAGAGAAACCTCTCTTTCAAACAGCACATAGCAAGTAAGACACAAATAGCATGGTACAAGCTTTCTCTCTTGTGGAAAATCAAGCTCTTCATAACAGAAAACAACTTCAGATCTTCTGTCCAAGGATTGGTGCCCTACCACCTGGATGGTGGCAATGCTCTATTCGAAGGCCTTGCAGCATCTACTCTGGCACTCCCATTTTCTTTTTTATTGTGCATTTGTAAGGCACTTATACATCAAGTAAATTGTTTTTCAAAGCACCCACAGGGCAACAGGGAGGAAACATGGCAATTATAATAACAATGAAGAAAGAAAGAGAGGGTCCTACTAGGCGTTGTGAGCATTCAGAAAGTGCAAGTGCAGAGATAGAAAGAGGGGTAATGGGAGAGTAAGTGGTTAGGAGTGCCACGAAAGGAAGTGCTAGGGAATAAGTTGCAAGCAACTGTTAAGTGCCAGGCAGAGATCACTTGGAAAGAGTAGTCAACTGACAAAAGCAATAAGTCCCGGCCTGTGAGATAGCACAGGCCAGTGGGGACCCATCGGCAAGTGCTGCAATTGGACTTAAGCTGAAGGCTATTGGGTGGGGGCTAGGGCCCAGAACGACACATAAGGGCCCTGGTCACGAATATAAGCCACTGTGGGGTTAGCAAGGAGAGGGGGAACGAGGGGGTGAAAAGGGAAGTCTTGTGGAGCTTCTGGAATTTGAGGAGGTCCGGCTCAAGACAGAAAGGAAAGGGGAGGCTGTTCCAGAGGAGGGAGCCAGCCGAGGAAAGAGATCGGCCACCAGCCTGCTGTTTAAAGAAGCGCTTGACACGCCGAGAGTTGGCGCCGGAGGAGCGTAAAGATCTGGAGGGAGAGTAGTTGGTCAGAGACAGTTATAGATAGCAACCAGGAGCCAGTGGAGAAATTTAGGGCTGGAGAGATGCTGTCCCTGGGCTTGAGGCCAAGGATAAGTCTTGCAGCCCTATTCTGGATAAGCTGGAGGGGTCGTAGAGAGGAAGAGGGTAGATTGAGGATGAGGCTGTTGCAGATGTCCAGCCTAGAGAGTACCAGATCTCTGGAGACATTGGGCCTCATTCTGAGTAGGGCAGTAAGGGATACCGGGCACCATTAAGGAGACTGGTGCCAGTAATCCCTTACCGCCCTACAGCGAGTTCCCTTAGCGGGAGTCGCAAAGGGAGCAAATAACGGTACTGCAAATTGCGGTACCGTTATTAGCTCCCTCCCCATTCCCATTGAGCCCAATAGGGGCTCAAATGGGAATGGGGATTGCCTTTTTCAATGGGGACCTACCGGTCCTGCAAAGGTCGGACTACACCAGTAAGTCCCCATTGAACCAGGTCGGAGTCGGTACTGGTATGGGAGGTAGTCATGGCGCAAATAGCGCCATGACTACCTCCATACTCAGAATGAGGCCCATTGAGCTTCTGGGGGAAATTGAGGAAAGGAAGGATTCCTTTTACGGAGGTAGAGTTGAAAGTGGAGAGGAGAAAGAACCCAGAATAAACGGGGAGGGACAGTCGTTGAGGAAGGAGGTCAGCCAGTCCAGTTCCCGCTCTGAGATACCAATGGTATCGTGGAGCTGTTTTATGAGGATGGAGTGGTTGACCAAATCAAATGCAGAGGAGAGATCAAGTAGAATAAGAACAGCTTGAGAGTTAGAATCAAGAGATGCAAGCAGTTCTTCACAGGTGTTCAGGAGAGCAGTTTCCGTGTCTCTGGATGCTCGGAATCCAGATTGATGGTTGTGTATGCAACCGACAAGCTCAGCATTTTGGGTCAGCTGGGGGAAGACCAGCTTCTCCAGGAGTATCCCAAGGAAGGGAGTGATAGAGATGGGCAGTGATTAACCGGACAAGAGGGGTCGACCGAGAGTTTTTTCATGAGGAGCGCACAGGAGAGTGCTTGAGGGAAGAAGCGAAAGACCAGGTAGCAAAGGAGTGATTGCAGAAATCAGCAGGGCCAAGGGAGCCAATATTGTCCTTAATGGTTCTGAAGAACAGGGGGAGACCTATTTGGAGGAGACCTTCATAGAGCGGACATCTCTAGTGACCTCATAGGATGTGATAGGAGAGAAGGAGGAGAGAAAGGCAGAGGGGGGGTGACCATAGGTGGCTGGAGGATTGGGGGAGTCACTGGGGAAAGGGAAGAGAGAGTGCTCAAGATGTGTTGAGTTTTTGCAGTGAAGTGTGTGTCCAATGCATTGCAGAGAGCCTGAGAGGGAAGAGGTGAGGTGGAGACTGCAGAAGGGTTGACTAGTTCCTTGCAGATTTGAAAGAGTTCAGCCATGTTGTTGGATGCCCAAGAGACGCAAGCCTGGATGTGGGCCTTTTTCTTTGAGTGAATAGAGAGTCTGTATTGCCTTTGGTGAAGGCGACAGGTCAGTTTGTCAGAGGGTGAGCCTGAGGTTTGCCACTTCCGTTCAGCAGTTCTTCACTTGCGTTTAGGGCTGCAAGTTCAGAGTCATACCAAGTGATACGCTTGAAGGCATGTTTCAGGCGGATCCTCATGACTGGGGCAAGAATGTCGAGAGTGTTAATGATGGCAAGATGGAGGTTACTGAGAACAGTGTCAGAAGTAGAGTCTGCAGTGGGGGAGGAGGGAGGGATGAAGATGGATGCGAAGGCAACAGCTGACATTCGTTTCATCGGTCGGCTGTCCGTGAACAAGGTTGTCAGAGCTGGGGGAGGTGCTGTCAGATGGCAAAGAGGACCAAGATGGGAGGAGAGTAGGGAGAGGTCTGACCAGGAGAGTGGGGTGGTGAGTGGGGCGGAGAGCAGAAGACCAGTGTGGATCAAGGCATCAAGGGTGTGTCCAGCCGAGTGGGTAGGACCAGAATGGAGAACAGAGAGGGAGAGCGAGGTGCACAGGTCACGGAAGAGAGTGGATGCTGTGATTGAGGTGTCAAGGTGGATGTTGAGGTCAACCATGAGAAGTAGTTTAGAGGCAGATGTGGGGAGGATGTGTCCTCCTAGGATGTATTCTGCATGCTGCAGCATGACTTATCAAAGAACTCAAATTCGACCACATGACCCCGACCCTCATTGAATTGTACTGCCTCCCACTGCAGGCCCATATCATCTGTAAACCCTGCTGCATAACCTACAAGGCTGCCACCCTAATGGACCAAGCTACCTCACTGAGAACCTCAGCATCTCCAGAGGCCTACGATCCACCCGAGGTAAGTACATGTACAGACTTGAGCTCCACTGGTGCAGGAAGGAAAGAACCAGATGAAAGGCCTTCTCTGTCTATGCCCCAAGACTCTGGAACCTTCTCCCAGTCAATATTAGGCTTGCCCTGTCGCTCGCTTCTACAGTTCAGTAAGGAGCTCAAGACCCTCATATTCAAGGAATGGCTCCTCCACAACACCTAGGTCCACAGACCCTCTCCTCCACACCCTACCGGAGACTGGGTGAGACTGGGTGATTGGCTTCCCACTGTTTCCTCACCTGATTGTTTGTAGATCCCTTGCTGGCAAATTGCCAACCTTGCCAACCTTGCCCACCTTCCCCCTCTGCTGCTCGCTCCCCATTCCCTTGTTTATCTGCTCCCCTCACTGGGTTCTTCCCCCTATGATTGTAAAGTGCTCCATTGCTTTTGAAGCTAGGTCCACACTCAATAAATACCCTAATAATATTTATAATCTCCTGGTCTTACTCTCTCCTTCTTTCCTAGCTTCCTTTCATCCTCCTCCACATTTCTCTGTGCCTCTGCCTTCACTTCCTCTCCTTTCCTTCTCCTTTGTACCTCCACTTCGCTCTCTTCTCTTCCTCTGCCTCCATACCCCTATTATATTGTCTCCCTCAGCTGACTTGGCTCATCTCCCAACCGTCCCTCGTCTCCCAATAGTCCCTTCTATCATCTCCACCTCAGCCTCAGCTGCTCTAGCTCTGCCCCTTCTCACCCCCTTTCTGCCACTGTGCCTATACCTCACTTAGTCAGCAACTACTTCTGATTTTGAACTTCTGTCTCCTTACACCCTTGCCCTTTAATCGGAGTGTAGCACTTGTGGATTCCGCCCTCCACCGGAGTACTGACAGCTTTGCAGGATAATGACTACAGTGCGTAGATTGGTGCAGTGGGTCGAAGGACTCTACATCACTGGTGTGATTTCAAAATGCCACTCTGCACTGCTCCGCAGACCACCCTCTTTTAGACACTTATGTATTGTTGATTTTCATACTTGCAACTCTGCTGCTGCCAGGAGGACGTTGTATGGGCTAATGCAGCACCTGTACGTGGAAATGCTTCCGACCAACTCCATTGTTCAACTAGGGATTTTGTTGGACGCATTTCCCCAGCACAGGTGATTGAGGGTGCATGACTGAATAACAGTGTTATGATTTTCCACATTGGGCATCATTATAAGTTTGGTGGTATACCGTTGGTAAATTCGATTCCATACATATTGTCGCTGGGAAAAGGCAATGGCGACTTTATATATGGTAACATTTGGTAACCCCATATATGGGGTCAAGGGGAGCGGTGATTGCGGGGGTGTCCCCCTCTCCCCTTTTTTAAAAAAAAATATTTGGGGCTACGGGGCTGTCCCCTGCATGTTCAATGTGATCATTTCCCTGCAAACCACGGCCATTTTTTGGTGACATTTTTGTCAGACGACATTTGTGCAGGGACATTATCACATGGAACTGTGCCAGTAAGGGCAGTTACTCCCCATTCCATGGAGTCCTATAGTAATTCTGGCAGTTTTTGATGGTGCTGTGCCAGAATTACCTCGAACTCCAAGCTCGGGGTAATTCCGGCCAACCCACCACCAAACTCGGAGTATGCCGGTGGGGAAACGTGCCGGTAAACGGAATTACTGGCATGTTAATTCTGCATCGGCATACTTATAATGATGCCCACCCTTCGTCTGGGTCCAGCTTGAAGAAGCAAATGGAAGCACCTGGCCCTGTGGACCTCCATTCACCTGCCTACCAGGCAAAGGCACAGGGCATTTTTGGTGGATTTACCATATAGATACCACCAAACTGTAATACCGTTAGCACCACTTGGTCAAACGGAATTACAGCCAGATTACAAATAGTGGTGGTGGTGTTAGTCCCCTTTTAAATGGAGTCCGTAGTACTATATGGGGGATTTTGGTGGAATTACTGCAGTGGCAATTTGGCCGAAATCAGGTGGAGAGGTGGCAGATTCATCTCCAGCTCATAGCTGGAACTGAATTCTGCAACTTTCCGCCATACTTGTAGTTGGGCAGTGCGGTAATGCGGCAGTAAACGGTATTACCTGCGCATTTTACCGGCACGGCCCAACTCGTAATGAGGCCCTTTGTCACACCACCACCGAGCTGGCACAAATGCAGCTTCCCCCACACCACCACTCGCTGTGTACCAGAGATGCACATGCCGGGAGCTCCGATTCCTCCTTGCACCCACTATTGGGGTTGATGCCTATAGCCCCATACATCCCTTGCCTCGCTCTATGCTTACCTGACTGCACCCTGAGAGCTATCAATGAGGATGGCGAGTATTCTGTTCACATCTGGCAGGTTGCATTTATTGAGCACAGAGAAATAGCATTTCAATAAGAAACGCTGTTCCTGAGAATGTATTTTAAGACTAGGATAAAGAATCTAATTAGGTGTTGCATAGTACACCAGCCAGCATGGAGGCAGTGAACAGAGGAAGAGCGTGGACATTTCTACAGGAAACGAGTAGCAAAGTTGCACATTTTATTGAGAAGATAAATCAGTAAAGACGGAGAATCAAGAGGAGAGCTGTACGTTGTCAAGACCACTGAGTACAAGGGTCGAGGTGGGTGATTTTGCGGGTTAATGGGTAAGAAGGTTCTGGCTTCCTCTGGTGTTGAACATTATCACTATAGTGTTACTGTACTGTGCACTCTTTTTAAAATACTCACATTTGAACTAATGCATCAGGCGTGTGTCCCAAGCCTAAAGGGGACGATACTACATTTATCCTGGACTTGCCCAACTCTTGACACTTTTTGGCATTTGTTGTCTTTTGTGGATGTTGTCAGGATGTTGCTCTTTACCTTCAGGAAATACTGACACCGCCACGCGGGGTGTCTTGGGTTGTCTAGAGGTGGGCCTGGCATCAGGCACTTTGAGATCCTATTCAGAGCCATGGGGTTAGGCACTTTGAGGTCCTTTGTAGGCCATACTGTTATTGGGCTTAACCCTTTCAAAGGTTGTCTAAGACATCCTAGAGTCCTGTACAATTTATTTTATTTATTTATTATTTTCTTGTTAGGTGCTTATACAATAAGAAAATGCTGTTTCAAAGCGCCCACAGGGCAGGGAGGGAGCAAAGGTGGGAAATACATTACAACAGGGGGTAAGGGATGAACCTACTATAACTTGTGAGTATTCAGAACATGCAGGTGCAGAAGGGAAGAGGGGGTAAGTGCTGGGGAGTCCGAGCTCGTGGGTGAGTCATAGACGAAGTGCTAGAAATGTTGAGTTGTACTCCCATAAAAAACGAGTTGCCTCCCTAGTGACTTGGGTGTTGCTAACCTTTTCTCATATTGTCTTTCTTGTTGATGACCTCAACTCTCTTATCACAGTCTTTAGTCTCCTCCTTAGCATTCTCCCCCTCATCCCTGTTTCCTACTCTCTCCTCCTTTACTTTTGCCAACTCACAATACTTTTCCTCCTCCATCCTTTATTGGCTTCTCCAGTCATCTCCACTTTTGTATTGTTTTACAGCTCCTCCTCTCTCCCCTCCAGGCAGCTCCTGCACTTCCTTATTTGAAGCCTCTGCGCCACCCCTTTCTTATTCTTTTCCACCTCCTCCTCTGCTCGCTCCCTCCCTCCGTCCCTCCTCGTCCTCTTCTCCTCTCTCTTTCCCTCCCGTCCTTCCTTCTCTCTCGTTTGCTCTTCCTTACACCCGTTAGCTCTCCCCCTCATCCTGCTTGCCTCTCATTTCATCTGTCCCTCACTACACCTGTACTCTTCTTTCTGATTTTCTCTGCTCCTCCTCCCGGGGATTCCTTCTCAGCTCTATCACCTGTCATTGGTGGTTCCTCTTACAGCTCCAAACTGCTTATGTCTTCAAACTTCACCTTTTTTTCATGTATTCACTCTTGTTGTTCTCCCTTCCGCCTCCTGCTCTCTACCACTTTTCTTTTCACCACTCTGCAAGTAATGATTTTCTTCTCTCACCTCCGCTCATGACCTCCACGCTCCTTTTTTTTACCACCTGCATACCATCCTGCATTAACATCACAAGGCTGCTGCTGCTGAACAGGCTCTGTGATTGGTGGACTTTCTGAGGAACTACCAAACCCTCCGCTCTTTTTCTATCTGCGAGTGGGGCATGACTGGAGTCCATGCACTGAGGTCTTGTTAAGCCAAGGTGCAATCTTGCATTCAGATGGACAGTGACTGCAGTCTCTGACACACACTCGGCATTATTCCGATTGTTGTCCGATAAGTGTACGCGCCTCCGTTGCGTGCTGGGCTTCACACGTTCTGTGCCAAAGAGATAACAGGCGTCCATGCGCAGTATGAACGCGTGTTGCTCATTGACACAGTCGTTCTGGCGTTGCTCAAAACATCTGTGGACGGCCGCAGCCCGCCAAGCCCACGCCTTTACATCTTTGTGAACGATGACACTGGTCAATTTCTGTACAAACAACATTGCATTTGTTTCTCTCGCATTCTCTCTCCTAACCTTCACGTGGGTCTGGGACATGCGCATGGGCGAACACGGTACCCTAGTAAGTTCCCCAAGGATCACTTTCCCTAACAGGGGTGCAACGGTGCAACGAAACCTACATTAGATGGGGTTAGTGGTGAGGGGCCACTTCAGCAAATGGTCTGGTGTGGGGAGTGGGACCAACTATCAAATAGTATACTTTAAAGCACAATATGCAGAAAGGCAATGGAAGTCTTTCGGGAAAGTAGCAGCTTTAAAGTTTTACTGCGTTTATTCGAGTACATTTTTCTGAACAAACACTGTAAAACATTAACACCACCAGTTCTGGGAAAGGCTTCCCTTACCTCTCTCCCTAACAAAATGAAAGTGCGCACATCCAGGTGTGCCCCTAGGCTAAAATGTAGGCGTGGGCTAACCCTTCAAATGTTGGGAGAGGTGCTAACTTCAGAGACAGTGGAGAAGTGGCAAACTTACTTGGGTAGGGGCAGCTAACTTCTTTACTCATTGTAATGAGACTTTTCTAGTGCAGCTTCAATTTTATACTCAGTTAACCCTCTCCTTTAAGTCTGAAAACACCCACTTCTTGCAGATCCTGAAGGTCTTAGAAAGTGTGAAAATGGCAGATGGTGTGCAATGAAAGACTCAATATGATAGCATAACAGGACATTGCAGAGTGTGGGGCAGTACTCTGCACGGCCCCAGCAACTTCAGTGGCTGGAAGCAACAGGGGAGAAAATGTAATGTTGGTGCTACCACAGTTAGTCCGCTATACTAGAATCTCGGACTGGCTGGTGAGACTATGGCCCTCATTCCGAGTTTGGAGGTAAGTGCCGTCCCTTACCGGCATGGCGCAAATAGCGTGTCCAAGCTGGCAGAAGCTAAAAGCGGGCTATTACGACTTCGTGGGCACGAGCTTTGCGCCATGCGGGTAAGGTACCTGGCGCCAATGCCGCAAAAGGGCCCCCAAAAGCCCTTACCGGCATGAAGCGCACTGTAGATAACACTACCGCCATAGTCCAAAGCGGCAATAGCAGTGACCGTAATTAGCGGTCACCGCTATTTATGGTCACCGTTAAATAGCAGAACCGGAAATAGCGTCATCGCACAGGAACGGGAAGGAGCACGGCGGCCCTCTTTAAAAACACAATCCCTTGCCATTCTCTCCACACAGGACTCCTGGGACACTGATGATCGTCTGGAAAGTTAATCAAACTATCCAGGAATGCCAAGAGCGCCCAAGAAGGGATCTTCCCGCCTCCGAAAGAAGCGCTTCAGCCCAGATGAACTCCAGATGCTCGTGGACACCCTACACGAGCATGCTGGGACTGTGTTCAGCAGCAACATGAGGAAGGAGGCCGTGTTGTGGAAATCTGGGCACTAGTATGCCAGAAGGTCAGCGCAGTGGGCAACACCCCCCGCACGGTCAAGGATTGCCGCAAAAGGTGGGATGACCTGCGGCTGAGGGTGTGGAACATTCTTTCTGCAAACCGTGCCCAGGCCTTGGAGACCAGAGGAGGACCAAGTTCTCCAATTAAGCTCACACCGTGGGAGGAAACATGTGCGGGCATGATTGGGCCAGAATCCATAGAAGGGATCGGAGAGATGGAGTGTGGCGGCACGTCATCAGCTGATGGAGGTGAGTGTCCAAAGCAAAAGTTGCTAATCCAAAAGTGATGAAAATCAATGGCAAATGTCTGTCCAAAGAGTGACGCCATGGTCGGCCACACACACACTCCCTGTAAAGTATGCCGAAGCAAGTGAGACACAAGCCGGGGCCTGGTGCAAGGCCGTAACGTACATGACACATACCACACAAAGTAGCCAATTCCATGAGGTACACAGCGTCCATGATCTAAATAGTGTGCCTGCATGTACCACCCATGTATGGAATGACGTGCCGTTCCCTACACAAATGCCTATTACTCACAATTGTACCAATGTATGTATGCTGGCTATCCAAACATCACTCATGCCGTCCCTCTCTTTCACCCCCACAGGCAGTGAGTATGACAGTGAGGAGCAGGACAGCAACCGTCCCTCCACATCCAGGGGCCAAGCCAGGGGGGGGGCGTGTCCCAGCAAGGAGGCCACCACTGGGACATATACCACCAGCAATAGCAAGGCCCATGGAGGGCACACCACCCCGACCCCCACCCCTCACTGCACTGCCTGCAGACACCCCTCCAACGCCACGTTCGGAAGAGTCCAGTGTGGCTGGGGAGGTGGCAGCCATGGACCCCCTCGCAGTTGAGGACAGCCCCAATGACATCTGGGGAACCATTGAGGATGACTCAGTGGAAGTAGTCCACACCCCAGCACAATTGTCCACCCCCCAGGTATCCATGAGTGACACTGGTGATGCCAACACACCGGAGCAGTCTGGGTAGGAACAGACACAGGGACATATCAGTCCTGTATACAGTCCTGGGGAGGATGTGCCGGCAGGACATGGCAGCCCGATCCCCAGCAGGGCCACTGGTGCAGCCGCAGGAGCACAGCGGGCTGACCAGCTCTCTGCCCTAATATCGGAATTTGTGCAGGACAATCGGCAGGCCAGGGAGGAGTGGCGTGCGTATTTGAGGGCACTGGGCCAGTCCATCACCGAAAACACAAACCGCCTCTGCGAGGTGCCGATGCTTTGGAGGCTGCTCTTCCCGGCCAACAGCCTCAGCATGAGGACACATCATCCACAACAACTCTACTCAGACCAGCCCGCTCCGTCGATCGCTACATGCGCAGGGCCGACAGGACATGCCTCCCCCTGGCTCCGGGAGCGCTGAGTGACTGTACTGGCAGCCTCATGTGGGCTCTGTGGACCCTATGGGACTAGTGTGGGGTTGTTGTGGTGGGAGGGGGAGGGGGTTGATGGTGTGTGGGGGAGTTGTGGGGGGAGGGGCGGAGGGTGTGTGGGGGAGTTGTGGGGGGAGCAAGAGGGGGGTGAGGGTGATGGAGGGTTTGTTATTCACGTTCATATTTTTACTTTCAATACACTGGTTGTGTCACAAAAAAATAACCAGAGTGGACATTCATCATTGCGCATGTGTCATTTAATCTTGCACGGTGCATAGTGTACATGTATCCCTAAACCCAGTGCCCTATGTCCTAACATTATGTCACCCTCTGCTGACTTGTGTGTCAGAAATATTGTGCGATCACTGACTGCCGCACAGCACGTCCCTCCTGTGCATCGGCACCGTGATGATGTCCTGCCACATATTCCTCCTCCCCTTCATCATCATCAGGTGGTAGCAGTTCCATGTCAGGGGGCAGGGGCACATTCCGGCGGATGCACATATTGTGCAGCATTACACGTGCCATGGTGATCTTGGCCACCTTCTCATGGCTATAGAGGAGTGTCCCACCCGACCGGCTGAGGCAGCGAAATCGTGCCTTCAACAGGCCAAAGGTCTACTCAATTACCACACGTGTATGGGTATGGGAACGATTGTAGTCCTCTTCGTGCCTGGTCTGTGGGTTTCAGACAGGGGTCAGGAGCCCTGGCTTCAAGGGATAGCTTCAAGGGATAGCCACCATCACCTGCATGAGAGGGGAATGAAGGTAAATGTTTGCACATTCATGTTGGACAACTGTACTAGTCTCACATGGCTGCAGGTAATTTGTGTCCACATGCACATGTCCCTGGATGCATTGACCCCATTTCAGGTCCTGCTATGTGTCCTGTGCAATGGACTAATGGTGTGGGTTGCATCTTCAAGATGATTCATGGTGTGCACTGACATCTTGTTGCACGTGCATCGTATATGCATACAGCAGTGTTGGAGTAAAATCAGTGATGTGTTGTGTTCTGTGAGATTTGGTAGTAGGGAGCGTTGCCTGTAGTCAGTACAATATTGGGCATTCTGCACTGATCATTTCCATGGTGACATGCAGTACTCCTATGGGTGTGCCGAACCAGTGACACACTGTGGTATCCCTGGTTGGCTCAGTTCAATGCACTCCCAGGGATGATTGTTCTGTGTGGTGATATGATGGAGACAGCAACATAGGGCATATGCACTGCATAGTGCAGGATGGCCTTTACGGTGTGTGAGGGCCGCTGATGAGGTGTGCATGTGTTGTGGGATGTGGGCTGGTTACCTGTTAGTCATGTAGTGATAGGTGTCGGCCTTACTTCATCACTATGGGATTTGGGTGTCATGTACCGTTTCAGATGCTTTGGGGCACAGTGTTCGGTGATGTGCACATCGTGCACTGACATCAACATTCCCACCCAGGTGAAGTATGCATCTCCCCCCATTCCCATCCAGATGGAGTATGCATCCCCCCCATTCCCACCCAGGTGGAGTATGCCCCCTGCCCCATTTCCCACCCAGGTGGAGTATGCAGCCACCCACCTCACAACCCCGATGCACTGCCATGGCCCAGTCAGGCAACTCACCAAGCAGCCAGGCACGTCATCCAGCATGTCGCTCCATGAAGCGTGGTAGCGTGGAGTTCCGCAGGACCAAAGAGTCATGAGTTGATCCGGGATATCGGGCACAGCAATGTGTGATGATCTTGCTGGCGTTGCATACCATCTGCACATTGATGGAGTGGTATTGCTTGCGGTTGCGATACAACACCTCCATGGCATGCGGGACCACCAACTCCACGTGGGTGCAGTCGAAGGCACCTACACAATTTGGCATGCCTGCCAGTGCATGGTAGGCAACTTTTGTATGGAATATCTCCTGGGGAGTGCGTGGTAGGGATATGTAGTCCCTTGTGTGCTTGAGGAGGGCATCCAGCACTTGGTTCAGTATCCGGGAAAATAAGGGTTGTGATATGCCATGCATGTGCCCCACTGTGTGCTGGTAGATGCCTGTGGCAAGGAAGTGGAGCACAGACACTACCTTCAGTAGAGGGGGGATGGCGGTGCATATTTCTATGAGGCTCACTATGTCGTCGTGTATCAGGTCCACTATGGTGGTGATGGTGTCCCGGTCAAACCAGTACAGGGTGTGGATCTGCTCAGGGGTTAGATTGAATGGACTGGCTCTGATGCGAGGGATTGTGGGCTGCCGCAGTGGTAACGGTGGCTGCACTGGTGGGGCATACTGGGCCTGTCTCACCCTCCTCCTCCTGCATCTCCTCTGTGGTGGCGGCTGTTGTTGTTGTTGTTGTTGAGGCATTGCAAGCAGGGCCTCCAGCTCCAGTAATGCTACTACTATTGGTATCATCTTGGTGTGGGAGGGGGTGTGGTGTGTGGGTGTGCTCCTTTTGTACTGGCCCTGACTCCATTGCCTCCACCTGTGCTGATTGTGTGCACCTGTGGTACTTGGAAATACTGCTCAGGGTTCTTTACGCCTGGTCGGTGATGCCGGTATTTACACCATGCCGGTATGCACTTTTTCCGCCTTCATGAGGCCGTCATTTGCATGTCCACCTCACTTGTGATCTTCTCCGTTTTACGGCATGCCGCTCATGCCGGCATGGTGTGTCGCCTGCGCGTGCCCAGACTGATTTTTACGGCATCGTACTTTACGATGCCGTTAATAGCGGTCTGGTTGGTCAGAATAGCTCGTAGCAGTAAGCGATGCCGGTAAACCTTTACCGGCATCGTTTTTCCCTTAGCACCAACATCGGAATGACCCCCTATGTCTGCCTGTCAAATCAAGTGATACGAGACTGGGGGAGGGCCAGTGCAGCAATAATGCAATTCCAGGTGACAGCATTGGAGCCACTGGCAAAGGGGCACCAGGGTACACCAATGTGCCCTAAACTTATTAAGACTGTCCTATTGTAAAGGTGTAAACATTATCACTTATAAGCACTCCAATTTTTGCAGTTGAAGTCAGGGTGAGATTACATTATTTGCCCGGGATCACACACTTACGCTAAACAGCGAAGCAGGGATTTTAACCAACTCTGCCATTTGGGCACGGCCACCTTCTTCCATGCTTTACTTGGAACAAATATTTAAGTTTTGGATGTCAAGGCCTACAATAATACTGTCCTGTAGAGTTTACTTGCAAAATACACAAATTGCATAGTAAAGCATCATGACAACATGTAAATCTTTATAGCAGCATGTTGAGCCAAAATAATATCAGCGTACCTTTATTTTCCAAACCCGGAATGGAAAACTATAAAATGCAAAAGGCAAAATTTCTATTTACCCACTTTATTTTCAGCACTTTTAGACACACAATAAAACAAGTTTAGTAATAAACTCGAAAGTTTGCAGATTCGTCACAAACCTCCAGTGTGTTGTTATGTATGGTGTTAAGAACATTCATCTAAGGACATCAAAGCAAACTTTACTTTTTAGCATAACTGTTATGGGTATGAACACATTTTCAAAGGGTGCTTTATTGTGTTGCTCCCTTTAACTGTCACAGATTTTCAAGGTGACCTGTGTTCTTTCACTTGGAAATTCACCTTTATGCATAAGAAAGGCGCTGCTGCTGATGACAAAAGAAACGTGTTGTCGATTTCATTCTGGCACTGGCTGCAGAGCCAGGGACGCAGCCTGTGCGTCTACGGGGGGCTGTGACTCTGGGAAACGGGCAGTGCTTGATCATCCTATCCGGGCAGATTTGCCTTAGGAAGAAAGAAAATGCGCAAACAAGACCATGCTCATCACGGAAGCCCCGCCTTTCAGCTAACATTTTGGGTGGGGGGGGGCTTCAGCCCTTGACCTCAATGACGTTGTGCGCCCGTACACTAACCAACACAAGGATTTTCTGGTGTCAGGATTCCTGTACCTAACGTCGGAACCAGGGCCCTCACGTACCGGGTAATAATTGTAATTGTAATTTTAATTGTAATTGGTTATTCGACTCTGGCAACCACATTGGACCTGGATATCTGGTACAAATTGAAACTTTTAGAACGAATAGCTTATTCTTTCTAAAAATGTCAATGGGTCTTAACTTTTGAGCATTTGAGTGCCTGCACTTCAACGCCTGAAAGAGAGTACCGGTACTCAACTACGGTCGAGGTGGAAATGAAGACTTTTCATTTCACTTTATCGCAACTTAAAGGACTAAGCTCCTGCAGCCTTTGCTGGGGAAAGCAGCGTCCTGTCCCTGCTCCTCTCTCCACCACCTGCAGTACACATAATGTCTCCTTCCGTACCCACCCTGCAGAACAAAAGGAGAGACAATCATGCATCTACTGTACTGTTAGTACACCAGGCGCAGAACACTGTTTCGTCTGTTACCATTGGTGTGCTTTGATGGAGCGGGGATTAATTTGGAAAGCCTGGGAAATTACTTTTTCAAGTTGTTTCTTTGTTATTAGCAGTGTCTAATCTAATATGTAAATGTTTAAGTTATTTGACTTGTGATGTACATTTTTGACTGAAAACACGCACACATCTCCAGTTACCTACATAATTTCTCATTAGGCAATGAAAGCCAGCAATAATACAACTCGCCTTCTGAAGCTAAGTTTACAGCTACAACTGCTAGTTTGAGACGCACATTTGTTTTTTATGTATTGATATTCAACCTTTCTTAACACAATGCATAACAAAAAACTGGACGTTTGTGTGAAAGGATCACAGATATACTGCTTTACCAAAGTGTGTGATCCTTGGCACATAATTTAATCTCTCTTGGCATTGCCTGCAAACAACAGGGTGTGCCTAAAAGGGACCTGTGCCTAATGTCCCTTGCTGAAATGTCCAGTGTCAAAATCCCTGCGCCGGAATGTCCGGCTTCGTAGTTTGGTGAGTACCTGCACTTCTGTTTTTTGTTTTTTTGTTTTATTAGTTTATTCCAAACCTTTAACAAAAAACAAAAGACTTTACATACATTCAAGTACCAAAGGAAAGAAAAGCAAAAAGGGCCCTAGAAAAGAAGAAAAAGAACAAAGGGAACCATTAAAAAAAGGGAGAAACCAAAGAAGAAAGATAAAATACCTAAATTCCTGGAGCCAGCCGACAAAAATGATCATTAAAAAAACTTCCCGTACCTCCATGACTGGCTCCCACTTTGAAACACATAGACATCACTAAGTTGTTCCACTGTACAGCGCCTTGGTGTAAAGCGCTTTATAAATCAATAAATACAAATACAAATACAAATACTTACAGAAACTTGACAAGTGCAAACACTACCAAGTGATTTTCCCCCATTAGAAATGTTAACCACTATTCTTCTGCCGAAAGTGTGCGGGCTGTTGCAATAATAGCACCCAAAAACAGTACGGCGGTCAGTCAGGTCAGCACAGGTGGTTAAGATGTGTTTTAAAGATTCTGTTTCTGTGTCTTTCGAGCAGAATCTACAGATCAACTGCTTCTCAATCACTTCTTTCCAAATAGCTAACACCTCCCGCATAGGATACAGATGTAAGCGTATTCTCAGGAAGCTTCCTCTAGTAACTGCACATGGGAACTTCTTTAGGTATTTAGGGACCTGCATTAGAGGTCTACACTCGAGTGCATAGTTTTTCATCAATGCCAAATTGTTCCTTTTAGCCTGAGTTAATATCCAATCCTGTTGACAAACATTCTTTTTTACCAATGCAGGATTTGATATTAGGGTCAACACTGAGTCTTTTAGGAGATTCATACATTTGGCCTTCCAAGCACTGGGATGGTCAGTGTTTGTCATCAAGACATTAGCCCCCAAGATGGTCAGTTGGGTGCCATATGAGCCAACAGAGGTTTACGAAAGAGAGACAAAGATTTCCACAATGATACTGAATAAAAAGACAATAGGCCTAATTCAAAACGAATGCATGCCATGGGAAGGCTGCTGGGTAGTCTTAAAATTTGCTTTCAAAAAGCGCCTTCCAAAAGTTCCCATATTTACCAAGTTAGGTTTAAAGAAGATTCAGCTCCATTTGAGAGAATAGGAATTACTTTTTGGTTGTAAAAAGTAATCAACGGAGTCAGGGAGAACTTGACAAATCTTCGATGCAGGATCATGCCCTGGGCACTTACATTTTTTAGTTTTGATCTTAATAAGTTGGCCCAGGGTGTTTCTGCAATGCTTTGATTAACACAGACTCCGAAGTAGATGATCGGGTCAATGCGTTCTAATGGTTCCTGATTCAATAGCAATCGGAATCGTGGATTTTTTTCCCCGTTGTTCCTCCCATTAAACACCAGGATCATGGATTTCTTTACATTGACTCGTAATTAATTTGCGGCCATATAGGATTGCAGGGCGTCTAAACGCCTTTTCAGTCCTTTTGGCGTTCTATCAATCAGGAGGAGATCATCTGCATAAATGATCCAAGGTATCGGGCTCCCATTGATCTTGGGGGGAAAGCCAAGTACCTTATTTTGGGTTATTTCCATATCAGAGATATATAGGTTAAAGAGGATGGGCGCCAAGGTGCAGCCTTGCTTTAGTCTCCTATTAACCTTAATTACCTCCGATAGGAGCCCCTGACAGTTCAGACGTACCTGCATAGTTGTATCAGTATAAAGCACTTCCATTGGCTCTAATATCTCCGCAGGGCACTTCCAATCCCTCAACTTGGACCTGGTTTATGCTGTCAAAAGCCTGCTCCAAGTCCACAAAGGCAACATACAGCTTGCTCTTTCCTTTGATGGCCTGGAGCTTGAGCAGCTTTAACATAAATAAATTCAAACTAGTGCCTATACCCTTGACAAAACAAGTATGGTGGGCGTCTTGATGCCCTGAATCACTAACCCATTTGGCTAGGTGTTTTAAGATGGTTGAGCCAAATATTTTTCCCAGGCTATCGGTTGATAGTTACGCACCTCTGTT
Organism: Ambystoma mexicanum; assembly: GCF_040938575.1. Lineage (NCBI taxonomy): Eukaryota > Metazoa > Chordata > Amphibia > Caudata > Ambystomatidae > Ambystoma > Ambystoma mexicanum. The sequence continues at coordinate 574,922,474 of NC_090935.1, forward strand.
CTTAGCCCCTTTTTAAAAATGGGTATGATCACTGCCTTTTTCCAGCTTGGTGGAATTCGTTTTTCTTCTAAGACCTGTCAAAATAGGAAATAAGCAAACGCTGCCCACTCTTCAGGAACCTGCTTAAGGGCATAATTCAATATACCGTCAGGTCTGGGAGCCCTAGAGGTACTTAATTTTAGAATGGTCTCCAAGATGTCCTGTTTGTCCAGTTGCCAAGTCCACGCAGTGGTCTTCGCGGGAAGACTGACATGAGAGATAGTCAATTTATTTTTTAGAAGCGATTCAAAATAGTCAACCAATTTTTGTTTGTCAACCATTTGGGTTTGTAAGGCTTCCAGAGGGGTGCCTAATTTATGAATCAATTCCCATGTTAGTCTAGAGTTCTTTTAAATCAGAACGTCAAGCATGTTCTCCCCATTCTCCTGCATGCGTTCAGCTCCAAAACTTGCACCCAGTTTTTATATTGTTGCTGCCACGTTTTTTCTTAACAAGGGCTCGACTAATCAGTGGCATAGATCTCAAAGCCTTCCGATCGGCTCTATACCTCTTGCGTTCTTTCACCAGTCTACTGTCAAATCTGTGTTTTTTGGCAAACTCAAGTCTATGCACATAATGGTCTATCTGCTCATATTTAGCTATAAGGGAAACATAGTGTAAGGCCTCATTGTTTGTTTCAAGTCTCAAATTTAAGATTGAGGTTATGTCTATAACATCCTGCCGTATTAGCCGAATTCTATTCCGGCCTTGGGAGACCTCAGTGGCCAAACTTTCATAGACGCGCTTTGCTCAAAGAGGACGGGCCCAGGTAATTTCCAAGAGGGAGTGATCACTAGCCTCCATCTCCATGATTATCAAGGATTCTACGTCTTGTCAAGTGTTACGAGAGACAAAGCAATAGTCTAATATTGCTTTAGTGTGGCCACGGCCCCAATTATGTTTAGCAGAGATATCCCCTGCAGTGTTATTATTTAACATCAGGAGGTCCCTAGTTCTCATCTCCTGAAGCCACGCCTTTGTCCTTAGAGTGCTAGCATACTTTGAGGAATTTCGCAAAGGGGGTCATCCTTTCAAGGTTCACACATCTGATGTTCAAATCCCCCACCAGTATAATGAACGGTTCTTCCCACTGTAGCCTAGATTCATCAATTGCTCCCATGACACTATTCATAAATTGATCACAGCCCACTTTAGCGGGATTCCAATACACATGAATTAAAACAGTCACTACAGGCTCCCTCAAATCAGCATTTGTCCATTGAGCGATCACTATTTGCACCCAGCAGTTAGGAGTGCTATGTTTCAAGATTTCGACTGGCATATTCCTTTTAATGAGGATCAGGAGACCAGAGTAGGGTCTACCGTTAAGCCCCTTCAAGGCTGTATTCAGAAGGGAGATGTACCCTTCACACAGGGGCGACTCACATAGCCATGTTTCTTGCAAGAATAAAATGTCAAATTGAGACCAGTCCATTGTGCTTTCATTCATGAGATGGACAAAACCCCAAGTATTGAATGATCCGATCTGTAGGTAATACCTAGTGCCGCTCTTTATGCGTTAATGATCATTAGAGGGGGCAAGCGCTGCATGTATCCATGACCAATCTTCATCGGTTGGGGTAGGCAAGCTGCCAGAATTGGCATATTCGACTGTTCTTGCTTCTTTGGGCTTCCTAGAAAACGTGATCTTCAATGACTGATCCAATTTGATTGACGACGTCGCTGCTTTGCTGGAAGTTTTAACGGAGAGCGTGTTACTTCTTGCCTCCAACTTGCTGGCGTTGGGCTGGGCCTGGTTAGAATTTTGGACCCTGATGGGATAATCTCTCTGTTTGCACATGGTTTTGCAGGGATGTCATTTCGCCAAAATGCCAGGGGTAGCAGAAGTGACATTACATGACCCTTGACCTCTGATGACATTACAGGATGTGATGTCATTTGACCCCACCCCGAAGTGACATCACGGGAAGCGATGGAACAGGACCGTTCATCCCTCGACAAACAGGAAGTGGCATCACATAGCATTGTTTCTAAGTACACTACGAAAATTATGGTTATGATATCACTGTAAAGTGATATACATTTCATACAAGAATGGATCACCATATGTATCGTTAATATCAGTGCGTATAGGCCCATATTACCAAATCACTGTGAATGCCAGCAGACGTCCAAGGCCAAACGATAATGATGGGTAATTATATAGCACTTATGCTTAAGCGCTTCATATACAACAAATATACATACAATATCAACCAACCTGTGTTGGTACTCCTTTATCAACCTCAGCAGGATGAAAGGCTGAGTTGACCTTGCTGGGAGTCGAACCTGCAACCTGCAGATCACACACACATTGCAGCAGCCAGCGCTCAACCCACTGAGCTACCTTACCGGCTATAGTTATCAGAAAACCAGCCACTCCAGAAACAAAGAGCCACATGGTGCTGGCCACAGCCCAAGAGCCTCAAGTTTAGGGGTAGTAAGGGAGACCTCAGGGATCGCAGTTACAAAACCTGGCAACCCCTAAATGATGTCCATGGGTTCCTGGCACAGTTCATCATAAGTTAGATCTTGCCTTAACTCAAAGCCCAATGATCGGAATGAGGGGGCAGCTTCCCAAAGCATTTTTTTAATAGACTCTGTTCTCACATGTAATAGCACCCAGTCAGTTCTAGCTTCTTTTATGAATTCCACCACAAGGATGTCCTTGGAGGACATTGACCGTAGTACCGGTATATGGTGCAGCAGAATCATTACATTACATCTGTTCAGAATGAGACCATCGCCCTTTTGGGATAGGCATTCAAGAGAAAGAATTAGCAACTCTGTTTTATTCCTTGTGTCTTTCAGGTCTCTTTCTTGGTGCGTCGCGCATTAATGTGGGCTGTAATAAACGCAGTGGGATCCATAGTCTCCTTTTTTCCCACCAAAAAACTGTGGTCCGCTAGAGTCAGGAACTGGTCTTTGCCTGAACCGGAGCGGTTAGTTTGGTTCAGTTTCAATATCGGAGGGTGAAATTTGGGTAGAGGCTCAAAAGCTGCCTCCTGCTGCTGGACCGCTTCCTGTGTTCTGTTCCTTTGCAGGGTCTCCTCAGATGATTCAATCAAGTCTACTGAAAATTCCATGAAGGAGACAAAGTCGTTAGCGTCCAGCTCAGGATCTCCAGCTCTCGACGCTTTCAAATTTGAGTCATTAAGGTGTTTGAGCTCAGGTCCTCTAATCACCTCTTCACTCCTCAGAATATTGGTTGGGTTAGGCAGAGTTTGTGATGGTTTCAAATTGCATAAGAAGGCCCGAGAGGAGGTAGATTTTGCCTTCTTTCTCAGGGGCAGATTTTTGGATTTTTTACACTGGAATAATGCACTTGATCATTTAGCTTTTCGCTTATTACTGAAGATTGTATAATTGGAATCAGGCATATCTGAATTGCCAGACAGTAATACAGATTCCTTCACCAGTGGAGCTCCTGTAGGGCCTTGACGGGCCTCACTGATGACCCACTCTCCCAATATTGGATCCCGTGAAGGGTTTCTCACCTCAACTTCAACTAATGGTGGACCCTCTACTGCCTAGACTGGCAGTTTTTAGGGGAGCTGACTTTAACTACCTGATTTTGGTCTCCCTTTCTTTTTCTTTTTCTCGGGTCGGGCACTTGTGTTTTCTGCAACTGATTATCTCCCTTCTCCGATAATCTTCTCGATAGGACTCTGTCCTGGGCCCCTCCCAACTTGTAAACTGTTTTTCTCTCAGGCCAGCAGAGCTTCTGGCCCATTTTTGAGAGTCCAGGATCGCTTCCATCATAGCCCTTTCTATCAGACTAGTCTACACTCGCCATATTGCATATTCTGTTTTGCCATTTATTGGATTGTTCGGCTTCATAGTCAAGCCTGGCTTGGATTGTCATAGAGAATGCTTCGAGGTAGATCAGTTTAGAGTGGACCATAGCAAGGAGGGTTGCTTGGTCCTTGAAATCTTCATTTATAGATTTGTATCGTTTGATAAAGGGTGCCAAAGAGATTGATAATGATTAATGGTTGAATTTGTGACATCCTAGCGGCACCTACTTGTGATCTATGAGGGTGAATGTTAGGAGAGAAGACAGAATCGTTTAAGGTTGAGGGGACAGAATCTTGCGTAGAGTCCAGTGGGATAGCAGACAGAATGGGGGACTGTCAGGGATTAGTTTACAGATATTTCTGGCTCCAAAGGGGATAAATTATCTGTGCAATGGTTCCCCCTCACCCTTTCATCAACTGTGTCATTGGCAGCTTTCCACACCTGCCCTTTGTTGGGAGACAGGGGTAAGGGGTTAATTTGGTTTAGTCTCTCCTGAGTGATGGGGAAGCAAGTTCTTTTAGAAGATCGGAAATGTGTGCAGGGTGATTGTTCGTTTTCCAACTTGTCTTGCTATTAAGGGAAGCTTGAATAAGAGCGATGTCCTGTCATAAGCGAAATGCCAGCATAGAACTTGATAACACCATGGGGGCTTTAGAGATCCCTCTCTGGTGATCCCAAGGGTTTTAACCTGTAGAAAGCATCTGGGGTGGGGGTTAATTTGGCCAAGGACTGAGAAGCCTCCAGGGAGACCGCCGTGATTAATTCCCCTATCGCCAATGGTGCAATCATTCGGCAGCCCTCCTTTGGCAGGCTATTAGCGTTTTCAGGTGCTCTCACTGAAGGTTAAGATAATGCAAAAGAATGATTGTGTGCACTCGTTGTAAATGAGCCAGGTACTTTACAATTTGGGTTGCCAGAGCTTATCACATCATTGAAAACCAGTGAGGTGTTAGGGGAGAGATTCCAACCCTCCACTCTCAGCATCTCGTCGTCAGTAATGTCTAATCTCGATGGTATTTACTGGGTGGCCAAATTCAATAAAGGAGTCTTAATGAATTTTCTAGGAGCAGCCTTGGATGAAAGGAGAGGGGAGGGAAAAAGTTTCACCCGCCTTAACCAAGGCAATGGAAGAGGAGGAGGTGGGTTCTTCAATGCGAGGGGGGCGGGTGAAGGGACTGTCGCACCTTGGGTGCGTGTCTGGAGCCTCGTTCGTCCTTGCGCTGTTTCTCCCTCCGACTCTGTCATTTTGTAGTGCTCATCTATCCACGAAAGGCTAGGCAAGTTTTCCGGCTGTTAGCTGCCACCTCCAGCCGCAAACTGCCGACAACTGCAAGACTCTGCAGACTCTGTGGTGCTCTGTGCCAGGCTGGGTTTTTTAGGCTCCTCTTCCTCCTCACAAAGGGCAGTAAAGAAAGACTATGCCAGGGATCACCACAGCCACTGCGGACAACTGCAAGACTCTGCGGCGTTCTGCGCATCGCTGGAGTTTTTAGCCTCCTCCTCCTCCTCCTCACAAATGGCAGTAAAGAAAGACTAAGCCAGGGATCACCACAGACACTGCGGACAACTGCAAGACTCTGCAGACTCTGCAGCGCTCCGCGCCTCGCTGAGGTTTTTTGCCTCCTCCTCCTCCTCACAAATGGCAGTAAAGAAGGTCTGTGCCAGGGATCACCACAGCCACTGCCAAAAACTGCAAGACTCACTTCTTTTTTTCCATTTAAAGCACTGTGAATAGCATTTTCACATCCAAGATGGTGGAAATGCAAAGACTCCGAGGAGAGACACATTAATGCTCTGACATGTTTCTGGCTTTGCAGCACAACCACTGATAAAGCTGCATTCCCATCGACCACCGGCGTCTGGCAAAGGAAAACCTCTAGCTCAGTGAAGAATAATCCTGCCTCTGAGATCTGCTTGATTCTTTATAGGTAATTAGGTGTTTGTTATTGTGTTTCTTCCTTGGGTGTAAAGGTGGAAGAAGACTTATAGTTAGAGTCCCACAGGTTCAGACAATCACACAGCCGCAGCCTCATTGGTTGCCACTCGCCCCCTCACTAAAGAGCACAGGAGAAAATCAGAGTTGTCTGAGATGACGAACAGACAACGATTATTTGAATTGGAAATACATACTTCATCTGCTGCTCAATAATATGATAAAGATTCTCTAGGGCAAGGTGCAAATTAATTGTAAAACAGGGATACATCAAAATCATATTTCAAATTCTGATTATTTATCTCCCTTAAAGTTCCATTCCAGACTGGTGGTCCCCCTTCCTGTCGCTGCCTACCTAGAGACATCTAGATCCTTACAGAGAGAGTGCAGAAGTAAGACACCTTTGTGGTGTAGGAAGCAGGGGAGGTTGGTTCACTTTGATTCAGGGGTTCATATTTATTCAGGGGTCCTCCTTCACTTCCGGTCCTTGATATAGTCACTGATAGGGTATCCCAATTCGTATCCCGATTTTGGAGAGAAGTCAGTCGCCCAATCAGTGTTACATTGAATCATACATCGGCCTAGCATTCCCAGAGTGATTGACAAAATGAAAGAGTCAACCATACTTATTTATTTACTAAGCTATGCTACGAAAAGGACAAATGACTGGGGTTGCTTCCTCCCAATGACTGAATTTTCATATAATGATTCTTATAATTCGGCCATATCTGAGACCCCATTTCATATTTCTTATGAATTCCATCCTACATCCCTTACCTTACAGTGTATGATCTCCTCTCCCATTCCAGTAGCAGCAGAAATTATGAAGCAACTTCAAATGTGACTCCAAGATGTGATCATCATTTATACACCTTTATTGTACATAAGAGAGTACTAGCCAACAAGCGAATACAAAGAGACAAGAGGCACCACAATACAAAAGGAGAGACAGAGTTTGGCTGCCCACAAAAAATCCTCACATCCCTTTATGTCCCAACAAGTTAAAACCCATTCAATCGCCCCTTTTTCTTTTGAAAAAGGTTATAGACGCTGTAGCTGCGATTCTAATGCTGTCAGACATGTATAAGATTCATCCAGTCAATGTCTCCCTACTTAAACCTGTCTGACATTCTACAAAATACCTGGATCGTCATTCAGCAAACCACCAGCAGTGGACCCACAAAACGAATATGAGGTCCGAACTAAGGGGGTAATTCATGGATTATTTGCGCTGAAAAAAATGGGATTTGTGCGCCATTCTGCCCGCAAATCCCTGTTTAACAAATGGGGATTTGCGGGCAGAATGGCACACAATTCCCATTTTTTTCGGCGCAAATAATCCATGAATTACGGTGTAAATGTATACTCCCGAAAGACAGGATGAAATCATTCTTTGTCTGAGTGACTGGTTTTGTTATGGGCCCGAGGAAAGGTCTTGATTTTCAGCCAAAAATGTGTTTGCCCTGAATCATCTAAAAGGATTCTAGGCCTCCAATCCTGGAAAATATGGGGGACGTGAATTTTCATTACAGAAACCTGCATGGAAGGAATTCTAAAATTTTCAATAGACAAAAATGTGTTTTTGTTCAATGGTGAATATTATAGAGAAACCAAGGGCATAGCAACGGGAGCCAGCTATGCCCCCACACTGGCAAACTGTTTTATGCATTCTTACCAACCAACAGAAGCATGCCATGAGCAATACTGACTTCGCAGAGCAGATTGTTGATTGGTATCGCTATATCGACGACATAATACTCACATGGAAAGGCACGTGAGATCAACTGGATGGATATGTACAATATCTAAATAACAATGAATTCGGGATCGAACTAACCAGCCACATAAGTTCAACACAACTGTAATTCCTAGATTTAACAATCATGGTCATTAACGACAAACTGCTCACGAAAACCTATCGCAAACCAACAGAAGTAAACTCAGTACTATATGCAACTAGCTGCCACAGAAGGTCGGTCATCACCAACATCCCGAAAGGAGAATACATCAGAGCGAGGGGAAATTATAACACAAACGAAGCTTGGAACAGGAATGCGAATTACTTGAGTAAAGATTCAAGGACAGAGGCTACACTGAAAGAGAAAACTGCAACGATGGAAAGTAAGATCCTCCTTATACCAAAGAAAAAGAAACAATGGGATGACAGAACAATTAGATTTGTAACAAGATACAATTCTAATAGCTATGAGATAACAAAAGATTTTGAAGAAACACTGGTCGCTATTAATCATGGACCAAGATATCAGCGCTGACCTCACACCTTACCCCAGCCTTTCATTTAGTAGAGCACCACATTTATGCAATCTTCTCAATTCATCTTATATGGCTCAGAAACAGATCTCTGCAACAGACTGGCTCAGCCAAACTAAACCAATAGGATTCACCAAATGTGGAACATGTTCTATGTGTGGGTATGCAGAAAAAACACAAATTGCCAAATTCAAGGATTGTAAAGATTTTGTTATTAAAGAGCACATCAATTGTGGCACCAAATATGTGATTTATGCTATCATTTGAATTTGTGACAAAGTATTTTTTGGAAGTACTATCAGGGAACTCCACATCAATATTACAGAGCATCTGAACAGTATACATTAACAAGACCAGAAGCTCCCTTTGGCGACCCATTGGCAAGTGAAACACCAGCTTGATAACAAAAGGAAGATCCACTTTGTGGGACTACAAATTGTGAAATGTGGAACCAGGGGTGGCAACAGCGAGCGCAAGCTGAGACAACAGGAATCTAGGATGATTTGCAGACTCAGGTGCGCGTAATGAAAGTCCTGAACACAGATCACGATTTCAATGTATTTCTATAAAATGTTTTTATGCATGTGGTCAAGTATGTCCCCACCATCCTATTATCTGGCCATATTGGACCTTCAATTTAGAGCACAAATAAACTATCTCTATCAAGGCCCTTATGCAACCACTCACAGGGGCACTCCAACCTGGATCTCCCCGGACCCTACTTTACACCTAAAGAGGTAAGGCCACCCATAAAACTGACTGGGATCCTTAACAATCCAAACGACTGATCAATACTTTACTCTGCACCTATGGACTCCCCTGCACTAACAAAGGCTGCCCGAGTGCCCAATTCCCCCCATCAGCTCCGCACACCCCTAAATCCACCTGATATTCTTGTCCCTGCAACCAATGGACCTCCAATTACAATTAACCAGAATATGTGAGACTGTGACCAATGACCCACACTGCTCACTGCTGTATAGATGCATTAACATATAGCTTAGTCAATCACATGGCACTAGGTCCGGAAAAGACCCCCTTCATGCGGGCTCTAGGAAAGGACTCCAGCTATATATATAGCCTAAATACGGCTACGGATAGCGCATGTATCAAGGAGGACTGGATCCACTGTGATGCCTGGACCAGGTACTCGACGCATGCACACGCTCGCCAACACTACCTGAGTATGCATGCATGCGCGCATGTAGACAGCACGTATGCCCAAAATACGGAGTGCTAGGGCGCAATAGCCCCAGTCGCCCCTTCAGGAGTGGAAACATATCAGGACACAGCAGCAACCTAAGAGGTAAGCCATGATGGGTCTTTGACCCATCACTCCCAATCCCTACCGGCACCCCGGCTCAGAGCGCATGCCTTAAAACCCTCTGTGGTTTGAATCTGCTAAATGCATGGGACTGAACGTTCTTACACTGATATGTCCAAACACATGGGCTCGTGTACTAAGCTACGGCACCACTTTGTCATTTATGCAACAGTTACAATTCACTCTGGCCCGGCCCCCTTCACCCACTGCCCCATAGAATCACCCAAATGGATGCCAGTGGGCGCACAAGGTGTAAACCGTCAATGTATCTGCGACAGGAGCAATAGTTTCAGAGCTTGAGGCAACCCAGCACACCGTATCTCCACCTAACAGGATGGACTATATGACCACGGCAAAGGGCAAGTCATCCTACATGCTAAAATCCACCACATCCCACTATCACCATGCATCTCCACTAACACGATGGACCATATGACCACGTTTATGGGAAAGACTATGTACCAGTTATAACCCGATCACCATCTCACAATCGCCACCACATGCACAAATACACCTGACACTTTCATAGACACAGGGTGAACTAGGGAACACAGGGTAATAGGGATTAACACAGCCCTCCGCCCAACTGACCCAATGTATACATACACTTCTTCTCCCCAGCCTAACCAGGACAGCTACCAGCCCAGACTCACAGAGGGCTGATATAACCATTGCTCTAGCCTAAACAGGACAGCTCAACCAGCCCAGGAATCATAGAGGGCATGACACAATAATTGCTAGGTAAAAACAGAACATGAGTACTGCGTAATATCAGTTCATGCTGGCAATGTGCATCTAAAAAAAAACAAGAGACTAACTTAAACAATCTTCTCTCCTGTACGAGGGGACCGAGGTGAATGGCATAGAAGACTGCGTTCAACAACTCCTCTCACAGGTCATGTAAAGCAATCCCCCTGAAGCTATCAAGATGAACAGGGTGCACATAGTGGGCCTGAAGAGAGACGACTAAACCCCCCCCCCAGTGAGATATTGTGGTGAAGTCAAGGAAACAATCCTGGGGGAGGCAAGAAGGGTAAATCACATTCAGTTATGTGACTCCACAATATTTCAGGATGTCTCCTAGCCCACTCTGGCAAAGCGAAGGCTTTTGAAACCCATTACCGAGGAGCTATTGTCACGACCCACTTCCTGAAACCCCCCCGGCAGGCCCATGGGCCAGGAGGGGTCTCGGCTCGGGCCCCAAACAAGCTTAGGCATCCTTTGCCTAGGCCCTCTTGGGGCCAGTCCTGGCGCCTCTGGCGCCAGGCTCATACTTAATGAAGGCTTGTGCTTGGAAACTACTTTATTTCAATGCCAGTCAACATGGAGGCATCCACATAGCTTGGCTCCTTGGAACCAAGTTATGTGGTATAGTGTTTTGGGTGTGGTAGCCTAGGGACTATTTTACCTGGACTACTTTCTTGATGCTATTTAAACCACACCCGACTTGGAGAACACGCTTCGCGTTACTTTGCAGTCCTGCAACGTGACGCTCATGTGGTTCAGCAGCATCTGCGAACCTCGGAAGAACAGAACCTGAAAAACAAAAGGGACATCGTTATTAGCAGCAGCTTACCTGTGATTCCACCACTAGCTGCCCTCTGCTCTTGCAAACAGCATCCAAGGAACAGCGAGCCTCCCGGACCGTCGGATCTGCAAAAGGAGAGAAACAAGACATTAGACATTTACAATTGTGCCGGCAGCTTACCTCTCAAGTCCCCCATCGACCAGCACCGCCTTGGGACTTCTTGCTCTGGGTGAGCACCGCAACCTAAAGGAACAAAAGACAACAGGTTAGCAAAGGCAAGGCATCATAGCGCTGTGCATAGCCCCTACTTACCGCAAGAAGGCGCTCTCGAAACATCATCACCTGCCGGTGAGTCCAAATTCAGCCAACGTTCCACAGCGAGCTTCTGAAAGACTCTAAAGGGCAGCATCAGTGAAGTAACTAGATCGCACTCGCCCAAAAAGGACAACGCGCCCCTGCCAAGAAGGCAGGACGAAGAGCACGCCAAAACCCATATCAAGGTGAGGAAAGGTCCGGGGAGGGGCTGCAGGCTTACGGGGTGTTGGGAGGCTCTTACCCCAGTTGCCCAGTCTTGAACATTGCCCACCTGTTTTCCAGGCAGAACTTCCCTGCTGATTATACTAGGGAGCGGCTGAGAAGGGCACCAGAGTCCCTGCAGCTGGGTGGCGTCCCCGTGGATACCAGGAGAGCGTAACAGCTATGGCGTCAAGCCATCCGATATAGCTGGCCGTACTCATTCGGCATCCAGTTCAAAATGAGAGACGCAGTGCATATGGTATTCACAGCAGAGGAAGAAGCCTCACTACTGAATCTTACGATTAATGAAGAGGGAACAGTCAAAGTCGCAACAAGCCCTGGTGGGGCCAGAGGGGACGGTGCCTAGCACACAGTGCAATCATGCAAAAAAAGGGCTGACCGATGATCAGACAATGCATGGGATTTTCCCACCTCATACCGGGCTCCAGGAGGGGACCGGCTGGACAAACGCAATTTAAGCCATGTCAAGCAGCTATTTGGCCCTTGGTGCAAAACTGTTCAGCAGTTTTTGAAGAGTTGTGTTTCAAGTTGAAGTTTTTATAATGTCTCCCTGATGCTTTTAGAATTATTTTAGATGTGTTGGGATCTGCAGTTATCTCTCGAAGCGTACAGCAAACTACTGATAGGTCAGGTCACCTGGGAGGTGAGGTTTGGGGGGTTTATCTTCCAAATCAGGTATTTCACTGACTGGGAGACATATCAGGGGTATTTCGGGAGTACAAGATGGTTGGTGTGCCAATGGCAGTATCTACCACGCTGCTTCACTTAGCACAAGGGGATATCCTATAGATGCAATAGGGGTCATGGAGACAAATGGCTTACTATGGACGGGACACTTTCTAGCAAACCATGTTGGTTAATTTGGGGACCATAAATACCCAAGGCTTGAACACTCAGATAAACGTGCACAGTTGTTTAGAGAGTCGACAAGACTCCAGCTGCACATAGTAGCGCTCCAGGAAACCCACCTGTTAAAAGGACCCCAGGGTATACTTAAAAATAGGTCCTTCCCACACCAATACACCTCCTCGTCAAATAGTAAAAGGGCAGGTGTGTCGCTACTAATACAAAAAGATGTGAGTTTTACACACATAGCAACCAACAAAAACACTGAGGGCATGCATATAATGGCAGAGGGGGAGTTCCAGGGCAGGCAAATTACTATACTCTGGAAGAGGTGGGGAGAAAGGGTCAAGGGGAAGTTCCCGACGGGCATGATTAACTTTGTCATATTCTCAGAATTGGAGCCTATGACCCTCTCTGACCATGACATGGTGACGGTGAGATTGAAAGACTGGTCATACCATCGCAAAACCTACCAATGGCGGTTCCCGCAGGGTATCTTGTGGGATCCGGGATGCTTGGAGGACTTTGTGAACATCTTTTCTAATAACCACCCCGAGGACTCTGCAGAGGGCATCCATTGGGACGCGTTGAAAGCGGCTGTCAGGAGAGTAGTAACAGCTAATGCGGCCGCAATGAAGCGTGCTCGGGCCAGGCGGAGGAGCAGCTAATAAGACGTGCCGGTCATTTATTCATACCATCATCGGCACTCAGGGGAAAGAGTGGGGAGACGAGGGCAAAAAAACGGATCTATTGGATGCCTTCTAACTCTACACTTTCAGTGCCCCGAGTCAGGGGGGCAGTCAAACATACTTAAAGGGGGTGGAACTGCCTAAGCTGGTGGGAGGGGCGAAAGAATTCCTAGAAGCTCCAATAGAACTGCAGGAAGTTATCCAGGCCATCAAAACACTGAAACCATACAAGGCCCTGGGTCCTGACGACCTCACGGCCAGCTGTGTCAGATATTGGCCAAACCTATGGATGACGTGTTCAACTCTGATAAATGGCAGCCACCTCCTGGCCTCAATGCCAGAGGCCCAGGTAACCCTAATACCCAAGCCCGCAAAAGACCCCAAATTTTATGCCCATAGCATTGTTAAACTTGAACTCCAAGATAGTTATGAAAATTCTTACCACTAGGTTGGAGAAGTTTATACCTCTGTATATTAACCCTGACCATTCGGGGTTCATTAGGGGGTGGGGTACCGTTGATAATATAAGGAGTCTAATACACCTAAAAGACAAGTCTGGGAGAAATCCAAGTCACTCACTTTTGTTGGTGCTCGGCGCTGAAAAAGAGCGTGGCTGTGTAGAATGGGAATTCCTGCAAGAAGTCCAGCAGAAATTCAACTTTGGTCCCAACATGACCCAGATGATCCTCTCCATTTGCGTGAATCCCTCAGCAAAGCTGTTGGTCAATGGGGCGTTGACAGCCCGGATCCCAATTAGTAGAGGCACCAGACAGGGCTGTCCCCTCTCACTGCTATTATTTGTGCTGGTAATGGAACCCTTGGCGGCACGTGTTGGAAACAACAAGCACATTTTGGGAATAAAATTCGGGAGCCCCCGAATATAAGATTGGCCTTTTCATGAACAATGTGATTCTGACCCTGTCAGGCCCCCTAGATTCATTACGAAACATAGAATACGAAATTGACAACTATGGAAGAGTCTCTGGGTTTAGAATAAACAACACCAAATCAGATATCCTGGATTTAAATATCCCACCTGCCTGAGAGAGGACCTTAAGCAGAGACTCCCCTTTACGTGGCCCGCTAAAACTATTAAATACCTCGGGTCAACATAACAAGTCAAATCGGGGACCTTTTTGGAGTCAATTACCCAGCCTTAGTGAGAAACACCAGGAATGACTTAGAACGATGGGGTGCCTTGCGGCTGTCCTGGTTTGGCAGAATCTCGGTAGTCAAAATGAACATCCTCCCACGGTTTCTCTACTTCTTGCACTCAATTCCTATCCCTAATGCTAAAAATATGATTGGGAACTGGGATGCTATGCTACTACAATTTCTGTGGAGAGTGGGCTCCCCTAGAGTCAACAGGACCACATTGTACTCAGTTAGGGACCGGGGCAGACTATCATTTCCCAAGCTTTGGGATTATTACAGAGCATCACAAATCCACCCATTGATTGACTGGGTGCAAAGGGAGGGATTCCGAGAAACTGTGGGTAAATATAGAGCTAGCTGTAGTAGGAAGACACTTATGGACACAACCCTGTCTTTCCCAGCGACTTGAGCGCAGAGCCTCTACATGGGCCCTATCACAAGGGCTTCTCTTGAGACATGGGACAGTATAGGCTGGGCGAGGGGAACCACCACTGTCCGAGCCCGATATATCCTATTGCTTCACAACAAGGATTTCTCGCCCGGGAAGACTGACAGAGGGTTCTTGCTACGGGCAGACAAAGGGATAAGTAAATTGGGGGACTAATTTTTGAATGGGAAAAAACGCATGCTTGAGGACTGTAAGAGGAAGGAGGCCTTGAGGAGACCTTGCAGGCAAGGCAATGGGCCCTCCACCCTGTCAATGTGACACTGGCAACAAGAGAGCTGTTGCAGTTAGAGCGGTTGTTCCAGGAAGTGGCTGACGCCAAAAGGCTTATTTCTAAACTCTACAAATCGATAAACTGGCCCAAAGGGGTAGAACATCGCTCATATTGTGATGGGTGGGAGCAGGATCTGGGGCTTGGTGTTCCCACGAAGGACTGGGAAAGGATTTACAGGGTAGGTGGGGTCTTGCTCTGTCTGTGCCTGCAGGAAATCGGACATACAATATTGACACAATGGTACAAAACTCCCGCCAGCTACACCGTATCAACCCAAACAACAACAAGCTATGCTAGAGAGGGGCGGACTGGAGGGTACACTTTTGCATGTCTTGTGGGTTGTCCACTGATATTTGGTTGGAGGTGAGATCCAGACTAAAAGAGATCCTAAAAATGGACATCCCTGATGACCCTATAGTGTGTGTTCCGGGACTCACTGATGCACTACAACAAGATTGCACTACCGCCGAGCAGAGATTGTTTACTCACCTCCCGTTGGAGGCCAAACTTTCTAGCCTCCACTTCTGAAGGAAGGCAGAGCCTCCAATGATCAACCTGTGGCTTGACAAAGTCTAGAATGTTCTGGCAATGGGGAAACTGTTGGATAACAAAAAGGACTCCCTGATGCCATTCATAACTGTCTGGAGGACCTTCTTATCGTACGTGCAAAAGGACTATAACGCCCTCTCCTTCCCGGTGAGATTGTGGGCGCTGAAACTAGTCGATCTACCTTGACTGCAGAACCCTGTATAATAAGCTGTATATGCTGTCTACTAAAATGTTCGATTTGACCTTCATTTGATATACTCCTGAAGGGAGAGGGCAAGGGGGAGCGAGGGGAGGTGGCAACTATTCACAGTTGTTATGATCTTTATATACTCTACACTGGATGGGTCAAGAGTGTGTTATGATTTAAAAAACAATAAAATCTTGTTTTAAAAATAAATGACAATGATGGATGACATATTGTGGGCACAGACATCATCAACATGTGTTTTATAGTGGCAGTGCCGGCAAATTGTGTGCAAAAGGCATCATGAACAATTGCTGTGAAAGGCTTCAGTTTACTGTTGGTGACCAGGAATCTATTGGATATTGTCATGTGTTACCTTCATAATTACTTGTAAATTGTATGGGGTTTTGACCAATTGTTTAGCAAAATAAGTGCTGATAAATTTTACCATTTAAACGCAGTATTGAAAGGTTGAAATTCCCTTGCCAGCCTCCAGCTATATTTATGCATCTCTCCCCAGAGTGTTCATTTTGGTGTCTGATTCGAGTGAGCTACTGGCAAGCTACAGGCGAGCTACCAGTAGTTTGTGCTCTACAGTTTGGAGACCATGGAATTACACTATTCCACTCTCCGGAAGGATTGGCATTCTTAAGATTTCTGGCGTTATTGCAGGTGGGCCTCTTGTGTTAATATTCTGGGCATTTATAACCTCATGCTCCGTGCGCCGCTGTTTTCTCCCTCCCACTCCCTCACCTGCATCCATTTCCTGATTCAGAGCCCTCCCGCCTCCCAGCCCGCCCACCTGCCTTGATTGGTGAGCTTGCCGGTCATCATTGACCTTCTCAGGGCAGCCCTCTGGCTAAGGGGCCCGAGGCCAAGGGCGGCTCCTCAGTGGCGGCTCCAGCTAGTGTCTGCAGGTGTCAGCAGGGGAAGCCAGTGGCCAGCAGTCAAACAGCAGCTACTAGGGAAGGTAGGAGTGGCCCGGGTTAGTTATAGAACCTCACTCTACCCTGCAAGCCTTTCCATATAGCAGACTCTCAAACTTAGGTGTGTTTTCTCCTGTTTTTAAAATTGCATTGTGGAACTATTTAAAATTGCATTGTGAAAGTATTTAAAATTGCATGGTGAAACATAGGCCCTTTTCCTCACTATTCAGGACTCTCAAACTTAGGTGTATTTTCTCCTATTTTTAAAATTGCACTGTGAAAGTCTTTAAAAACCTGAGCACCGGTCATCTTGTCCAATAGTCAACTTGTCTCGTCTCTCTCTGTCTCGTCTGCTTGCATCCTACCCTGTGTCCTCCCTCATGTTCTCCCCATTCCACTCCTTTCCTCTTCTCTCCTCTCCCTACCTACTCTATGGTGCTCTCTGTCTCTCCTATCTTCTTTTCTAACTGCTTCTCTATTGACTATCCTGCTCTCCCCACTAAATCTGATAAGAAGAAGTTTAAAAAGGATATCCTGGTCTCCAACCCAGGCCTCCCTATCGCGGACACCTATACCAGCGCCTCCTCCAGGCAAACTTTCAATGACATCCTCTTTGTCGTTCCCTCGGCAGACCTATGGACTCTTCATATGGTCTCTGTGCTTTCTCCTTTCTCATCTTCTCCCATTAATGGTGGCATCCTGTGGAAGGCCCTCCTGGCCTCCTTCCACTCCTCTAAGGTCATCTCTCTCCTCTCCACAGCTCCCTCGCCTCCACCTGTTGTCTCCTCCTTGGCTACCTTGCCCTCTCGTCCGTCCTCTTCTGCCCCCCCTCGGGCTTCTTCTACACCTCCAAAGGGCGTACCTCTGATTTGTACCCCTCCCCGGAAGTCTTTCAAGGACAGCAACCTTCTCCACATTGCCACTCTAAACTCTCGCTCAGCTGTCAAACACTCCTCTGACATCTGCCGCCTCCTGGAGGAATTTGACCTTGATGTCCTCGGTCTCACCGAGACATGGTTCACGCCCAGCTCTGTCACAAGCTTTGACACTCTCCTCGCTGATGGCTACAAGATCCTCTCTGCACCCAGTTCCAACCGATCCTGAGGGGGTGTAGCCCTGAGTGGATTCCTGCCTCTGTCATTCCTACGCAGGTCTACTCCTCTTTCGAATCCCTCGTCTGCAGTCTCTCTCTCTCTCCTGGCCATTCCCTTACTGTGACTACCATCTATCGGCCACCTGGTCAGATCTCCGCCTTCCTCTCTGAGTGGGTGGACCGCTCTTCTTCGCTCCTCGTCTTAACCACACAACTCCTCCTTCTTGGAGACTTTAACATCCACCTGGATGCTTCTTGTCCTTCCACTGGACTCTTTCTTGACCTCTGAGACTCTCTCTCACTCTCTATTCTCCCCTCTGGCTCAACTCACTCTGCCGGGCACACTCTGGATGTTCTAATCTCTACATATGTAACGCTCACCTGATTCCCGCAGAGGCGCCGGTCTTGACTGGGCGAATACCGTATCTTCAAAGGTGATGTGTAACACACGGTTGGCTCTTTGGGCTGGACCTCTGTGCACTGTATGTCTGACTCGAAGAGTAAGATGTCTGCAGATAGAAAATATGGGATTAATGAACTGGGGTTATTGGGTGTCTCTCTCTTCTTCCCTTTCTCTCCTCCTGTAGAACCCCAAAGATTAACGCTCTCACCTTAGGTAAGTGAACGCCGAGCTCTCCATCTGCCTCGGGGCAGGGTGCCGTAACCAGTTTCTTCACTGGATAAGGGTGCAGGCCTCTTGACCTCAGAGGACTGCTGTCCATCGTTTACTGCACGAACGGTAAGTTCCGAGTATTTCAAATGTCTTTAAAAGTCTTTTGTAATGATGTCTCTTGTTTTGCAGGGTTCCGGCGATGGCGGATGACGGGCTGAAGTGAGTTGAGGATGGAACCCGTGTAAGGAATAGAAGCGCCTGGAAGCACATAAGTAAGCGCTTGTTGCCTGCTTCACGATGCGCACTAACTGTCCTTTTATCTTGCAGGTACAAGTTCGGAGCTGCTGAAGGGTGCCGGAATACCCACTGGGTTCGGCGTGGGAAGGAGTAATGGCACGTGAGTAATAAAGTTACCCAATGTCTTTAAACGCACCTTCTTTTGTCTTTCAGATGCGGGATGCAGCGCCAAAGGCCTCTGGAGCGTGCGAAGAGTTGGTAAGCTTTTGTCTTTCAGATGCCGGAATGCAGTGCGAAGACCTCCGGAGAACGCGAAGAGTAGGTAAGCCTTTGTCTTTCAGATGCCGGAATGCAGCGCGAGGCGTTGGTGACAGCCGATGGACCAGGTAAGAGAAGCGCTGTCACTGAAGACCGTAGTGCTAACCTGTTCTTTCTTGTCTTTATAGGTGTTGCTGAAGACTGGATTCAGGATGGTAAGCCTTTTTCCCTTAGGCCCAGGATCAGATGCAGAAGACACGATGAGCGTTCTGCTGCAGAGGATGCAGAATAACGCAAAGCAAGATTCATCCATCGGGTGTGGTTTAAATAGCCTCCTGTAGTGCTTAGGTATCTCCTTCCACAGCCTCGCCTAGGTAAGAAAAGAGTTCCTGCTTTCCAGAAGAGTTCCAGTGTTCTGAACCTAGGGAGTGGCTCCTGCCCCACCCAACAGGAAAAGTAGTCCCAAACAGAAGAGGATTAGAGGCACAACTGGCAGGTAAGTAAGCAGCATGGTCTGCTGCAGGTAAGTCCACCCAAGCATTATGAGCCCGGCGCTTCCAGCGCTGGGACTGTGCATATTTATGAGCCTGGTGCCACTGGCGCCAGGACAGGGTCCAAAAGGTCCCAATTGGGACTGGTTGGCACTCGGAACCTGGGTTATGGGTCTGCTTCCAAGGGAGTTGGGTAAGTCCTGACTTTTTGGAAGCAGAGATCATGACAGCACCCCCCCTCAAGGCCCCTCCCAAACCGGGCTTCTCCGGGGGTTTGGGCTTGTCAGGAAATGTTCGATGAAATCTTTTGATTAGACGAGGAGCGTGGACATATTCTGCAGGTTCCCAGGATCTTTCTTGGGGGCCGTAGCCTTTCCAATCAATTAGGTAAAAGAGTTTAGATTTGGAGATCTTGGAGTCCAGGATGCTTTTGACTTCAAACTCGAGTTCTCCATCAACTAGGATAGGTTTTGGAGATTTAGTTAGTCGGGTTTGAGGTTGCACGGGTTTTAATAGAGAGACGTGGAAGACCGGATGTATCTTCATGTGAGGGGGCAAGTCCAACTTGACCGCTACTGGGTTTACTATGGTAGTGATGGAATAGGGACCAAGGTATCTTGGGTTGAATGTGCGTGGTCCTTTTAGAGGTAGATATTTGGTGGATAACCAGACTTGATCTCCTACTTGATATTGGGGGGCTTCCTTCCGATGTTGATCTGCTCCTTTCTTGTATTGTTCCTTAGCCCTTTGAAGGTGAGAAACGGCTTCCTTAAAGGCTTGGGTGATTGTAGAATGCAGGTAGTCTACTGCTGGTGTTCCAAGATCTTGGAGTGGATCCAACTCCGAGGTTCGAGGGTGACTGCCGTGTAGAAGAAAAAACGGGGTTTTCCCAGTTCCCGAGTGGACAGAGTTATTGTAAGCATATTCGGCTATCCAAAGGATATCTTTCCAAGTTTTTTCAGTTTGTTGCAGCATGCAGCGTAAATACTATTCCAGAGTTTGATTGGTCCTCTCGGTTTGTCCGTCGGTTTGAGGGTGGTGACTGGTCGATAGTCTCACATCAATTTGAGCCGACCGACAGCAACTTCGCCAAAAATGAGAAATACATTGACTACCTCGATCCGAAATTAGAACTGAAGGAAAACCGTGCAGTCGGACGATGTTTTCGAGAAATTCTCGGGCCAGAGTTGTTGATGTTGGCAAGCCTTTGAGTGGAATGAATGCGCCATCTTGGAGAATAAGTCCACGATTACTAGGATCGTATTGTATCCGGAGCATGGAGGTAGATCGGTGATGAAGTCCATAGAAAGCGTATGCCAAGGGCGAGGTGGGATGTCAATAGGGCGTAAGAGGCCGGCTGGTTTTTCCTTTTGACTCTTGTTTTGGGCGCATACTCCACAGGACATTATAAAGTCTCTGATATCTTTTTTCCAAGACGGCCACCAGAAGTAGCGCTTGATCTTTTCTGAGGTTTTGGCCATACCGGGATGTCCTTCCATTAAGGAATCGTGATAACAAGAGATTACCTTTTTCTGTAAATCTGTGCTGGGCAGGTATAATCGTTCTTGGAAATACAATAAGTTGTCCTTCACTGCAAAGTCCTTTCCCTGCAGATGCCAATTCTGTATGTCTGCTGGAGTTACAAGTTGCCTGGCTTTATCCTTAACTTCCTCTATGGATTGTGTGGCGATTACACCCAGAATTCTTTGTTCGGGAATGATAGGTACAGGTTTAGGGTTGATCAAGTGTTCTTCCACTCCCATCCGAGAAAGGGCATCAGCTTTACCGCTTTTTGTACCAAGTCGATAGGTAATTATGAAGTCAAACTCGGCAAAGAATAGTGCCCAACGGAGTTGTCTAGAGGATTGGGCTTTTGCGGTTTTCAAATATTGCAGGTTTCGGTGATCCGTAATCACAGTAACGGTGTGTCGGGCCCCCAGAAGATAATGCCGCCAAGCCTTAAAGGCAGACTTGATAGCCAGAAGTTCCTTATCAGTAATAGTGTAATTGATTTCAGGAGGCGAGAATTTGCGGGACCGAAATGCCACGGGATGCAACTGATTGGTTACTGGGTCCTTTTGTGATAGAACTGCCCCCATGGCAAGGCTCGAAGCATCAGTTTCAACGATGTAGGGGAGTTCGGGGCGAGGATGTTTTAAAATTGGTGCAGAGATAAATTTAGTCTTCAAATTCTGGAAAGCTTGCTCCGCCTCGGTAGACCACTCAAAACGTTTGTTTTTCTTTAACAAGGCGGTGATGGGCTGGACTATTCGAGAGAATTCGGGGATAAACCTGCGGTAAAAGTTAGCGAAGCCTAACATGCTTTGAACACCTTTTACGGAGGATGGTGATGGCCATTTGAGAATTGCATCGACCTTCTTTGAATCCATACGCACTCCGCTAGGTGATAATATGAATCCCAAGAACTCAACTTCAGTCACGTTGAAAACACATTTTTCCAACTTGGCGAAAAGTTTGTGTTGACGCAATCTCTCGAGGACCATTTTCACGTGTTTCCGATGTTCAGATTCCGATGAAGAATAAACGAGGATGTCGTCAATGTAAACAACAACACACACATCTATGAGCTCTCTGAGGACATCGTTCATAAAATATTGAAAGGCGGCCGGGGCATTGCAAAGTCCGAAGGGCATGACCTGATATTCAAATAGCCCATACTTGGTGCAGAAGGCCGTCTTCCATTCATCGCCCTCTTTTACTCGTACCAAGTGGTAGGCTCCTCTAAGATCCAGCTTTGTATATATGCATGCTTTTCTGACTTGGTCCAGGAGTTCAGGGATCAAAGGTAACGGATATCTATTCTTAACGGTGATCTGGTTCAGGGCGCGATAATCTATACAAGTTCTAAGGTCCCCTTCTTTTTTTGGAACGAAGAACAAAGCTGAAGAAGCAGAGGACTTGGAAGGACGAATAAACCCATTTGCTAGGTATTGATCCAGGTATTGTCGGAGGTGAAGGTTCTCAGGCTCGGTGAGGGCATAAATTCTACTACAAGGAGGAGTAGATCCAGGTATCAGGTCTATCTGGCAGTCATAAGACCTATGAGGAGGTAGAGAGTTAGCCTGATCCTTCCGGAAAACATCTTGGAATTCTAGGTATTCAGGAGGTAACTGGGGAGTCTCCGAAGAAATTGCTGCCAGTGCAACACCAGGTGGAGGGTGACAAGTAGAGACACATTCTGGAAACTGAACCGTTCTTGCTCGCCAATCGATCTGAGGATTGTGTTTCTCTAACCAAGGTTTTCCTAGAATAATCTGGAACTGAGGGGCCTTGATCACATCGAACACGATCTTCTCATGGTGTCCATCTTGACTTACTAGCGTCACTTCTTGAGTGGTATGCTTTACTGGTCCGGAGGCTATCTCCGTACCATCCACCGTAGTAATGACGTCCTTTACAGCCTTGGGACAAAGAGTTAGATTCATCCTCAAAACCATTTCATGATCCACATAATTGCCGATGGCACCGCTGTCGACGTAAGCTTCAATCGCATGTAATCGATCCGGATGATCAGGGCTAATGAGGACCATAGGTATCACGAAATGCGAGGTCATGGAACTGGTTTTAACGCTCGGCAAGAGGACCTCTATTCTTGTCGGGCGAGGTCGTTTCCCTGCTCAGAGTTTGTGACCTTGGTAACTGCAGCTCCTACTGCCTTCTTGGCTGGTTTCACCGGACAGTCTCGAAGAAAGTGCCCTGAGTTTCCGCAATAGAGGCATAATTGCAACTGTTTTCTCCTTTCCCGCTCCTTTTGTGTTAGTGGTCCTTTCAGGCCCCCTATTTGCATGGGTTCCCCGGAGTCTACTCCTTTGGAAGGAGTTGGTGGTTTGGAAAATAATCGAGCATCAAACTTGGAACGATCGGCCTTCCTGTTCTGCAGTCTGTGATCTATTTGAACGACTAAGTCTATATAGTCCGAACAGTCTTGCAGGGGATTCACTACTTGGGCTAACACATCTTTGAGCTCTCCACGTAGACCTCTATAAAACAGCGTAATCCTTTTGTCCTCAGGCCATTGAGTTTCCACTATCAGTCTGTTGAAAGACGCAATATAAGCCAAAAGGTCTTGATTACCCTGTCGCAACGAAAGAAGCTCATTGTCCAAGGCCTGCCCCTGTGAATGTCTTGCGAACAGTTTTTCCATACTGAGCTGAAAAGCTTGAAAATCATGGAGAACCGGATCATCTTGATTAACTAGAGGGATCGACCAGTCTGCCGCATTGCCACTAAGGTACGAAAGCACGAAAGCTACTTTAGCTTGATCAGTTGGAAAGGCTGCTGGCCGGCATAAGAAATGCAACCGGCACTGATTAATAAATACTGCAAACCTCTTTGGGTCACCAGAAAATCGTTCGGGCGGAGCCAGAGGTACATTCCCAGGTAGGTTGATTTGCACTGGATTCATAGAGGATGTTGAAGGAAGATTTGCCCCTGATGCGGGTAATGGGGTCTGTCCGGCTTGTGACTGTAGCAATTGTCTAGCGGGATCGTCTGTTCGCTCCTTGGAAATAATCAGTTCCCTTCTTAGAGCGTTCGTTTCCTGACGGGCTGCATGCACTTCTGCTCTTAGTTCCCCAAGTAACTGGGCTAGCTGGTCGGTATCCGAGGTTTCCATAGCGCCTGGGCAGGAGTTTTGCGGTAGGCTTTGCGTTCTGTAACGCTCACCTGATTCCTGCAGAGGCGCCGGTCTTGACTGGGCGAATACCGTATCTTCAAAGGTGATGTGTAACACACGGTTGGCTCTTTGGGCTGGACCTCTGTGCACTGTATGTCTGACTCGAAGAGTAAGATGTCTGCAGATAGAAAATATGGGATTAATGAACTGGGGTTATTGGGTGTCTCTCTCTTCTTCCCTTTCTCTCCTCCTGTAGAACCCCAAAGGTTAACGCTCTCACCTTAGGTAAGTGAACGCCGAGCTCTCCATCTGCCTCGGGGCAGGGTGCTGTAACCAGTTTCTTCACTGGATAAGGGTGCAGGCCTCTTGACCTCAGAGGACTGCTGTCCGTCGTTTACTGCACGAACGGTAAGTTCAGAGTATTTCAAATGTCTTTAAAAGTCTTTTGTAATGATGTCTCTTGTTTTGCAGGGTTCCGGCGATGGCGGATGACGGGCTGAAGTGAGTTGAGGATGGAACCCGTGTAAGGAATAGAAGCGCCTGGAAGCACGTAAGTAAGCGCTTGTTGCCTGCTTCACGATGCGCACTAACTGTCCTTTTATCTTGCAGGTACAAGTTCGGAGCTGCTGAAGGGTGCCGGAATACCCACTGGGTTCGGCGTGGAAAGGAGTAATGGCACGTGAGTAATAAAGTTACCCAATGTCTTTAAACGCACCTTCTTTTGTCTTTCAGATGCGGGATGCAGCGCCGAAGGCCTCCGGAGCGTGCGAAGAGTTGGTAAGCTTTTGTCTTTCAGATGCCGGAATGCAGTGCGAAGACCTCCCGAGCACGCGAAGAGTAGGTAAGCCTTTGTCTTTCAGATGCCGGAATGCAGCGCGAGGCGTTGGTGACAGCCAATGGACCAGGTAAGAGAAGGGCTGTCACTGAAGACCGTAGTGCTAACCTGTTCTTTCTTGTCTTTACAGGTGTTGCTGAAGACTGGATTCAGGATGGTAAGCCTTTTCCCCTTAGGCCCAGGATCAGATGCAGAAGACACGATGAGCGTTCTTCTGCAGAGGATGCAGAATAACGCAAAGCAAGATTCATCCATCGGGTGTGGTTTAAATAGCCTCCTGTAGTGCTTAGGTGTCTCCTTCCACAGCCTTGCCTAGGTAAGAAAAGAGTTCCTGCTTTCCAGAAGAGTTCCAGTGTTCTGAACCTAGGGAGTGGCTCCTGCCCCACCCAACAGGAAAAGTAGTCCCAAACAGAAGAGGATTAGAGGCTCAACTGGCAGGTAAGTAAGCAGCATGGTCTGCTGCAGGTAAGTCCACCCAAGCATTATGAGCCCGGCGCTTCCAGCGCTGGGACTGGGCATATTTATGAGCCTGGTGCCACTGGCGCCAGGACAGGGTCCAAAAGGTCCCAATTGGGACTGGTTGGTACTCGGAACCTGGGTTATGGGTCTGCTTCCAAGGGAGTTGGGTAAGTCCTGACCTTTTGGAAGCAGAGATCATGACAACATACCTTCCCCTTTCGATCCTTCTCACCACTCCTCTCTCCTGGAGTGATCACTTCCTCCTTTCCTCCCAGCTCA
The DNA here is from genome assembly GCF_040938575.1 of Ambystoma mexicanum. NCBI lineage: Eukaryota > Metazoa > Chordata > Amphibia > Caudata > Ambystomatidae > Ambystoma > Ambystoma mexicanum. The sequence goes on from NC_090935.1 coordinate 574,947,873, forward strand.
CCCTCTCTACCCCTCAGGCCAAGCCAACCCCAGCACTGCCACCTACCTTCTCGGTTATCCGACCCATGAAGCGTGTGTCAGTTGAGGCTTTCACCGCCACTTTCTCCCCCACCCCTGCCCCCCTTCGCTGACTCACACCCTGACACAGCTCTTTCCATGCTCCACTCTGATATATCTGATACTCTCGATGTTCTTGCCCCTGTCATGAGGATCCACTTGAAGCCCAAATCCAAGTGCAACTCTTGGTATGACTCAGACCTCGTCACCCTTAAATGCAAGTGCAAGGAGGCTGAGAGGAAATGGTGTGCTTCCCGTACATCCTCTGACAAACAGGCTTGCCGCCTGCCCCAAAGGCAATACCGGCTCTCTGTCCGCACCAAGAAGAGAGCCCACATCCAAGCCCGCGTCTCTGCGGCATCTAACAACTCGGCCGAACTCTTTAAAATCTGCAAGGAGCTGGCCAATCCTGCTGCAGTCTCTACCTCTCCTGTCCCCTCCCAGGCCATCTGCACGGCACTGGCTTCTCATTTCATCTCTAAAACTCAGGACATCCTGACCTCTCTCTCTTCTTCTCCCCCTCCTCCCTCTACTCCCTGCTCTTCCTCTGGCCCTTCTGCGGCCACCTCTCCTCCCTCTTTCTCTACCTTTCCCCTGGTCTCCTCAGGCAAGGTTTCAAGACAAGTTCGATCTATGAAAGTCTCATCAAAACAGGTTCACCCCTGTTCCTCCAAAACCATCAAGGACCACATTGACACCCTGGCTCCTACTCTGGCTAATTTCTGCAACCACTCCTTTGACACTGGAGTCTTCCCCTCCCCCCTGAAGCACTCCCTTGTGCACCCTCTTCTTAAAAAACTCTCTGCCGGCCCTTCCTGCCCGGCTAACTATCGTCCAATCTCCATCACTCCTTTCCTGGGCAAACTCCTGGAAAAGCTGGCCATCTCCTAACTTAATCTCCACAATGAATCTGTTGGCTGTCTCCATGATCATCAGTCTGGCTTCAGAGCTGCCAGAAGCATGGAAACTGCTCTCCTGAACATCCGTGAAGACCTGCTCTCCAACCTTGATTCCAACACTCCCTGTGTTCTCATCTTACTTGATCTCTCTTCTGCCTTTGACACGGTCAACCATGCCATCCTGCTCAACCGTCTCTGTGATAACCTGGGTATCACTGATGAGGCCCTGGCTTGGCTGACTTCTTTCCTCTCTGATCAACCCTCCCAGGTTCAACTTGGGTCCCTGCTCTCCCCTATTTCTATCTATACCTGTGGTGTTCCCCAGGGGTCTAACCTCTTTCCTTGGCTGTTCAACCAGTGGTACACAAGGAACAATTAAAAGGGCTGTATTGACAAGATTTCTTTGCGTAAAAAAGGCCTAATTTGCATATTATCTGGGGGGTGCCCACATCACAAATTATATTTTCAGTACTAATGGAGATATAATATGCACACATTGAGAGAAAAGGGCACACTTTTTCAAGTAGTACAAATCACAGGTAAGTAAAACAGTGGTAGCTGTGTGAGCATCATTGGAAAGTAAATGATCTGATCACCAAGAGGACACCTAGTAAAAGGACACCAAGTTAAAGTACTAGCCGTTTCGTGATCTAATCGCACTATGCTGCCATTACAAAAAAGCAAGTTGGCTCAGTTAAGATACCATTAGAATGAAAAAGTCAGATGTCACGACAGGAATGTATTAGGGGATGAAGATTAGTTTGCTAGTCTACAGAAAATGTCACATGGAAGTCAAGGGACGATCAACAAAGAGACTTGTTTATACAACAGAAAAGGACATAACGCCCATTGTTGGCAAGCTGAGAGGGTTGTAAAGATCAAACTTGACTAGCGTAGTATATTCAGTGATCGGTGAGAACTGGACTTCAATTGTGAAGAAAAAACTCAGATGTTTTCAGGAGTTCGAGACTGTGACCCTTGTATGAACATGGAAGCTGCTATTGTCCTGATAAATGCAAGGGGTTCATTTTTAACACGATAAAGCATAAAAAGCATGCATACAATGCATGTGTACAAGTTGCATGCACGCTTTTTACACTATGCGATACTGACACTGATTTGTATGGCGGAACAGGGGCACAGAATGGAATTACCACTTTCACCACATCCGCTCTGCCATTCAAATCTGTGTGCATTACATCCAGCATCTAATGTTGATGCTGGTATAATGCACTGGATTCTTATGTTGACATCTGCTTTTTAATGCACAGTTACCTGTTACTGAATATTTCTGAACTGATTTTAATATTATGCAAGGCTAATCACTTCACAAAACTAGACCTGTGCAATGCATACCCCCAAGGGTATCGCTCAAAAATAACTGAAATATATATTGCTGAATGCACTTTCACTGCACATTCGGCAGAAAAGAAAATGCTGAAACACACAAAACAGAACAAGGGGAGCGGTGGTTGCAGGGGTGTCCCCCACTCCCGTTGGAAGGTATAATATGTTCGGGGTTTGCCGTGGTGTTCCCTGATTCCTTTACATGGAATTAGACGAGCAATAATGTTTTAAAAAAAGGACCCTGCAGGCCGAAGTTCCAACCCACTGGGGGGTAGGGAACTGACGTCACAAGGAGAGGGGTGAGACGAGGCACAGGAAAGAAGGTAAGTGTGCCTCCAGGAAGTATTTTAGGGTAAAGGGGTAGCGAGCATGGGAGATGTGCGAAAGAGTAATCTATGAGACTACTAAGCACCTCCATTTTCGTATTCGAAATTTTCAGACACAATATTAGGGGGCACAGAGTGATCACATAGCTACCCCCCAAGTCAAAATGCATGCCTCGCCCAACCCTCTTACAGCCTTACAGCTTTCATTACACTGGTGGCGGTTTTTCAAATGAAAAGGATACCCTTTGACTTCTTATTGACTGCTTCTGTTTCTTTTTTACTGATGATGCATTATCTCCTCACATATGGTAGCCCCAAGTTGAGAAAAGAAAAAATGGTAATTCAATCAAGCAATGGTTCATTATTTAGGGTACACAATTGCAGGTGAAGATATTAAACCAAACATGATCTAATTAGTGCTAGTGCAGGGGCACCCACACAGCCCAATGAGTACAGATCAAAATATATCCTTCCTTGGTCTCAGGAAATACTGCTCTAAAATCATTCCCACATTTTCCACCAGGATGGACTCAAAATGTGATCTACTGGAAGGAGGCCAAGAAATCAACTGGACAGAAGAGAACCAAGCATCATTTGTTGACACCAAGCACTAAGGCCATTGTTAATGTACCATGCCTACAAACATCCTATCCTGAAATGTGGGCAACACGTATTTCAGGTCTTATCTGTGGAACACAATGTTTAAAACTCACTCAATTCGAAAACAAAAACAACTTATTCATATACTGAATCCTAGAGGAATGAAAACAGCCACTACAAGATAGGGTGGACTTGCAGCCATGAATTCAAAATAGTTACAGGAATTCACTTTTGATGCTGAACATTGTGACAAATTTGACGATGTCATCACACCTTTCCAGGAGAAAGTCTCTCCTCTTGTGGCCAGGGAAAGGCAGAAGCTACCTGATCCGGACCCTGGCAGTGGCCATCTGAGGGAGGACCACATGGGGGAGACGACCTTCATGGGGGTGGAAGGACATTGCCGGGTGAAACGCGCAAGAACACTGAACAAGCCACAGAAGACTGCTAAACCCAAGGAGAGTGAACGGATTACCGGGGTGCTTCAGGGTGAATGCCGCGTACGATACACAGTGTGTGAGAGCCAAAGAGAAGGAAGTGAAAATGTTGCCACCAATACGAACATTGTTACACGTCTAAGCAAAGATGGTAGTTGACACCAATGCGAATATTGTTGAGTCCAGAGAAGGACAGTGAAACTGATATAAACATTATTAAGAGCCACATTAGTACGGGCCAAGACAAGAGAAGTAAATGTGACACAGATATTGTAAGAAAAGGCTCGGTGACCCAGCATATGAGAAGGATTGTTTTCTGGATACATAGAGAATGAATGAAAGCTGGAAAAGACATTGCAGGATAGTGAACCAGGCAATATGGAAAACCCTTGGCAGATAGTGAACCAGGAAATGTGTGAGTCTAGAACTCACACCCGAGTAAGAAAGTTGTAACACCTTAGCAGGTGAGTAAACCAGGGGTAAGAAGAAGAGTAAGAGAAACAGAGGATTGAAATCCCATTCTAAAATTGTCAAACATTGGGAAAGGGAGGACTCAAATCCTTTATAAAGTGAAGTTATAAATGTAAAATACCCTGGCACGAGAGTGCACCAGGGGAAGGGAAAAGACTGAAAAATACCTCTCTATGAAGTTGTTAAAACAGTAAAAAGAGAGTTGTAAGTGCTTAAAGGAGGTTTAAGGCATTCCCTCTTGTACAAACCTTTAATGAGAACTGTGTATATTATAAGATAATTATGTACTTTCAAGTAAATTGTGTACTTTAAAGGAAATTCAAAGGAAGAGCATTTCCGCCCTGAACAAAACTGGAACTTTGACAAAGTAAAATTTGGACCATTAGAGGAAATCTAGGGGAAGGTGTGAGAAACCAGAAGGTGTCTCACCCGTTAGTCCCCGGGGGTCTCTCTCTCAGGTGGCCAGGGCACGGCCATCGCCTTTGGATCCAGACCCTGGGGGTGGATCAGTGCGGGAGGATCACCTGGGTGAGGGGTCTTCGGGGAGTGGGAGTGGAACACATGATGGCGAGACGTGGTATCCCTCACTTCCCTGCAACACCTTTACCCCATCCTACCCAGTAGGTTATATGGAAACTCTACCCTCTATCCTTTTTCCTGCACGAACACTTTCACACGGACAGCCTGCTGTGGGAGAAAACAGACTCACACCCGACCCATGTACCTGACATGTCCCACTACTATGGTCAGGCAAGGTCAAGCAATTAATGGTAATCATTCACACCTGGCTTACATTAAACTTACCCACTTGGATAAAAGGCAGAGCACAAGAGCACACTCTGAGTGAGGCAAAGCACACGAAATAACAGCAGTTTCAAGATGGCAGCAGAACGACGGAAGAAGGACGGCAAACCACTAAGGGTGCACAAGGAGGGAGATACCTTGACCTTTCAGGTGGAAAGCCACTACTTTCTAGACACCTTTGGATTTCGGAGCACAAGGCCAAGAAACCAGACTGGAGAATCCTGTATTGTGTGTTGGAGATACCCTGGGCCCTCCTGCATGGCTGATCGAGTAGGAGAGAAGCAGCAGCCACTGTTGTACCGTCGTTAGCTCCAAGATCAAAGAAAGATGAACAAAGCCGGTGAGCTGGGGAAACCGATGCAAGACTGGTCTGTGTTGAAGTAAACATTGCAAGCAGCAACATTGTATACAAAGAGCAAGGATAACGATTGCTGAACGCATGTGATGAAAGATGCAAGGACAGCCTAACGGCTGATGGATGTTTAAACTGTAGCAAAGAAGATAACAATAGTCGTGACAGAGTGGTCTGGCACCGCGAGTGTGCTCAATTGAAGGTCTCTGTAAGATATGCAGCCAAGAAGTGGCAGAAACTAAAGTAAAAGATAAAGAATAAGAATTGGTGTGATTTTAAGTGGTCCTGCAATGGTTTAAGCAAAACCCATCCCACAATCGAAAGTCTTTGGTTTTTTATTCAAAGGGGCCTAAGTCCAAGCCCAAATGAAGGAGACCAATCATTAAACATTGTGCTAAAGGGATCTGATCCCGAACTAGGGGGATCCGTGGTTGGAGTGCGAACGAGGGACAACAATCGTGAACATTGTGCTAAAAGGATCTGAGCCCGAACGAGAGGGATCCGTGGTCCGAGCCCGAATGAGGGAGACCAATTGCAAACCTGTGAATGTGAAAATCCTGATAAGAAAGGAACTTTGGTGTTTGTTTGTTATGTCAGGCTGTTGGGAGTGTGGGTGCATGCTATCGTTTTTGTAGTCATCAAGAGAAAGTTAATAAGTCCTGGTGCTGCCCTACTTTAGGACCCTGGACTACATTATCCAGAAGCATGGGTGACACTGCTAGGGGCGTACAGCACACAGGTCTGGCTTGATAAGGAGCGCCTCTGCCGGGGCCAGTTACTGGTGATTGGCGGTTAGAGGCACGGGCAGAGGGCGTTGGCTGAACTCCTGGAGGAACATGGAGTGTTAGTTCCTTTGGTCACTGAGAACGCGGCAGTCCTTTCAACAATGCTTCCGGGCCACAGCGGTGATGCCTCCGGGACTGCAGGGGTGAGACGGGAGAGGCCTCAGTTCCGGCGGTGTGAGAGTTGCATACTGCCTGTCAACTATCGCTCGGGAGTCCTGACAAGGTTACAGAGCCTCAGATAAGTGGCCTTGTTGAATGCTAGCATATTTTCAGAATACATGCGGTGTTATCACGTTATGGGGCCATGTTTGAAAATAAGTGTCTGTGTTACGAGGACCAAGTTGATGTGGTGCACACAAGTGTGGGACATACGTGTAGACATGTGTGAGGAGATGGCCCACTTATGTAGGCTCCCGGGCAGGGAGGTTATGGTTGCCTAATTTTAATTTCCTCTGTGTTTGAGGTTCACACATGGAAATGAAGGAAACAGGGTGTACAGAGCTAATCAAGACACCCAGTATATGTTGTATATGTTATCATTTTATCAGTTCATCATGTCATTCATTGTTCATGCCATTGTTATGTTTTATGTTGCTTACATCTGTATGAGGGCAAACCTCACCGAGATTGGACAGGAGAGGTTATGACGTAGGTTGAATCTATTATGGAAAGTTAGGTGTTCTAGGTTCACGAGATAAGGTAAATGCAGTTACCCTAACCCTCTTTCCGGTTTCCCTATACCCCCCTTATCTATCCACAACCTCTCCCAACCATGGTGGGAGGGGTTGTATACATTTCGGCTTCTGTGGTTCGGGAGGGGGTGTCGATACCCTCTACTCTATATGGTCATGACAAAGGCCGTCTGCAATAAGAGACTGTAATTGGGAGAGAGACTTTGGCAGAAGGCGCTGATGCCTATGCTTTGAACTGTTTCCTTGTGGCCAAGAAGCCAGAGTGTGTGTGAAGCTCAAACGCGACGCCTTGTCCCGTGCTGAAAACATGGGGAAGGGAAACCAACTGCTCAACTATCCTGACATATCATTACTTTAACAATTGTCTTTTGCCTACATTGTTGTTCCACATATTTTGTATTTAGAAGTAAGAATTGGCAATAGGTTTATTAGTATATGCCCTTTAATTTTGACAGAGACTCCACTAGACTGCGTTATTATTATTTGATGGTCGTAGCTTGCCCCCATCCTTAGATTTAGGATTAGATAGGTGTTCAACCAACCCATTGAAATTCAATAAACACCCTTGAACTGTGATCACTTGTGTCTGTCTTCACTGTTTGATGCCATGCCTTCCTTACATGTGGTGTCTGGAGTGGGATGTGACTCAATTGAGACAAATTGGGGGACCCCAAAATTCCAGAACAGAGCCTCAAATCCCTCAAGCGCCATGAAAGAATCCATAGGCTTTGATATTTGTAGCAGTAGGGAAGCTACTATCCCTCCAGGGAAAAGAGGGATGATTGCCACTGATTTGTTCTTAATACCCCCTGAGGGTTGTTATATAAGATTGGCACCAAAGTCTGGCCTAGCGCGGAAGTTTGGTCTGGATGTCCCAGCAGGCGTCATAGATCCCGACTTCCGGGGAGACGTAAAGGTTCTCCTACAGAACTATGGTGAAACGCCATTCGAAATACATTGTGGGGATAAAATTGCACAGGGAATTCTTGAGAGGACTCTATTTCCCAATTGTAAAGAAGAAACTGAACAAGAAGAAACTGAGAGAGGTAGTTAAGGTTTTGGAGAGGCTGATGACCCTCCCACCCCCATCGCTGAGACAAAGAGGTAAGAAGAACCTACCATCCTTCCCGATCTAGCCTTCGCCTAGCGAAATGGTCCAGCAATCGCAGAAGTTTTTTTTGTAAGTGATTACTGAGGGAGAAGGACTAGAAAAGGGGAACCCCTTTTTCTTTCTGAAACAGGGATTGCTATATAGAAGGGAAACCTCCAGAGAAGGCCTAAGGAAACTCAATTAGTAATCCCCAAAACCCATCGTAAAATCGTACTAGAGATTTTACATTCTCATTTGACAGGGGGACATTTAGGACAGTCTAAAACCCAAGCTCACATCAGTGGGAAATTCTACTGGCCAGGTATCCATGCTGACATAAAGAACTTCATCCAGACATGCAAAATATGCCATAAAACCAGCGCACAAATTCCCTTATCTGCCCCTCTAAACCCCTTACCGAATATAGAAATCCCTTTCTCCCGAATAGGCATGGATATCGTTGAACTGTTGGAAACCTCTAGACTGGGTAATAAATATATTCTCGTGATTGTTGATTACGCTACCCGATACCCGGAGGTATTCCCAATGTGGAAACAATACAACCCAGCAAATCTTAAGACACCTACTACCATTCTTTTCTAGGATTGGTTTCCCCAAGGAAATTCTAACGGATAAGGGATCCAGGTTTATGAGCAAACTCATGGGTAAAGTCAAGGAATTACTACATATTTTCACCTTAAGAACCTCAGTTTACCACCCCCAAATGGACAGATTGGTTGAGAGATTTAACAAAATCCTTAAGATGATTATGAGAAAACTGGCGGATCAGGATGGAAAGGATTGGGATAGCATCATCCCCTGTGCCCTATTTGTAGTGAGAAAGATCCCTGAGGCATCCACTGGCTTCTCTCTTTTCAAACTACTTTACGGTAGAGGATAAAGAGATGTCTGGAAGTGTTTCTGTGTTTCCTGTTACTTGCTGACAGTGATTGTGTAACAGCAATTTTCCTTCTGTGGAGACGCAGCGGAAACCGAGCAGCTGTTCCTTTAGGGATTTTGGCTTCAAAAACCCTCGGTGTACGCAAAGCGTCACGAAGCGTCCGCAAGTGTTTCTGTGTGTCCTGCTACTTGCTGAAAGGGTTTGTGTAACAGCAATTTTCCTTCTGTGGAGCCGCAGTGGAAACCGAGCAGCTGTTCCTTTAAGGATTTTGGCTTCAAAAACCCCAGGCTTACGCAGAGCGTCACAACGTTTCCGAAAGTGTTTCTTTGTGTTCCTGTGTGGCACGGGGTCCGACTCAGAAGTGAGTAACCACACCGGTCCCTCTGGATAAAGTACGACCCAAACCTTTTACATGAAAGTAAGGTAAAGTGGAAGATCTCGTACTATATCTGGAGCCATATTTGGAACTGTAATTATTGAACTGCTTAGGGACAACCTACATAACTCGCTGTTGCTCAGGAAGACCTTATTTCATCATTTGCTGTGCTCGACTCCAGCGTGACTCCAGCGCGTTACAGCTGGATTGCGGCGAGCATGTGGTTCATGAGGGTTCCAGAAACCGGGAGCTGAGATCTCCCCCACTTTTAAGGGATTCCTCCCCATAGGGCGAGTCGCTCACTGGATTTAGTTCTGACCATGGCCGAGGAGTCCCTCCCTCGTACGAAGGATAAGCTGTGCCTCCAAAGCGAGTCGGCTTCCCTAAAGACATCGGGCTCAGCCCAGCCAAAAAGGGACACAGTGTCAAAGGTTTCCCCCCGGCTCACCTGAGTTCTCTTCTTGTGGCATTCCGCGGAGGACTCCTTCTCCCGGCCGGACCGGGACTTGTATAAGTGCGCGCGAGTCGAGTCTGACTCCAGCGCGAGCGTTCAAAGTTCCAGGAAGTCGCGTGTTCCAGGACGTCCAGGAAGTGGATCGAAGAAAGGTAAGAGATACTGGAAACCGGGGAAAAGGGAAGAAAGAATAAGGGAGTTGGCCAGGAGCTTGGAAGGGTAACGCCGAGCAGCACACACACGTCAAGACACTACCTAGAGATAGCGTTGAGACGCGCGGAGGCGCGGGGGCGTGGCCCATTTATAGAACGTGTCGTGTCCGACGTACAGGCTAGTAAGGAACACGGCACTGGGCACGGCCATGTTGGAAGTATCAAGGAGCACACTCTCCGTCTGGACCAGGACCAGGAAGACCAGAAGGGGCTATGTCCATGGTTCATGACACACAGCGCTCAATTTAGAATCTGCCCCAGCAAAACTGCCCACAGGAGTGACTATGGAAGGGGAGCGTGCAGCAGCAGACTTGCTGGGTGGGCCAGAGGTGGCTGCTGCTGACACGCTGCAAGCAGCATTAACCTTGGAAGATTTAGCGATCACTTCCCCTGGAAGTGTCTCCTACAACGCTCTCCCGGTCCCTTACTGCACACCAATGTTAGTTCCCTCGTTCAAACATGCAGATACTAGCAAAGACAACAGTAAAGACCCGTTGGCAATAGGGTTTAACGTAGGGAATGGGAGCCTGGAAGAAAACATAGCCGAGCCCAGGACTAGGATAGAGATGCATTTCAAGAGAACTTTTCCGACCCTCTGTGAGGGCGACAGTGAGTGGTAAAAGAGGAAACGTTCCTTTTAAAAAAAGAAACCTTGGGAAACAGAAATGAATGTGTCGGCAGCGAAATAGCCGACCGGGTCCTGTTGGACTCGGCAGCCAGGGTGGAGCAGGACATGCATTGGGGCGCACGCCCCATGGGGTTGGGGGACTCTCACTTGGAAGCAAATAAATCTCGGCCTTTGCATCCCAACTATGACCTCCGTTCTACACGAACAGTGGAGGACGCCCAACGCCCTGGTGGCTCCAAGCCGCACAACAATGAAAAGGGCCTTGTGAATGGTAAGGACGGGTCTGATGTCTGCAACCCCTCCTCCTAAAGTACACAGGCCCAGGTAATTCCCCCAGCGATGGTTAAACCAAGTGAAGTGGCTAAAGTTCTAATTGCCTGCAACAAGGACCTAACGACATTGCCTGCGAAAGAGACCGTCAAGATGCAGTCCACTAAGGAGATCCAGAGTGAAGAAGTGGGCAGATACCATGAAGAGGAGGGTGGGTGAGATATGGCCCCATACATCAACAGACCTTCTGAGCGCTTGGAGCTTGTCAAAGGAAGCTCCATTGAGAGCATCCAGGTGGTACACCTGGCTAAAATAAAGTCGGTGGGCTCTTTGAGAATTGAAAGGACTCACAGCTCGCACCTACATCAATCTCTATCATCCTCTTCAGAAAGCTCAGCATCTTCAGAAACCGACACTCCCCTGAGGGTGTTGGATAGCAGAAGACTGAAAAGGCGGACCAACTACAATCATGGCAAAGTAAACCCTACAGACGAAACAGGAGGTGGAGGCTTGGGCATGGTCTTAATGCCAGCATTGAACATGTTTATCCCTGTTGGCCCTGTTTATCAAATTGTATGAGGCCTTGAACGACAGCCTAAAGGATCACTCCACAATGCTTGCCATGATGCATTCATAGCTGATTTTCTTTGAAGGCTTTGTGACCTCCACTCAGGGCGCATATGAAAAAAGCATGGAGGCAAATGCAAACTCACTCAAAATGACAATGGAACCTTTGATTCAAGAATGTAACAAACAGAAACTACTCAGACAGGTGCTTGGGGATGTGAGTTGTTGCCCCGACCCCACAGAGGAGAGGAAGAAAAGTCTGGCCGCAGGGCTTGTGGCCCCTTGTGAGGGGCAGGGCCTAAGACTGCTAGAGAGTGGATTTGTTGAGGGGGCCCCTCAGTCCAACAAGAGTTTTGCTTCAGGTCCAGCAACAGGGGTCCAAAGGTCTGGAGACCAACCCAGAGTGAGACGTCCGTTGAAGAGCAGCCCTGTCCCTGCTCTAGTCGACAAATCAGCCATGTGCAAAGTCATCGGATTATGGAAGATCAGAACCCCGTGGAGAGGGAAGTTGATGACCTTCCCCACAAAGAGTGAAGGTGAGGTGGGTGTGTAAGTTAGCCGGCCGCCATGCCAAGAGCTTTTGATTGTTCAGGCTGGTGAAATTTCTGATGGTGAACCATCTCCAACAGATTCAGTCAAGCTGCTCTTAAGTCTCTCACACACCTCCCGGAGTTATAACGCCCAAGAGGATGACGGGACTGTCCCCTTCCGGTACTGCACCATTGGTACCACCTGAACGGTCCTTTAAGATCAGCAAAGGCGGGCCTGCAGCGGGGGCATCGATGGGGGGGTTCAAACCCTGAGCCTTCTACACAGGTTTTGGTGGCCAAAGCTTTCCCTCACACTAATAAAACAACTGAGGGTGCATCAATGGAAAGAAAAGCCAAGGGAAAGGATGGCGCATTGTTGAAAAGGAATCGTGTGGAGGCGGATAGCAGTAGTATCTTCTTGCCATACCGTGTGGAACCTTTGATGACGTTGGAGCAAAAGCGATATGCCCTGTCAAATAAATGTGTGGAGGCGTCAAACTGAACGCATGGCAAGTCGAAACCCACCAAGTACGATGGGAAGTGGGCCCCCTGGATCCACTGTGGTGCCCACTGGTCCTGTACCAGCCATAAAAGTGGCAACATGCAACCTGAGCAGTGGCATTCCCAATCCTCCCCAGGCGTTGGAAGTGGGTGCAGTGCTTGTTAGAGGGAAAGTTCAAAACCCACTGTTTAGTCACTGAGGGTGTGTGAACGATGACCAGTCCAAGTCCCTGAGGGACATTAAGAGCGGGGTCCATATGGAAGGTTTGTTTAGGCCTCCTGATGGTCTTATCCTAAATAGATCCACATTTTTAAGACTCTTTCATTGCATCCCTAAACTGAGAACTATTGAAACCTGGGACATCGATCTTGTGGCCTTTACTTATGACAATTGTGTAGACAGAGTGCACATACACTTGGCAACTAGCTATGATAAATATCTGTTATTGGATGAGGATGCGGGCTTGCCTTCTTTGGGGTTTGATTTAAAAAATCTGGGTGACTCTCGGGATGCACAAGTGGGGGGTGTGGGAGCAATGGGCCATGGAGAGACAGGGGCGGGGTGGGTCTCCATCAATGTGTGTTCTTGGGGGCAGCTCACCCCTGCGGCCTTGAGAAACCCCAATCTAGAGGCAGTGTACCAGGCGAACACCCCTCACAAATCGCAAGATGGCAAAGAGCCCACGCCTTTAAAATTTACCGTATTGGTGGATGACAGCCTGACACACCAGAGGAAAGTGATCACGGGTAAAATGTTAAACAGCCTCTTGGGCTTGGCTCGCAGAGGCTTTGTTGGTCCATCAATTCCAGAACTAGCATGAAATAGTGTCTGGGGAGGAGGGAATCACATTAATCTCATGAAACAAACACCAGGGGATTGAACATCATTTTTGGTACAGGTATACCCTATGCAAGCTAGGCAAATATTATCTGCTTGCAGGAAACATGGTTACGTGTCCCACCAATAATGGAAGGCTTCTCAGTTATTTTGAACGCAGCCACAAAGGGACGAAAAGGTAGACCTTCCTCGTGGCTACTGTTGGCGGTGGACCCGGGTACTAAACTAGTGGTAAGGAGGTGTGAACACCCAGACCCCTATATACAGATGGTGGTTCTGGAAGAGGTTCATCACCAGGGGAGGGATTTTCACATTATTTGTGACCTTTACTGGAAGCCGGGTGCTAATGGAATTGAATTGTTTATAGATACATTTGCAGACACCCTAAACAAATGCCTTGTAGCCCATCCAAGTTCCGAGATTGTTGTTTGTGGAGATTTTAACTTGGCTGACTTTGAAGTGCTTGGAGGTAAGAGGGCGGGGGACAAATCTAAGAGGGGGCTGTGGGCTTAAGAAACAAATGACAGCAGTCTACATAAACCCAATGGCCTTGTAGCGGGAGATATCCCAGGGAAACCCACGTGGAAAGGTCAGGGTAAGCCCAGTACAATTGATTACGTTTTCGTAACTGATAGGCTCCTGGAGTTTGTTAGAATGTTTGATGTAAGATATTCCTCTAGGAGTGATCATAACATTCCATATGTCCGTTGGTCTACCAAGCAGGCCTCACCCAAAAAAAGCTTTGTCCCTGGCATGGAGGTCAGCCCGGGGCGTAACTGACTCTGAATGACATCTAAGGTAAATCGAGATTCTCCCCAAGAGATTATGGGGTCCCGGGAAAGAACCAAGTGAGCTGTCGGAGGGGGAGGACATCAACTACCTCAGATTCCTGTTGGATTTTTCTCAGTAGGGGGTTGTTCAACTAAAACTGATTTTCTCCCGAAACACACCTTTAATTGGGTTGTTAAAAATAAAAAGAGGCTCTTGAGAGCCGGTGTTAGACTCATCCGGGCTGTCAGAGGCCCCAGTATGGGAGAGGATCTGAGGAAATGCCGCCAGAACTATCGCAACTGGCTGAAAAGGTTCAAACGGAGGTTAGATCTAGCCAATTCCGAATTCATGCTAGCTCAAATGAAAAACAAAAATGTTGCCAAGATGTGGAAACTGATTAACTCAGGGGGGTCGGATCCTAGAACAATCCAAGTTAATGCAGTCTCTGAACAACGATGGGTGAAACATTATTCCAACCTGTTTGGGGGTCAGAAAGGAGGGGGGATCCCCCAAATTACATTGAAAAAAGTCTGTCAGCAAATGAACACAATACCGTCTATAAAGGCCGGTTTGAAGCTACCATGATTAAGAAACGTGTTTGTATTACCTATTGGCCTGCAATGGATGCAGATGTGGATTTGAAGATTCAGTTTTGTACAGAAGGCATATAGAGTGGCAAAAGGTTTTCCACAAGACAAGTACCTTTCCAACAAGTAAAGTGTCTGGAACAAGTGTGGAAAAAGCCTGCCCTAGACTTCATAGCAGAAGGCATAATCACAGCCTTATCTTTTGTACCTAATACGGACAGTGGTATAATTTTAAAACCCCATATACATCACATTCAAGTTCCTTCGAGTCCACCTGCATCCATGACGGTGGTTAGTACTGCCCACCAAATGTGTCAACGTGATGTGTCTTCTGCCTCACAGGCGACATTCTGATATATCCAAAGTAACTTTTGACGATGACTCCTTCCTTGAATTCTGTGAATCTCTCGATAAGGGGTAAGTGAGACAATATAATCAGAAATGCCTCACAGGATGATGGGGTAGAAGATTCCGAATGGATGCCGACCATGTACACCCCGGTAGCATTTCAGAGTGTAACCTCGGGTCGGAATTCTATGGAGTCAGCCTTGCACTTGATTTTGCAATCTTTAGTAAGGCTCTAGGACAATTTAACACTGGATGAATAATGTAGAGCATATTCTGTTGAATCAATGTATGTCATCTCCGCCAGAGGATTATGCTATGGAAAAGCGGGCTGTGCCAGACAAGGCACAGGCACAGGAAGTGGCCGGCTGTAGTATGGATATTTCTGCTTGTAAAGCAGTTCTTACTTCAAAAGGCAATTCAAGTGCCTGCCACATTCATTCATATAGCGAGTTGGTAGAGTGTATCAACCTAAGTAATGCAACAGTTGCAGAAGTGGAGCTAACAAATGACCAACACATTGCAGCTGTTACAATTAATAATGAATCCTGTGTTGAAGAGCCAATTACTACAACTATCAAAAAACCCTGTGTTGGAGATCCAGCAGCTCCGGAAGATTCCCGGTCTCGGAGCAAGAAGGGTTAAGGAGAGGAGGGGCTGAAAAACAAAGGGTCTTTGAAAGAAAGATTCCAGAACATGTCTGAGATCTTTAAATATCAGCCATAACGATATTATGGTGATACCTGTAGAAGAAGATCCAACTACCGTAGATAAATCTGATGAGGACAATGGGACTAAGGCAAATAAGAAAAAAAGAACAAGGCAAATAAGAACCATTTCACCGAACCTTCGACAGATCCCAGCATTGCTGTGCAATCCTCAATGAAGGAACGAAACAAAAGTTACCAAACAATACTTCATCTATTGTACCATACCTGAGAAGAAGAAAAAAAAAAGCCACCTGTGGCACAGTGTGTAGATATCCCGGAAGATCGATCCTCTTCAACAGCAATCACATATCTAATGAATCTAACTAGACATAGTATTGAGGATGAAGGGCAGATGGATCTGGCTAGACACATGACAGAAGTGGCCACAATGGAGACTGACAGTATTTCTGTTAACCCTTTGATTCAGAAATGAAATGGGGTCATGAGCATGTCTGCTTCTTTTACAGGGATTGGGAATAGCTATATTCTCTCAAAGGGCCACTCTTGAAATTGTCAGTCAAGCCACTCATTTAAAAATTCACAGGTTACAACATGGATGCTGCGTGTTGAGAGCATTTTTAATGATCCTGATTGGAAGATATTCAATAGGTCTATGATATTGTAGATTCTAGCTAGATCCACTTCCTCCTCTGCTAATCTCACAGTCTCTGTGATTGGTGACCAGGGCCCTTATGTGTCCTTCGGGGCCCTAACCTCCCACACCCAATCGCCTCGGCCTCTGCCTACACACAACGCTTGCCTCGGCACCCACTGGCCTACACCAATGTAGGCCTGCACTTACCTACTTAGGACAGTTTAACGCTCCCTAGCACTTACTATACTTGCCACTTACATCTGCTGCTCACCCACGAGCAGGAACACTCCAGCACTTACCCCCCACTCCCTCTTCCCCTCTTCTCTCTCTGAATGTGCATGTTCTGAATACTCACAAGGCCTAGTAGATTTGTTCCTATCCTCCGGTGCATATATTGTTCTCAATCCCATCTTCCCTCCCTGTTGCCCTGTGGGCACCTTGAAACACAAAGTATGTGTTGTATAAGCGCCTAACAAATGCATAATTTATAAATAAATAGATTTATGCCATGATGCCAGCTTTGAGACTGATAGAGTCATGCAACTTGGACCAAGTAGAATTTGTGAGTGACCAATAGCTGGATTCTGTAATTTTCCATTTAAAGACAAGACTGGCTTATAGTCTTATTCTTGCATAAACTAATATTACCCTGTCAATGGGGATTTATGTGTATCCCTGGTTAGCCACAAGCTACTCGTGCCATTGTGAGCAAGCAGGGTCTATTGCGGGTGAAGTACTGAATGTAAATTATACTGATGACAGGCCTATTAGATGTTCTTTGAAGAATGAAGGTAAGATATTTGTTTCAATGGTCCTGACTAGCAACACTCCTGAGGGAATAAACCCTAGAACTAGGGATTGGTCCTGGTTGCCGGGGGAACTGACCACAACAGTGGACCACAACTAAATCGCGACACTAATTTAGTGCAACCAATGGGCTGATTCTGAGCTTACTGACTTGCTTTTATTGTCATGGAATAGATGCGGCTATACTAGTTTTACAAACGCAGATACTATGGATTTTAGCATTGGTAGTAATCATTAATTCCTTTTTCAAGAAGTGCGGCTCACTGATTCTTTAATTTTAGATGGATATACAACATTTTTTTTTTAAAAAGCTGTTGAAGGACCAAAAGGGCCCTCCAGCTGGGGACCTTTTGATTTGCCGGGATAACAAATATTGGGCTAATGCCAAAGAATGGCCTACATAGTGTAAGGCAGTTTTAGCAGTAAGTGCACTATGGGATGGGCTGTTGGTATTGATAGTTAATATCTATTGGGACCCGCTGAGGATACTGCAAACTAAACTGTTCATACAAATTGCTGAATTATTAAATGAATGGATAGATGGTAATAATCTTAAAGAGATAATAATTGTGGAAGTTGTAAATTGCAATTGCATGGTCTCTTGGTAACTAAGGAGTTAATCTGTCCTGCCAGTCTGGCTTCATTCTGGTGGACCTTAAACAGGCCATTGTCATCCCTCTTCTTAAGAAGCAGTCACTGGATTCTTCTGTCCTGGCTAAATTTCGTCCCATATCTCTCGTCCTCTTCTTTATGAAACTGCTGGAATCTTTGGTATCTCCTCTTCTTTCCTCTTTTCTTGAATCCTCCTGTTTTTCTACCCCTTCCAGTTGGGTTTTTCGCCCAGGGCGTAGCATGGAGAGTGTCCTGGTCTTGGTAGTTGATGACCTGGCCAGGCTGTTTGACCAGGGTGGAGTGGGAGTCCAGATATTGTTAGATCTTTTGGCTGCGTTCGATCCTGTTGTCCCGCCTGGCCTCAGCAGGTCTCTCTGGGCCCGTTCAGGCATGATTTACATCTTTCCTGACTGACAGGGACCAATCATTCTCTTACCCCTTTCTTCTCTCCTTCTCATGTGCTTTCCTGTGGTGTCCCTCAAGGCTCCGCCTTGTCCACCATACTATTTAACATGTATATTCAGCCTCTTGTCTGTCTCATCCACTCCTACGGCCTCCGATGCTACTCCTATGCCGACGACACCCAGATTCTGGTCCGTTTAGAACTCAACCATGCTGAGGGGTCATCATGCTTGTTTGAGTGTTTGGCGGCCATGAGGGGGTAGATGATCAGCAACTGGCTTAAAGGAATGGTGCGGTCAGAAATATTATTGTCCCTATGGTTCGGCCATGTGTTTTTAACCATAAGTCGATCGATCGTACAAACATTTCCTATGCACCTCACCAGAGTTTTCGTCTCTTGAACACAAGCGAAATCAGGCAGCAGGGCGCGGCCATCTTGTGATAATCTTATCACTTGCCGCATCGCCCTGGGTGAACTGCCTTTGCAGGAGTGAATCATATCCCGCGCCCCTGAGCCTGACAACACTAGACGCGTACCGCCCATTTCACAACGCCAAAGCACGTCTCGTGTTAACATTCTCTGCGCTTCAGGTAATGACGTGTCGCCATGGAAATGGCAGGACGCCTCTTTCCTCAATAAGTATAAACAGACTGTTTCACAACACACAACAGCAGATTTTCTATTCCATTCCTCTCACTGTATTTCTGTGACTCGTTTCTGTGCTCTGGTCAGCTACCTTTGTTGCTTGTAGCCCATGTGAACAGATGCTGGTACCATCACTATGAATTATTTTCGTTTGTTTACAGCACAATGGCAACAATAATGCCCTACCAGTACGACCCCGAGTATTCCGAGGAGGAATTACTGGAAAGAGAAAGGTGCGGAAACGATGGGGCTTCGGATGACAGTTGGGAGGACGATTCAACAGATGAAGAGCCTCGCATGGACGGTGTTTCCACCTGGTGTACCTGCAATCGGTGCGCGCTAATGCCAACCGAGGAGGAGAACTGCTGCTGCCGAGAAAACTCTGGATGCTTGTCCTACATATTGGAAGGCGGGACACGGCCGCAATGCGTTACCGAGCTGCCAGACTTCAGGGCAGCCTGCCTCACACGGTCAGTGTTGAGGATTTTGATAATGCTTATGCACGAACTTCACGCAACAGTTCGCCCTCGTAATCCAAGTAACGAGTAAGTATACTCTGGTTGTGATGTCAGTTAGGCTACTACTATTTCATCGTTGTCTCCTATATTCTCGTAACTTCAAAATATCATTGTCATATCAATTTAGTCTTGCAATTCTCTAGTAATAGTCGTATAAAAGTCGTTCAATATTGTGCAGTGTCTAGCATTTGTTCTGGCAAAAATGCCATTGGATACAAGAATTGTCATTGACAACTAAGGTTTAATACACTTATCTTGGTCATTTAAAAACAGTTTGCATCTTTCTCTTTCACAGGTGGTACCGGCTGGTGGCCTATCGTTCTTTTACATGGTGGCTTCATGGCAGGCTTGGACACCGCGTTTGAAGAGTAATACCCGCCTGTGCCGTTCGTGCCATAAGAGAAACTTTCCCGAGTGACAGCGTTCAGTACAGGGGATTTTCCCTCGCTGTGCTGCAACCTGACCTGTACAATGTGTAAAGTTTTGTATTTTTGTGCCATCAAAAAAAGAAACAAAATAAAACACCACATATATTTGTGATCTTCCTGTGCCTTGTCTGCATGCCCACCGGCGCATCCATCCATCCACCCCTCTCCCCTATTAAAGGCGAAGTATAACTATATAAAGTATAAAAAAGTGGTTAGTTTAACAAAAACAAAAGTCCATAACAACAAGTCAACTGCCCCTTGCCCATCCATCCCACCCCCTCTATCAAAGGCGGTTCATGCCAGTGGATGCGTGCTGCCATGGGGGGCTGTCAGGGGCGCGAACGGCCAAGGTGCCAAACAGCATGTACACTTCAAAAGGTATCCCACGCCAAGGGCCCATCGCTCACATGGCCTCCTCAGACTCTGTGTCTCCAGGCAGGGCTCCCCCATGAAGCAGGTCACCCCCCTGCAATCCACATAAGTGTGTCTCTATTCAGCAGTCTTCCTGTGCCTTATCTGCACGCCCCAGGCCCATCCATCCCACCCCCCTCTATCAAAGGCGGTTCGCGCCAGTGGATGCGCGCTGCCATGGGGGGCTGTCAGGGGCGCGAACGGCCAAGGTGCAAAACAGCATGTACACTTCAAAAGGTATCCCACGCCAAGGGTCCATCGCTCACATGGCCTCCTCGGACTCCGTGTGTCCGGCCAGGCCCCCCCCTCACGCTGGCTGGCCCCCGGCAAACCACATAACACCACGACATACACACGTCATTCATTCACAAACACACCCCTATTTGTAATACTTTATAAACCACTTGATATGTCTCATGAGAACATCTTTGTGCTTTGCAAGTCAACTCCTGAACGTGCTACCTGAGAACCACTGAGATCTATGCTAATCTGCTCATCGTCGTGCTATCCGTGAACTTCTGTGACCGCTTCGAGCAAACTCGTCAGTGTGCTACCTGTGGCCATCTACCTTTTCCCCTGCAACATACTGCTCTGCTTGCTGAATCCAACTGTTGGTCAAGGAAAGGCCATGTATCCTAGTCATATTTAGTTGATTTTTAAATTTCTATCTATTTGCGAGTAGAGTACTCAATAGTGCTATGTTCATTGGTCTCATTGATATTGACTTGAGTTTCCATTGTTATGCTATCAATAGATCTATTTATTTTCACCTGTGTCAATTGGTGCCATTAGAGGAACTTTCCCCGGTGAGAGCGGTCAGTACAGGGGATTTTCCCTCTTTGTGCTGCAACCAGACCTTTACAATGTTTAGTAGTTTTGTGCCATCAAAATAAGAAACAAAATAAAACACAACGTATTTTTTATCAATGGTTGTTTCCATTTTTAAGTGAATCAAGTGTGTCTCCATTCAGCAGTGTTCCGGTGCCTTGCCTGCACGCCCCAGGCCCATCCATCCCCCCTCCATATCAAAGGCAGTTCGCACCAGTGGATGTGCGCTGCCAAGGGGTGCTGGCAGGGTGCAAACAGCCAAGGTGCAAAAGATCATGTACACTTCAAAGCTATCTTTCGCGCAGGGGTCTTTGTTCACATGGCCTCCTCAGACCCCGTGTCTCCAGGCAGGCTCCCCTTGAAGCAGGCCAAACCCCTGCAATCCACATAAGTGTGTCTCCATTCAGTAGTGTTCCGGTGCTTTGTCTGCATGCCCTAGGCCCATCCATCCCCCCTCTACTGTCAAAGGCAGTTCGCACCAGTGGATGTGCGCTGCCAAGGGCTGCTGTCAGGGGCGCGAACGGCCAAGGTGCCAAAGACCATAAATACTTCAAAGCTATCTTTCGCACAGAGGTCATTGTTCACATGGCCTCCTCTGACCCCGTGTCTCCCGGCAGGCTCCCCTTGAAGCAGGCTGCGCCCCTGCAATCCACATAATACCACGACATATACACGTCATTCATTCACAAACACACCCCTTTTTGTAATTCTTTATAAACCACTTGATATTTATCATGAGAACATCTTTGAGCACTGCAAGTCAACTCGTGAACGTGCTACCTGAGAACCCCGGTCACTGATGCTAATCTGCTCGTCGTCGTGCTATCTGTGAACTTGTGTGACCGCTTCGAGTCAACTCGTCAGTGTGCTACCTGTGAACATCTCCCTGTTCTCCTGCCACTAACTACTCTGCTTGCTGAATCTAACTGTTTGTTGGTCAAGGTAAGGGCATGTATCCTAATCATATCTCCTTCATTTGTAAATTTCTATCTATTTCGAAGTAACGTACTCAGTAGTGCTATGTTCATTGGTCTCATTGCTATTGACTTGAGTTTCATTTGTTATGTTATCGATATATCAATTTTCATCAGTGTCAATTGGCATCAAATTGCATCCTTCGCAGACCGTGTCTGTAATATAAGCATGTGTCCTTTTCATGTACGATAGTACATTCAAGGGACGAGTAACATGTTCTGATTTTCGTCACATCAATGAATTGTTTGTGAAAGTTATCCTATAATACAGCCGCCTACGTTGCACTGGTTTTGCTGTGGTGCCCAAAAGAAAGCGTGCATTGAACAATGTATGGTCTAATTCCTTCTTTCTCACATTTTTATGCAAAATAAATTTTGAATAATGTTGACCTTTTTTTTGCAGAATTTACAACAATGCCTGCGTGTTTGATTTTCGGGTTGCCCTTCGAAGACCCATGACAAATCTGAAGGCACTACAATGCATGTATTCCCTAGGACTGTAGATCGAATAAGAGAATGGGGCAGATATTGCAGATATCCACCGGCAGAGCTTGAAAGTAGAGTCAAAAAAGTCTTGGAGAACAAGAGGGGTGATCGATACCGCATCTGCAGCCTTCACATTACCCCGAATATGTACGATACAACTTTGTACACAAAGAAGAATCAACTGAGAACGACTCGAAAATTGCTCTCAAACGCTATTCCGACTTTATTCGTTCACATGCCGCTACAGGTGAGTCAGGCTTCCGGATTAAGCTTTAGGCCTTGCGGTAGTGTGCAGGTAACCAAATGAATTGATTGGTATTTTAGGTGTAAATGTCACTGATAATACTTTCGATATTTATATGATTGTATAGCTTTTTAAATAATGACCATTTTGCTAAACATCAGTCCTTGTTTTTAGAACCCTCATTGAAAATTGATTTATGGGCACAGACAACTATGCTATATTAGGCATTTACATAAGCATAATGTTCTCGTATTCAGTCTCCTTACATGCCATTTTTTAATATTAGCATTTCTAAATCAAATAATACTTTCCCTTTACAACTCCATGACTATCCACAAAATATGAAGCAACAAGATTCAACATCCATGTCTTGCCTGGAGTCATCAACCACTTCGAGCACATATCAGGTAATCTTACTTAGCTATTCTGTTCCAGACTTGTTTTATGCATGGAATTTGAGATAATGTAATAATATTTACGTATTGTGTAATTCTTTTACCGAATGTTTCATTCGTGGTTTGCTATTGATATGTACCTTTGACGTCTTTCCAAAGTGTGTGTTCAATTTCCAATATTTTCATCCTTATTAATGCAAGTACTGTGTTTCAGGGAGATGCTGAAGCGTCCACTACAATTACAACATCCCTTGTAGTTGATCCGGAGCCAGAGGTATGGGTACTGTCAGTTCCATTGAATGAGATAATGTGATCATATTTAGAGATCGTGTAGTTCTTTTACACAATGGTTCATTTGTGGTTTGCTATTTATATTTATCTTTGTCGTCTTTCCAAAGTGTGTATTCAGTTTCCAATATTTGACTCCATACTAATGCAAGTACTGTGTTTCAGGGAGATGCTGGGGCGTCCTCTACAATTACAACAACCCTTGTAGTTGATGCAGATGTATGGGTGATGACAGTTCCATCGAATGAGATAATCTGATCATATTTAGATATCGTGTAATTCTTTTAAACAATGGTTCATTTGTGGTTTGCTATTTATATGTACCTTTGGCGTCTTTCCAAAGTGTGTGTTCATTTTCCAATATTTTAATCCGTACTAATGCAAGTACTGTGTTTCAGGGAGATGCTGGAGCGTCCTCTACAATTACAACATCCCTTGTAGTTGATGCAGATGTATGGGTGTTGACAGTTCCATCGATTGAGATAATCTGATCATATTTAGATATTGTGTAATTCTTTTACACAATGGTTCATTTGTGGTTTGCTATTTATATGTATGGATCTCCAACGCCAATTCAAGCATGAGGGAACTATTCACCATCCTCAAAGAACTAGAGTCACCCATCCCCATTCCGGACACTTGCATCAAAGACAAAACTTGGTGCTCCAACATTCAGCTAGCCTTATCCAATAAAATCTCCCTACTCCAAACAAAAATAACCAAAAAGAAAGCCTCCCTTACTCATCATCCCAAGACCAACAACCTCATTACAGACCATACCCCAAAGACCCAGGACACAGCCACACGGTTTATGTTTTCCAAAACATCGATTCTCGAGGTGGAGAAAGTCATCCTCTCTCTTAAGCCGTCTAACTGCCAGGGCGATTCTTGCCCTGCCCAGCTTATAAAAGACGCAGCTAGAGACCTCTCCCCGTTTATTGCCAAACTCGTCAACTCCTCATTCACGTCCGGTACGGTACCCACCAACTTAAAACAATCCTGGGTACTACCATTGCTTAAAAAGCAAACCCTAGACCCTCTTATACCCACAAACTACCGCCCCATTACAACAGTCCCCTTCCTGCTCAAAATCCTGGATAAAATCGCCTACAATCAAATCCAAAGTTTCCTGGAACAACATAAACTTTTAGGAGAGCGCCAATCAGGATTCCGTCCACAACATGGTACAGAGACTGCCCTTATTGACCTAAAGGCACAAATAGATGAAATAAGAGATAAAGGTAAAATGGCTCTCCTCTTGCTGCTGGACCTCTCGGCGGCATTCGACCTTGTAGACCATGGAGTACTTTGTAGCCATTTAGACTCAGCCGCACATTTTTCCAAGGAGGCCGTATCTTGGATTGAATCCTTCCTCAGTGATAGGACCATGAGGGTGTTCTCCCCTTCGGCAGCGGCGGACCCAATCCCCATCCGTTGTGGAGTCCCTCAGGGCTCATGCGTCTCCCCGACTCTCTACAACATATTCACTAAGCCCCTTTTTGATGTTCTGGACCATCTTGGTATCACCTACACCAACTATGCAGATGACACCCAGATTCTCCTCCCACTTTCCGGGGACTACAACAAGGATTTGGCCTTGGTGAATAGGGTGTATATCATCGTCCAGGCATGGATGGCAACCCACGGTCTATGCCTGAACGATGACAAAACAGAGTTGCTCATCCTAGGGACACATTCTAACATACAGAAACTCAGTCAGGACTATACCTCATTTGAAATTGACGGGAACATCATCAAGGTTTCCAAAGATGTGAAGACACTTGGCTTCTATCTGGATGCCACCCTCTCTTTTGACAAGCAGGTGAAGTCATTGGCATCTGCCACCGCCTACACATGCAAGCTCATTAGAGCAGGCAAGCACTTTCTCTCCGATAACAACTGCCTTATCCTAGCGAGAGCATTAATCCTTTCGAGGCTTGATTATTGTAATGCCCTCTACATTGGAGCAAATAAATCCATTACCCACCGACTGCAAATTCTTCAAAACAATGCCCTACGAGCCGCCCTTGGTGTACCTAAAAGATCACATATTTCAAACATCAGGCGTCAAAACAACTGGTTGTCCTCCCTAAACAAAATCCACCTTAAAGTTGCATCCCTAGTTCATAAAGCCCTGAACAATGCAGCACCAAGCTATCTCCGCAATAAACTCACAATAAGACATCACTCGCGCCCTGCCAGAACTGCAAATGCCAACAGCCTTATCATTCCGAGATTCAGATTATCTAAGGCGGGGGGTAGTAGCTTCCCGGTGCAAGCAGCTCAATTATGGAACTCACTGCCTAATCCTCTACGCGAGGCACAGCCCTTCCCTAAATTCAGAAATAACTACATCAATCTGCTAAGGACTTCCAATGAATAGCCTACTGGCGCCCACTTATCCTTCATCCCACCCTAGAACATACATTTCATCATGATCTTATGGTCCCACCCACTTTGCCCACCTGACCGTTGAGCTTTCGCCATCACAGTACCTGTACATAGACTGTCTTGATCATATTTTGTATTTATTCTGCATGTAAACCGCAATTGCTGCCTTACCGTGATATTTTGCATTCTATATTTGTATTTTGTATTTGTACAGTGTATGTATCCCATGACCCCACCCTGCAACCTAAGCTTCGCATTTTCTGTACTGCTGCGCCCGGTTACCTTCGGGTCTGGTGCGCATTATAAGTGAATAAAACAAACAAACAAACAAACCTTTGTCGCCTTTCCAAAGTGTGTGTTCAGTTTCCAATATTTTACTCAATACTAATGCAAGTACTGTGTTTCAGGGAGTTGCTGGAGCGTCCTCTACAATTACATCATCCCTTGTAGTCGATCCGGAGCCTGAGGTATGCGTACTGACAGTACCCTGTAATGAAAGATAGTCTGTCTAATTTTATGTGTAATGCAAATGCCTTATTTTAAATGGATACTCTTTTCTAGGGATGTATACAATATCCGTATATTGAACGGGAGGCATGCGGATCCAAGTCGGTGCACCAGCTTGCTGATGGTGATGTTAGCGTAAAGAAGGTTTCAAAGAAAAGAAAGAAAAATAAGGTTAGTTATAAACAGTTTATATTTTTAGCAATTGTTTTGTGCTGAGGCTGATATGCTTTTTTTTAATGTAAATTGTACGATACTGTTTGTTGGATTTACACTGAACATCCTTTTTCCTATCTGTCCTGTAGTTGCCCCATGGAGTACGGACTATGCAGACACAGACAGCGACACAAATGAGAGATGCTGCTTGCCAAACTGTTTTCACCATGGAGGAACTATTAATTGAGGCGCGGCGTGTTCAGACTCGAGATGCCTTTGTCCAATGGCCAGAAAATGAATTTAATGTGACCGGCGAATCCAGCAAAGTGTTTTTGGACCATTGCTATAATGTGACTGCTCCGCCAGATGAAGATGAAACTGAATGTATAGAAGATAGGTTTACATTACGCGCAGGGCACTTGACACAATCGACACCCACCAAAAAAATGCCACCCAAAAAGCAGTCGACATTGATGTTTTCTCCTATCCATAGTCAAGTAACAGATGTTGAAATGACAGAGACTGAAGCATCAACACTATTGACCGACGAACTAGACAAAGATATCAACTATAGTATGTTTAGTTTGGCTGATATGTCCACAACGGTTCAGTCCGAAACAACAGTGATGCAGGATGACAGTCTAATAAAAGAGGCCAAACATAGTATTCGACAGCAGCTTGATGGAGATTATAAAGATGCTGAAATGTGTACATTCAGTGAGAGGGGAAGTATGTGGGAAGCCATTGGTGAATGTGACTCGTCTAACACAAGGCAGTAACCTCAAAATACATGCCACCTGTCAAAAGTTACATAAAACATTTTCATGGTCCGCTAATCTGATGCTGGGGAAACTGCCAGCTGGTAATCTACTGTGTGCAGCAGCTTTACTTTTCAGTGGCTCCAGTTTCAGGAAGTTATCCAGTTTTTTCAGTTTGTGGGACTCCATTTCATTTCTAGTGAAGCTTGGAACATTGAACAATTGTCTATTCAAAGTACATTCTCCGACAAATGGTTCAGGCTAGCCGGCGATGGACAGTGTGTCTGCCCCGGATTTTCTTCTAAGTACTGCACATACCACTTTCAGGACATTGAATGTAAGAAAATTGTGAGTTTGGTGGTTGTGCAGGTGTCCGAATGTAAATCCTCAGTGGCCATGGAGAAACTTGGTTTTAGAAAATCACTGGAATATCTACAATCGAGAGGAATGCAAATCGACCTCATAGCCACGGACAGACACGTTTCAATAGCCAAGACAATGAGAGAGCAGTTTCCAAATATTAAACATCAATTTGATGTATGTCACTTTGCCAAATCAATCAATAATAAAATCTCGGCTGCACTTAAAAAAAAAGGTTTGGAAAGTATTTCACAATGGTCCCAATCTTTCAGCAACTATCTTTGGTGGATCTCCAAAACATGTGATGGGTCTGTGGAAATTCTATTGGAAAAATGGCGGTCACTAATGCACCACTGTTCCAACGTTCACCATTGGACCGAAAACCAACATTTCCACCAATGTGAACATGGCCCTTTGTCCCCAGAGCAGGCACGGAAGAAAAGAAGAAGTGGTTGATTCCATCTTCACCTCCACACAAAACCCTTGAGAAGATTGTGTTTGATAAAACTCTATCAAGAGATCTGAAGGGACTCACAGAATTCTGTCACACATGAGATTTGGAGGTGTTCCACAATATGTGCCTAAATTGCAGGCCAAAGAGATTGCATTTCGGCATCGGAGGCATGAAATATAGGACATTACTAGCGGTATTAGCGCATAACAAGAATGTAGGCTGTGAACAATCTAGGACTGCAGGAAACTTAGGGATGCTTCACTACACTATGGCCTTTACAAAAAGAAGCAAAACATGAGTGGTCAAACCAGTATATGAGGAAATGGAATTCGATTTTGTGAAATATCTTATTATTAATGTCGTAGAGATGCATACTCATGGAATTGCGCGCAAATCTGTTCAGCACACACATACATTGCCACAAAACATTGCCAACGTGCCATGTCCACCCAAAAGCAGAGCTCGTTGAACAGTTCAAATCCCGGTACAAATGATTACCATCTGTTTTTATTTTTGCCAAAAATGTTTTTATAAAGTGTTCAAATAAAGTATGCAATTTTTCTTTTGAAATCTATCCTCTTAGTCCTTTTTTAAAAAAAATAGTACAATTATTATGATTGACATACAATGTAACACTGCTTTCACATTTCACAGTTTAGTCGAGCTACTGTGGGACCTTCATTTATCGTGTTAGTGACCGATGGATAACAGTGTGTAAGAATCTTTGGGTTTTGGCAGTTGCCTTGCCATACAGTTCCCCAAACAGCTGAATATCTGCTCATCACACAAAAGGAATGAGACCTAGGCTACATAAGATACTAGGCACGCAAGAAGTACTGACTGTGACAACATGCCATGGGGTAGGAGGCCGTGAGATAAGCAGAGGTGGGCCTATTACTAGACACACTTTGACTCAGTTTTTGTGTTTCATCGACTATAATTTTGGAGTATGGCGCATTCTGTCATTGGCAAGTTTCCCCTACCCCTCAGCAGAGCCACGAACAGCGAGCAGTGACAGCCCCCAATTTTTTCCTTCAGGGCCCGTGCTTCAAAATTCAAGATCTCATGGATGTGTTGACACGGGATGTTGCAAACTAAGGATATATGTTCATTGTGAGTGAAGGTCACCAGCTTTGAATTTTTGCTTGGGAGTTGGGGAGGCCCACGTGTCGCACACACAGTATAAGGTTCTATTGTTTTTTGACCTTGAGAGACAGGGGCCATTCTGAAAGGGATTGAATTGAAGGAGGGGTGTAATAACGTAAGATATGATAAGGTTGTCCATTCCAAAACTGGACCTAGTTACATGTTAGTTCAGTTTATGAAAAATCGTTGACACAAATAGAGTCTGCATTATGGTCTACATTACGCCAAGAGAATGGAAATGCCGAATATAATGTAAATTTCTCTTTAGACGATTTTATACCAGAACTAGTACAACTACAAATAGCTGACAGTTATTGCTGGGTTACATTGTACTCGTTTGCTCTGTGTGGCATATTGCAATGAAGTGCTAGTACAACCTTTGTGTGCTGGTCTTTCTACCGAGCACATGGGCAGTCCAGCATCGACACGCATGTAGACCACCACTCGTTTCCCCCTGGTTCAACGCTAATAAATCATTACATTGTGTGTGCACCTCGACTTGTTGCCTCAGTTTACGCATTACGTTTAGAGCTCAACATACTCCATTGCACTATCCTTGGAAGCAAATAGTGGAGTACTTTGATATTCCACGTTGTATTCTCTCAGTTCACATTGTGTCATCTCTGCGCTAATAAATAAAATGATTAATTGTAATAAAGATCGGCTACTGAGACACATTTCTATTTTTATGTTTTGCAAACAGGTACACCCTGCCATTCTGCGATTGTCATCTATTCCAGACCCCAACCGATGGATTCTTCAACCGCCATCTGCAGCTACATGTCAATCACTTGATTTATTTGACTCTTTTTTGGGACGATCGACAAGGGCCAATATGCCCTTATGCTGTACCAGCGATTAGGAGCAACATAACAACCTTTACGGTGGTCTAGTTCCAAGTTGATGCACCAGCCTTGCAATTCACTGTGCGACCAAAGTGCTTCATTTACCCAAAACGAACACCCTGTGTACCAAAAAGGAACAGTGCGTGACTCACGATAAACATTTGCGGATCGAGAGCAAAGAAAAAAAGTTCCATTTTGATTGAATATGTCAGACGGTGAATGTTCTCAAAACATTTAATGTGAAATAAATGTACTTTACCAATTGTACAGTCTTGCTGTTTCCTATTAAAGTACAGTTTCAAATTCCGAATTGTGACATGCTGTGTTGTGAGACGATGTGTGTTGTTTTCCGGGTTCTGCATCAAGTCGCGTAGGTGACGACTGGGCACGTTTGGTTACGCTGCCCAGTAATGTCACGGAAAGAGGCAGAGAATATCAATGATTTGGTGATGTCAGGCTCAGGGGCGGAGGATATGATTTAGTGCCGCAAAGGCAGTTCAGCCAGGGCGATGTGGCAAGTGATAAGATTATCACAAGATGGCCGCACCCTGCTGCCTGATTTCGCTTGTGTTCAAAAGACGAAAACTCTGGTACGGTGCATAGGAAATGTTTGAACGATCGATCGACTTATGGTTAAAAACACATGGCCGAATCATAGGGAAAATAATATTTCTGACCGCACCATTCCTTTAAGCTCAATGGGGACAAGGCGGAGGTTCTGGTGGTTGGTTCTCTTCTGAATCCTGCCCTATGGACTCCTTCTTTCTGCCCTTCAGTTTTGGGTGACTTTCCTATGCCAGTGACAGTGGTTAAGTACTTGGGTGTCTACCTTTCCTCGTCACTTTCGATTGCCTCTTAGGTTAGTGGGGTCTGCAAAACGGGTAATTTTCATCTTAAATTGCTCCACAAGGCGCTGCCATGTATGCCTAGTCATTTAAGACCCTTGTTAGTTGCCCTGCTAATCATGAGCCTTATTGACTACTGCAATACCTTGTTTTTAGCCCCACACATCGGCCTTATCCACCGGCTGCAACTTTTGCAAAACCTCGCTGCCCGGGTAGCCACTAATACTCTTTATGGATTTCATATCACTCATGTACTCCGGTCACTCCATTGGCTCCCTGTGGCCAAGAGGTTTGAGTTTAAATCTCTCTGCTTGGTCCATCGGGCGTACTATCGCCAGGGGGCCGATTATCTTCAAGACAAGTTTCCTTGCTATTTCCTAGGCGGACTCTTCGTTCTGGCAGTGCTTGCTTAGTCTAGGTCCCTAAATGTTGCCTTTCTAGGGTTTGGGCTGTGCATCCTCAATTGCTGCTG
Source organism: Ambystoma mexicanum (assembly GCF_040938575.1). Classification (NCBI taxonomy): domain Eukaryota; kingdom Metazoa; phylum Chordata; class Amphibia; order Caudata; family Ambystomatidae; genus Ambystoma; species Ambystoma mexicanum. The sequence continues at coordinate 574,978,988 of NC_090935.1, forward strand.
TCAAGTTGTGGAATGACCTGCCCCTCACTCTCAGGTGTATTCAGAAACACCTTAAATACGGGTGCTCACTAAAGACACTTCTATTCTAGGTTACTGTTGTGCCTTTTTTCCCAGCTTTGTGGCTCCTAGCACCAAGATGCCGTGGTGAACTGCGCTATAAAAAATTAGCTAACATAACATAACAAAACATGACTGATTATGGGTTCAATCACATTAGTGCTGAGGATAAAAGAGGATCGGCCTGGAATTTAAACATGGCCAATGGTAATTTAACAGGTGAAATTTCCTATACTTCTACGTGGCGGCGTGGGGAAATGATAAGTACCGTCAATTAGATCTTTTTGTCACAAGGCCTTTTTAGGAGAGCTAACTCCCTTAGTATTATTAGTGATGTTTCTAGTGTAAGGAAGGCATGGTATCAACAGTAAGACAGTCACAAGTGACCACAATTCAAGGGTGTTTATTGAACTTAAAAAAGGGTTTGAAAAACGCCTATCTAATCCTAAATCTACAGATGGGAGCAAGCTACGACCATCAAATAATAATAACGCAGTCCTAGTGGTGTCTTGTCAAAATAAAAAGGCCTATACTAATAAACCTATTGCCAATACTTGCCTCTAAATACAAACAGTATGGTCAACAATGTTACAAAAAGAAAGAAGTGTTTGCAAAATAATATGTCAGGATGTTAATGCCGTTGGCCTACCTTCCCCACATTTTCAGCACGGGACAAGGCGGTACACTCGAGCTTAGCACAGTCTCTAGCTTCGCTAGCACGAGGATACAGTTCAATCATTAGCATCAGGGTCTTCCGTGCCCATGTCTCGTTGTGTTTCAAAGTCTCTTCCTTTTAAGGGCCTGATGCGAGAAACAAACAATATGCTCTTTCCACTTAAGATTTCACAAGTACTCGATTTCTCAGGTGATTCACTTTTCACCTCGGATCCCCCTCAGCCGGGCTCAGATCCTCTTAACACAATGCTCGTAGGATATTCATTCATTCATTTGCTCGGGGGATTCACGGTTCACCCCGAATCCCCCTCAGCCAGGCTCATATCCTCTTTAACACACTGTTCATTTAGTCTCCCTCCGCCGGGTGCGGACCAATTTCAATGTAACTTTTTAACACAAACTTGCTTTAACAAAAAGCTCTCAGATGATCTCCCTCCACGGGCTCGGTCCAACCACTGGCGTAATGCGGGCCGCCACAGCCCCCGTGGTGCGGGTGTGGCCCGCTAGCACATGTCCTGGGAGGGGGCCCCACTTGGAGAAAAAAAAATTAAAAGAAATATTTAAAAAATATATATTTTTACAAAAGGTTTCTTTTTGAATTCACTCTGTATTCATGAAGACATTCTTTCCTTAACAGAAATAATTTCTTTATGAAGGCAGAGTGACTACAAAAAGAAACTTTATTTTTGAAGTCAGAGGGCTCTCCCACCCCATGACATGGAAGACCCCAGGCTGGAGGCCTCCATGTCATGGGGTGGGGGAAACCCTATGACATCAAAAAGAAATAGTTTATTTTTGAAGTCACTGCCTTCATAAATACATTATTTTCGTTATGGTTCGTTCCTTAGCGGAAATAATTTCTTCATTAAGTCAGAGTGACTTCAAAAAGAAACAATTTCTTTTTGAAGTAATAGGGCTCCCCTCAACCCATGATGTGCGTGTGTGTGAGTGTATGGTGAAAGGGTGTACACTTTAATGTGTATGTGGCTACCTTTGTGAGTGTATGGTGAAAGGGTACACATAAATGTATGGGTGGCTGGGTGTGCGTGTGTGCGTGTATGGTGAAAGGGTGCACACTTAAATGTATGGGTGGCTGCCTGGGTGTGTCTGCATGGTGAAAGGGTGCACACTTACATGTATAGGTGGCTGCCTGTGTGAGTGTATGGTGAAAGGGTGCACACTTAAATGTATGGGTGGGTGCCTATGTGTTTGTGCCTCTATGGTGAAAGGGTGCACACTTAAATGTATGAGTGGCTCCTTGGGTGTGCCTGTATGGTTAAAGGGTGCACAGTTAAATGTATGGATGGCTTCCTGGGTGTGCCTGTATGGTGAAAGAGTGCACACTTAAATGTATGGATGGCTTGGTGTGCATGTGTGTATATGGTGAATGGTGTGTGTGCTTGTGTTCAGGAGCACAACAAAACCTAGATTTCCGGGGGGGCTAATCCTTTAAATGTTGGGAGAGGCGCTAACTTCACAGGCGTTGGGAGAGGGGCAAACCTATTTGTGTGGGGGCATCTAACTTCTTTACATATTGTTATGAGACTATTCTAGTGCAGCTTCAATGTTACAAGCAGTCAACTCTCTCCTTTAAGTCTGAAAGCACCCACTTATGGACTTCTGTGAGAATGAGCGGTCTCCTGTTTCCTCTCTGCCCTTCCAATCACTCCCCTGGCATGCAAGTACTAAGCCCACATCACGATTTAAATTGCCTAAAAAATTTAGCATTTGAATGCAGGTACTAACAGTTAAATGCTTTACGTTACTAATTGCTTGGCTCTTGTTAACAGCGAAATCCAGGTGCTGTTTAACATCTGTGTCCTGTTCTGTCTGGCAACTGCTCTGAAGGTCCGCCAGGTTGAGCCAACATATCCCAAAATTTCAGGGGAGGAGTGCTGAAGCCCAGTCAACTCAATGGTGTTACACCACTACTTGTGTTTAATGCCTTGATTACTCATTGATAATCGTCATTACTCCTACCCCTATTCTTCCTCGTCCCTGTACTTGTGTATGAGACAGTACTTGTGTATGAAGCACTTTACCTCATACACAAGTTCTGGGATGAGCTAGAGGTACACAGAGGTAATGCCTGACTTAGCTACCTGTAATCTTCATTACTCCTAGTGCCACTCTTCCTCATCCCAGTACTTACCTATGAGGCAAGGAGCCTCATACGTAAGCTCTGGGACAAGGAAGAGGGACGCAAAGGTAATGCTGGGCCATGGAGCTGATTTTGGAGGTTGGGGTAGGGGATGGAAAGGGCGGGTTTGTGTGATAAATCATAACGGTTGTCCATGTCCAGGCTAAACAGGCATGATATGTGGTATTAGTGGCTAGAGAGGCATTTTGGTGCAGCCAGTCTAGTCATTCCTTAGTTTGGTATGACTTTTCTTAACTGCGCATTTCTGATAAAGCAGTCCTGCTAAGTGTAATTACCTGGCTAGACTGGTATTTGGGTGCTGCCAGTCAGGCCATTTCTTACTGCGGGATTGTATATTTTTTTGGGCATCTGTGATAAAATGATATGATATGATATAAGTCATTCATAACACGCCTGTACACAAGTGTTTCTAGGCGCGACAAGACAAGGGAGGGAAGATAGTAGAAGGACAAGACAAACGATTTTACTAGGCCTTGTGTCATTCAGATTGTGCAAGTGCAAGAACGAAAAATGCAAGGGGAAACGGGTGGAATGCAGGGAAGAGGGGACAGGAAAGAGGGCTGTAATGTGCAGCTAGGGCAGCCCGGCTCTGGGTAGTGCAAGGAGAACAAGGGACTGTAAGGTTACAGTTACAGCCCCTAAATGTGTGGTAGACGGTGCAAGGGGGCAGTACAAGGGTGACTGATCAAGAAAGAGCCTGGACTCTGTGAGACTCTGAGGGTAGCCAAGCAACCAGTCGGTACAGCAGACAAAGGGAGAGAGAGAAAGCAGAGGAGAAGAGGAAGGTTTTGAGCTGCTTCCGGAACTTCAGGTGGTCCGCTCAAGTTTAAGAGACGCAGGGAGGCCATTCCAGAGGGAGGCACCTGCAGAGGAGAGAGATCTACACCCCACTCTCTGCCTGGAGAAGCGTCTAACCCTTACAGAGTTGGAGGTAGCTGGGGAAGGGCTCGAGAAGGAAGGTATTTTGGATATAGTGTGGGCCCCGACCCCAGAAAGCCTTTTGGACAATGCAAAGGGTCTTGAACTTGATCCTTGCAGCCACCGGGAGCCAGTAGTGAGATTTCAGGGCTAGAGAGATACGATCCCTGGGCTTGAGGCCAAGGATAAGTCTTGCAGTACCGTTCTGGATTAGTTGCAGAGGGCGGAGAGTAGAGGAAGGCAGATTGAGAAAGAGGCTGTTGCTGTAGTCCAGCCTAGAGAGAAACAGGGCTCTGGAGACAGTAAGCTTCTGGGGGGAAAGTAAGAAAGGGAAGAGTCCCTTTGAGGAGGAGCAGCTGGTAGTGGAACTTCTTGGCGACGTCCGAGATGTGAGGAGAGAAAGAGAGAGTGGAGTCGAAGATGACACCAAGGTTTTTTGCCTTGCAGGAAGGCAAAGGAAGAGGGCCCAAGGTGGGCACCTAGAATGAGAGAGGGAAAGCAGGGGTAGGGGTCCCAATGAGAAGGATCTCCTCCTTAATGTCATTAAGGCAGAGATCGTTGGAGGCGCACCAATCCTGAATCGTGGATAGACAGTCAGGAATGAGCGAGAGAGCAGAGGAGCCTGAAGGAAAGCTGAGTGTCATCCACATAACACTGAAAGTTAGAGGAGACGGTAGAGATCAGGTGGGCCAAAGGGGGCAAGTAGAGGTTGAAAAACCAGGGTGAGAGTATAGAGGCCCTGGGGAAGAGAGGTGGCAGAGAGAAAGGGAACAAGTTGGACAAGGGAGGGGCAGTCCAAGAGGAAGGAGGTCAGCCACTCCAGGGCCTGATCCGTGATGCCCAGGTTCTCACATAGTCGATTGATCAGGATGGCGTGGTTGACTGTGTCGAAAGTAGAGGAAAGATCAAGTAGGATTAGGACAGAAGGAATGCTGGAATCAAGGTTAGAGGGCGGATTTTCACTGGTGTTCAGGAGAGCAGTTTCCATGCCTCTGGTAGCTCTGATGCCAGACTGATTGTCATGGACACAACCAACAGATACAGGGCCCGATTCATGGAATAAATTGCGCAGTAAATTGGGGACTTGTGTGTGATTTCCCGTTCGTCGATTCATGGAACCCAATGCGCGGGGCCTACCAGGGACTTGCGAGGAATCTGCGCCGAACGCCTTGCGCGAGACTTCAAGCGAAGGGCTGGTCGGGTCTATGCAGTCACCTAAAAAGGGGGTGGAACACGTGGAATGGGGAACAGCAAGCAAAAATGTGGGCGTTACGAGGGAAGTTCCACAGTCGAATAATCGGAACGCCCATACTCACGGATAATAACTGTATTCATGGAATTGAACAGGGCTCGCCGCCGCATGGAAATATTTCTGCAAATCCTGAAACACATACGCCACACGATAGCTGGCGTAAATGTCAACGCGCACACAAACAAATGCATAAAAAGCCAGCGCGATCAACCATCCCACGTATACAGCTACGATGAATGTACCATTTCTCGCAGCAGTGATCGTGGGACACCGCAGGAGGAGGAGGATGGCCAGGGCCCGGATTTTTCTACCAAGGACCAGCCTTTTTGGGATGCCTGATGACCAGGTCTATGCTAGGCATAGGTTTCCACCTAATATCATCTTAGACCTGGTCACGGAGTGGGAAGATGACCTTACATCACCCACCCTGTGCTCCCAAGCACTGAGTCCCTTGTAAAAGGTGTTCAATGTACTGCATTTTTTGGCCACTGGGTCATTTCATTTTTCTACCAAGGACCAGTCTTTTTTGGATGCCTGATGACCAGGTCTATGCTAGGCATAGGTTTCCACCTCATATCATCTTAGACCTGGTCACAGAGTGGAAAGATGACCTTACATCACCCACCCTGTGCTCACAAGCACTGAGTCCCTTGCAAAAGGTGTTCAATGTACTGCATTTTTTGGACACTGGGTCATTTCAGCGGACCACTGCCATAGTTGGGGGCATTTCACAGCCCACGTAGCCACGTTGCATACACCAGGTGTTGGCAATCATGACTGCACACCCCTCAGTCCACAGGCACATCTGCATGGCCAGAACACCTGCAGAAAGGCAGGCCATGGTCCAGGAGCTTTATGGGGTGGCACACTTCCCTAAAGTGCTCAGTGCTATCGATTGCACCCATGTGGCTCTACGTCCACCTAGGGCTACAGAGCACATTTATCGCAATCGTGAACACTGGCATTCCATCAACGTGCAGGTTGTTTTTTTTTTATTTAGTTTATTACAAACCTTTAAATATAAATTACATTTTACTGATATTTTAAAACTGAAGAGAGAAGCAAAATTGCATGCAAGTTCTTGTTTTTAACTTAAAGACATAGCGACATAGGCCATATTGACAAGTTTAGAAACTTCTAACATTTAGCTCATTTGTTTTTTCTAATCTCTGTTTTATCTTCTCAAGAAAAAAAGACAATGCAAAAATTATTTTGAAATTCATTCCTTCATGAAAGATCCTCCACCAATCCTCTGCACATCGCTCAGGATATTTCCTCTATTACCCATGTGACTTGTTCTTTCATCTCTCATCATGGGTCAAAAAAGAACTAAATGTTTAAGCGATTCTTCTTGTAGGGTGTATGCGATGCCAAGGGCATCATTACCGCTGTATATGCTAACTATCCAGGGTCCATCCATGATAGTAATATATTGAGAATGTCACCCCTACACCGGGCCCTGGAAGCTGGGAGGCATGGCAACACATGGCTCATTGGTGAGTATAAATGGCCCTGCACATGCATGCATGTCACACACAGACAAATACACACCAATGACAAACATTTTCACCTCTCCATGGGACAGTGCCTACCCTCTGAGCACCTACATGTAGACGCCAATACGAAACCCTGCCACACCGGCCCAGGTAAGATACAACACAGCCCATATTGCAACTCGGGCCATAGTGGAGCACACATTCAGAGTGCTGAAGTCACGTTTCCTCTCCCTTCACCCTTCTGGTGGTGAGTTGCTATATGCACACCAGTAGTGTGCAGGATCATTGTGGCAGTATGTGTCCTGCACAATGTTGCAACACGGCGTGGCATACCCGTGGACATGGTGGTGCCCCCACATCTGCAACCACATGCACGCCGCTTGGGTATGGCTGGTTAAAGGGCACATGGTGAGGCAGCCCATACCCAGCTTGTGGCTACTTTTTTCACCTAAAATCCATCCCCTGTGGAGTACACACAGCTCTGGCACATTCCAGATGCCATTCAATGATGGCAAAGGGCCATTAAACTGTGCCCATCAATCCACCCTGAGAATGTGTCCTTTTGAGTGCAACATTGTGTGCATCCCTTAGAACTAAAACAAATTTCATATTGTGTATCCTAAATAAACACATTGAAGATGTAGTTCCCGACTACCACCATGCTACCACCATGACAACCATGCCATTAATTCACCCCTGTTTTCAAACAAAAAAAAACATATATAATGTAAAAGCATCATCAGACTGTGGTATGGTATGTAATGTCAAAGGAGATACATAAATGGCCCATACATAAGCCAAGTGTCTCAAAGCGCTCGGTGGATGGAACAATTGGATCAAATAATGTTCTACACCCATAATAGTCTGTACAGGACGAGTAACTGCATACTATACTATTAACATTGGATGTAATAGTGAATTTTTGGGACGTCGATCATTCAATTATTACAAAGTGCCTCAATGTCCCATCCTGCAGAAAGTGAGGACAGGGTGGAACAGACAGATGATCTACAGCCATGGTGCAATCAGAACCGGCAAGTTCACAGACATTTACAGGGGAGTGGCAGGTGGAGTGTGTGAACAAGTTCGGGGTGTGCTCCAAGTGCATCCAGTGTGTGGAGGTGGGGGTAAGTGCGCAGAGATGCAACTCACTAGGGCCATTTCACAAGGGCAGTGAATCTGAGGCCAGTGCAGGTCCATTAGGCAGGTGTTCCAAACACTGCCAGGGGTGCCATAGACCAATGAGACCCTGAGGTACTCCAGGCGTCCAGTCATCGAGCTTAATGGAGAAAATGAGGGAGAGAGGGATAGAGCAGAGGGATACTTTAGCAGGGAAGAGGGAGAGAGAAGGAAGAGTATAAGAGTAAACCCCAGAGGACTTGCATGAAGTTAAAGAGACTAGACTCCATACAGAGTGTGGCAGGGAGGCCATTCCAGACGGAGGCCCTTGCTGAGGAGAAAGATCTTTCTCCCAATCTCTTCTTTGAGAACTGCCTCACTCAAAGAAGTTTGGAAGTACATGAGGGGAGGGTTTGTGATGGAGAGTATTTATGTATGAATCGTTCAAGATAGGTAGGTCCCAGGCACCACAAACGCTTGTGGACAATGCACAGTTACTCTCATTTGCCACTTGCAGCCACAGGTAGCCAGTGGAGGAATTTCAATGCCAGACTTGAAATCCCTGTTCTTGAGGACAATGTTAAGTCTTGTGGTCATGTCATCGTACAGTCATAGAGTGGGTGGATTAGAAGCTGGGGGGTTGATAAGGAGCCTGTTGCAGTAGTCCAGCCTGGAGATAACCAGGGCTATGGAGACTGTGACATGCTTGTTGAAAGTGAGAAAAGGCACTGGACCACTGAGGAGGTTTAGCTGATAGTTGTACTCTCGAGAGATATGTGACATGAGAAGGAGATAGTGGAGTTGAGGATGACCACAAAGGTTACCATCCTTGTATGTGGGTGCGGCTGCAGGGCCAAGGGAGCCTGGCCCCAGTGGAAGTGTTAAAGCTGGAGCAGGGTTCCCAATGCAAACTATCTCTGTCCTGCTGGCGTCAAGGCAGAGGGTGTTTGCAGCACACCATGGCTGAATCATGGGCAGACAGTCAAATATGAGTGATGAAGAGGAGGTGGATGAGGGTAGCCTGAAAGAATATCTGGTGTCAACCACATTACACTGGAAGGTAGAGGTAAAAGTGCTAATCACACATGCCAAGTGAGCCATGTACACATAGAATCACCAGGTGTGCAGCTCACATCCCTGTTTAGCACCACAGTTTGAATGACCCATAGAAGAATGAATGCTTTAGATCTCCGCGTGGGATGGGTGTTCAGAAAGTAATGAGGTGAACCACACCATTGCTTGAACCCTGAACCATGTTCACCATACACACAGTAGTGTACACAAGCTGCATTGGTGGATGACAACTAGCAACTTGCCGTTTTTAAAACTGTAACCTTACATAACGATCAATGTAAAAGAACATCTTACCTGTACCCTTGTCATGCAGTGTACCCTTCAATGTTGGAACTTGACATATCCATCATCACCAGACGTAAGGACCTGCAGAGAAAAAACAACATGAAACATTGTCATGTCACTCATAAATGCATATAAATAATAAAATACACATGGCCACCCCTCAGTGAACTGAAACACATGCAAACCACAAGACCCTATTCAGCCAGTAACATGTGTCTCTGCACACATGGAGTCAAATCTGTACACTGCATGCTATTGAAACCACAATACACACACACTCACACCCCCAATTCCTCACACACTGCCTGCACCCATCATTCACATGCAGCAAATGTGCAAGCAACACACCCACAATTATTAAACATTGTCACATACACAATGCACGCTGCACTCCACATGCTGCATGAAACTGTGAAGACAGCACATAATCCAAAAAGGTACACAAACCAAAACATGGGCCACCCTCCAAACAATACCAATGTCTGGATAAGACAGACCATCACCTGCGTATTATCAGGACATTGCACTACACACAGCCATGGAAGCACATTACCAAGCATCCATCCAATATCCGAAAATGCTTGCAAGGGCACACAGGACTACAGGCTGTGGAGAGATGATTGTTCACAATCATTCACTAACACCAGATCAATCAGACAATCTAAACTTTAAATAGATGATGAAAATCAATGAAAGGGGAGACAAGGCCACAATGCCTTGTGAGTGTATACAACGTGCAAGTATACAGGTGATGTCATTAAGGCTAAAGCTTGCGATTAGTGCATGGACAACATCTTGGCCATGAAATGAACCAAAACAACACACTAGTCGAAGTGACGTTTTGATGCTGATTGTGAGCAAGTACACCACATACACAGTACTTCACATGATACATGTATCTGGCCAGGGCGCCAAGGACACATAAGGCACATGGACATGACAGTGGGAGATAGAAGTGTGGAAGAGAAAGGACTACATGATCAATGTGACCCTAAGGAGTACTTGCTCAATGTGCAGGGGGAGAGCGAGTCTACTACACAGAAGGAATCATGCATAGCAAATGTACCGACCAGCATCCCTTCCAATACCTAAGTGATTCACACACAAGGATATGTAGCCTGAGGAATGCATGAGTACCGAAGGGTAGTATAACACCAATAAGAGTAGAAGTCAGTACCCGGACACAGACATCCCTGTGGGTATAATAGCACTAGAACAAAGTAATACGTGCCGAGTCTGTGAGCCTCAGAAGCATTCATATTGCAGGAGAGACTATGGCCATGGATAAGAGTCAAATGACGAGTCACACATACACAATCTGGGTAACCTGGAGGGGCAGCAGGCTCGAACATGGAACACTCAGGAGTTGGATGTTGCAGTACTGTAGCATGGAGAGTACCGCAGCACGTGTGACATTGCACCTCTGTGTGATGTTGTAGAAGTGCACCTTAACTGTGTGCATCAAGAGCTGCAAGTCTGACTCCTTCACAATGTCACAAATATCTGGCAGTAAGGGGAGTGGCTAGTTGGAGATGAATCAAAGATTCCTGCCTGGGGATGAGTGTGCAGGGAGTGAGTTCATGTAGGAAGGACTGAGTCAATGCCAGAAGTAGGCTGCAGTGGAGCCAATTGTGACCCACAATTTAGTCAATGCTGCACAAGCCAAGGTCATCTGTAGTGCTCCAGTCCTGGATGGCTGTGAGACAGACATGGTGCATGAGGATGCAAGTATGTCACTACGAACAGTGCTGAAGAGTAGTATGTCCTCATCATAGCATATGAACCAGTTCTACAATGGTTCAAATATGCATTGCAGCAAGTAGAAGTACATGTTAAAGATGCATGGTAAAGGAATGGACACATAAATGATGACACAGGTGGCGGCTGAAGAAGGGTAGAAGAAAGGACGCAGTATGGGGTATCTATGAATGACCTAAGCAAGTCCACTGTCCCTTCATGGAGCATCACAATGAGGATGGAATGCATCACTGTGTGAAAAACATATGAGACATTAAGGATGATAAGGACTGCAGGGCATAATTAATTTAGGGATCCTACCATTTATTCATGTGACCCCTGTAAAGCAGTGTCTGTTGCTCTGGACAGTTTAAATCCACACGGGTGTCCATGTACATCCCCAAGAATGCCCTCATGGGCGTAACTTTGTGGGTGGCCCAAATTGGCTAGCAGTTTCTCCCATAAGGTGTACAAAGCAATTGCACAGTATGTTGGCGGTCATGAAGGCTGTGCATATATCATAGTAAGGATGGTGCGCATAAGTGAATGCCTGATGGAGGATGGAAACTGAACACCAGGAAAGGGTAGTGTGCAAAGATCACCAAGACCATTTGACAGAGAGGGATATAGCCAATGATGGTTCTGTACGAGCAGCGGAACACCAATAGGGATGAAACCCTCAAGGACGTGTCAACTCTCTGGACAACTTCAGGTGAGACATGAGTGACTGAGGAGAATAAATGCTGAAGATGGTGTTAGGTGGTGCATCAGTGCGGAGGGTTGTGTTTGAAGAGCTTGTCACTAGTCAGTTCAGGCAGTAATGTGTATCTGCCAGACATATGAGCAGCGAGTGCATAACTAATGGTACTGTGAAGGAGTACTAGCAGAATATACAGTGGATGTATTGCCAATCATTGAGCCACTCACCTCTTGCACCTCCACCAGAACCATTCTTGATGTCACAAAGTACTTCTGCACACCGATGTACCCTCAATGGAAGACATAAGCAGACAACACAAATCAAATAGAGACAATTATCAGCCACAACTTGATGCCAAAAGTACACTGATAACCACTAGACCATGGTCAATGCAGACTTCATTGTCACTGCATGGCAATGGTATAATACTGTATCAATTCCAATGCAGCACCACCATGCACCCAGATGTGTTGCAGTAGAAGCTGCATACACCATGGTGCCGCATGGCTGAGAAATGAAGGAAACATCACGAACAACACTGAATCAGATGTGCCATTAGACCCACGTACATCAGACATAGCACCATGTTTGTGACTTCACAATGCTGTAGCACACCTCAATGGTTCTTCCATATTTTTTTTTATTTTTTTATTTTTTTTATTTTAAACTTAGTTTATTATTAAACTTTTTGTTTTAACACATCGTCTCAATCAAAACACATCCTTTACAACCTCAAGAATAAGAAGAAGAAGAAGAAGCCTGCCCCTCCGCCCACGTGGCCTTATAATTGAATGGCATCAAGAAAGTTTATCACAGAGCATGTTAGGTGAATAGAACTCCCACTCATTATTCGGTACCACCAGTCTTCCATATTCTCATTTCTCGGAGCATATTTACTCAGATGTACAGATCTTAACGAACAGAGATTGGGGCAGGCAACTAAGAGGTGTCTCACTGTTTCAAGGTCCCCTTGACAAAATCTACACAGATTGTCTCTGGTCTCTGTGTCCTTTCTTATTAGTAAGATTTCCTTTGTTCTTATCGCATTCATTCTCACTTTCAGAAAGCGATCACGATGGTACCTCGAGGGAAATTGTAGAAGGTACCCTGGCATCTTGTTCATTTTATTGGCAGTCGGCCCAAGTTTGGGTGCAGATATCTGACCTTCCAATCTTACTATATTCCCTGCCCATGTCCATTCTTTTAGGTTTTTTTTTGCGACTTGTGGCCACTTTCTCAGCATTTCTTCAGATATGTTAGCGGCTGTCATAATGTCATTTGCCTTCTTAAACCATTTTGTATATACATCTCCGGCATGTTTCATATCTTTTACCGCTAAGATTTCATATGCAGGTTCTTTATTCGCTATTAACATCTTTCGCAGTAGTGCAAGTGATTTCCATAGCACAGTTGTGTAAAGGTCATCCAGAGCTAGTTCTTGCCTTATTACTGTTATTGAAAGGCATTTTGGTAACCTTAGTACTCGCTTCCAGAAGTGGCCTTCTAATTTTGCCCAGATTTTATAATCGAGATTCCATCCAGATTCGGCTCCATACGTAATTGAAGGAATGACTTTTTGCAAGTAGAACAGACGAATCGGAATCAAAGAGAATTTTCCATAAAGATTATGAATTCGTGAGCCTTGCGCTGCCAGAATCTTTATCCGGAGCTCCACATCACGGACCCAGCTCCTCTCACATATCGAGTTGTTTACCATGATGCCCAGATATCTGATTTCTGTTACTTCCTCAATATAATTTGTTCCCACTCTCCATCTAAATGGTTGTTTCTTCGCTCCTTTGTAAGATCCGACTTTCATAATCTTTGTTTTTGACGTGTTTATTTTCAAATTATTGGTCGACATATACTGTTGTGACTTGTGGAGGAGTCGTTGCAATCCGATCTGAGTAGTGTCAACCAATACAAGATCGTCTGCGTATATCATGCAATTTATATGGGTCCCGTTTATCTTTGGTGGAAAATAACGGACGTCACCTAGAGCGGCGGGAATGTCAGCGATAAAGAGCTTGAATAAGCAGGCAGCAATCGGGCAACCCTGCTTGACTCCTCTTTGTGTTTTCATTCTTTCTGATAAGTGACCTGCTTCATTCAGCCTTATTTGGATTGTTGTTGCCGTGTGTAATGCTATGATTGGTTGCAAGATGTCATGGGGACAATTCCAGTTGTATAATTTCTCCCACAGTAAATCTCGGTCGATGCAATCGAAGGCCTGATGAAGGTCTATGAATGCAAAGAACAGCTGCGTGTTTCTTGCCAGTGCATTCAGTTTGAGAATGTTAAGCAGTGTCAGGTTGGTTTCGGTTCCGACACCTTTCGTAAACCCTGTTTGTCGGCAGTCTGTGATTCCAGTTGCATTTGACCACTTCGTTAGTTTTTTTTGGAGAAAATTTGCAAACACCTTGCCGATTGTGTCCAGAAGGGCGATGGGTCGATAATTAGCTGGATTTGCCCGATCGCCCTTCTTGAAGATTGGGACAATTATTGCTGTTGTCCAATTTGCAGGAATTATTCTCGTCAATGCAATCTTGGCAAATAATGTCTCGATGAATTTAGACCATTCTAATTTATTTTGTTTAAGCATCACATTTGTGATGCCATCGGGTCCTGCAGCTCGCAAATTTTTCAGCTTCTCAATTGCGGTGACTATGTCGTCGGCGGATTCACAGCAGTCCCACTTTACAACTGATAAAGCAAGGTGTTTTGGTTCAATTTTAACGTCTCCTAGGAAGACTTTATTGAAATGTTGATTCCAATCGACTTCCATCACCACATTTGCCATCCTGGTCGCTTGATTTATTGTGCAGTTGTTAAGTATTTGCCAGGTGTCGCTGCATTTATGCGATTTCAGCAGGCTCAACATTACTTCTCCACGTTCCTGGTCACGCTGGTACTTAAAGGCTTTTACCCAATTGCGGTATGCTTGCCGTCGTCTTTGTATCGATTTGCACATGTCCGGTCCTCCATGTAGTTTCAACTGGCGTATTTCACTATTTACCTTCTTTTTTTCGTTGTTTAACTTTGTACTCCATTCATGAGTGTGCATTTTTACCGAGTTTTTTTTCCATAACGCACTCTCTTGACGGCAGGGTAAGAGTGACACATAGTCTATGTTGCTGGCCGACCAGATCTTTACTTCATCTAATTCAGTCGTGATAGTTGATATCTGACGGGAAGATATTCGTAACCTGTTTTTCCCGTTATTTACATCAAGGATAGTTGTTGATTGCTGCCTCGTACACCCGGAGATTATGGTCATATTCATCACCATTATCTCGTGGTCACTATTTTTGGTTGGTGTTACATGCATGTCTCTAATTAGGTCCCATGAATGTTTGGACACCCAGATGTAATCTAGTGTTTTTGCAAGACCCATGTTGTGCCACGTGTTATTTTGTGGTATGTCGCCAATCACTTGACCATTTACCATGTCACAATCATAGGTCTCCATGATGTTGTCCCATTGAGTACGTCTTGCTTGATTTTGATGACATTGCGTCTTCATGCGATTCAACCGGTCACCGTTCGAATCAAACCATGACAGATTCATGTCTCCGCATATGATGACCATAGGGTTGCTCGTTTCATGCAGATTTTTGTCCAAGATCGCCGTTATAGCAGATACAAAGTTCTTCGTTGTAATCATCACCGGGTTCCAGTACACATTTAATAATAGGATGTGTTTCTGTAGCCGTGGACTGCGATCTTTGTATTGAAGTAGCGTGCATTGGATGAATATATTAGGATTTTCACTTTTTAGCACCTCCCAATTGCGACCAATTTTGATCATGGTTATTAGCCCTGAAAACGGTCGTCCATGTGCATTTTTACCTGCCGGATTTAGCAGGCTCACATAGCCATCTTTCACCGGGGGGGTCCTCAGCCACGTTTCTTGCAGACAAATTATCAAGTTGTTTTCCAAGTCAATTGGAAATTCTTCAAACAGGTGACGAAATCCTCTAGTATTCCATGAGATTAAGGAGATCGCTATTCGTTCCTTGACGGCCGATAGCTAATGATTTGACGCATCAAGCCTATGTTGAGTTCCATGATGATTTGAATGATATACTGTTCCCAAGTGTTGTCTTAGCTCGAATTTTCTCTTTGTGAGGGTGGATACTCTGTTTTCATATCCACTTGCTGACTTTCTCTCATTAGGGCTGGCAACCCGTTCAGGTTTAAGGTTTGGTTCGCTAACATCAAAACCAAGCTGCAGTAAGTCGTCTTTTGCTGCCAAGATGGCTTTTCGGACCGCATAGGAGTTTATGTGCAAGTATACTCAGTCCTCGTGGGCTTCCGACATGTATTCGATGATCGCTATGTCATCAGTGGACACTGTTCTTAGTGCGGGCACCGCATGTAAGAGGCGCATAACATTTCTTCTGTTCAAATTTACCGCAGAGTCGTCTTTGAGGATGTTGATAATAGCAATTCTTGCCTTTTTCTCCAATCGATACTCTTTGGCATCTATACTAGCATTTGTGTTTGCCTTTGCGCGCTGTCCTGCTGTTAGTTTTGGATTCAGGCTCCTTGTTTTATTTATACGGCCCTGATGTACCAAACCGGGCCGTTCATCCATTAAGGATTTGTGGAGGAGCCTAGAATTCCTATTTGGTGTCCTGTGATCAAGGATGGTAGATTGTTTTAGTTTATTTGACAAGACCACCTCTTACAGACCAGATTTTTTCTTTGAAGCCCAGGGATTTGTCGACGGCGAGACTTCCTCAGTTATGATCACATTTGAATCGGAGCTACCCATAGGGCTATTCAGTACACTTGTCTGGGCTGTTTCTATGTCGTCATCGTTTGAATATGTGGATAAATCACATAGATTAATTGATGAAGATCCTGCCTCGCTTTCCAGGTCATCGGAGTCGAGTCTTTGACGTTTTTTAGGATTCACCTTTACCACAGCAGCTTCAGGCACATCCTTGCCTATCTTCTTTGTACCTTTAAGGGTCTGCAGTGCGGCTCCATTTGTGTTTCTCGAAAAGAAGTTCAGTTTTGGAGGGGTCGTCAGATTACGTATAAATTTCTTAGAATTGCTCGTTTTTGGACGAGCGGCACAGTGCTTTCGCTTTTCAGTCTGTTTTTTCGGTTGGTTCGTTATCGAACCGGTAGTTTGTCCATTTGAAGGGATTCCTTTGTCCTTGTGTAGATTTCGGGCAGGCCTGTCAAAAATGCCAAAAGATACTCTTTTGATACCACATGCAGGTGGAACATGACTTTTTGATTCATTTCCCAAAGGAGGGCGGTCGACCGCGACAGAGGATGTTGATTGCTTCTCAACTGCATTCTCAGATGACCCTCCAGGGGGGTCAGCAGCTGTCTCTGCTATGGGCAAGAGCGGCGCGGCAGGCAAGGAACTACCTGCCCCCTCCTCATTTGCATGAATATCGTATAAGGGGACTGAGGGCCCGATCTTGGCTATATCAATCGGAGCGGCAGGTAAGGGTCTACCTACCCCCTCCTCATTTGCATGAGTATCAAGTAAGGGGACTGAGGGCCCGATCTTAGCCGTCTCGTTCGGAATCACCGCCACTGGTTCCTTCACCACCAGGGGGAGGCCACCGAAACTGTCGCCATGTTGACACAGCTGTTGCAATGAAGTTGTGGTATGCTTTAAACATGCCGTGACTGCTGCTGTCATCGCTTTTACATCTGACGTGTCCTTCGACGTAATTTCATGTAGTTGCATTTGCATGGACTGCAGGGCATCTTTATCAATGTCGAGTTTATTTTGTAACTGAGCAATTGTTTGTTCTTGCTTGGCTAGTTTTTCCATAATGTGCAGAAGCATACTTCCATTCGATTGGATGGATTCATGTATGTTTTCGTATAATTTGGTGAAGGGAATAAGGGCGACCGATGTTGCGGCTAGCACATTGTTGTGTATTTGTAGGGCCGCTGCTGCCGATAAATTTGACTTAAAGGCAGCCGCCGCATCTTTCATTGTATCCGTATCATTTTTTTGGTTTTGATGATCCATCACCTTAATCGGGTTTACGCCCATCCTCGTAGGGTCATCCTTCTTGCTTGTCGTATCAGACGGTGGTACCTGGTGCATGGGAGTAGAGTGTGTTGATAATGTCCTCAAGTTCTCATTAAGAAGCTTCGCTGGCCCGGGGGACCTGCCATCAGCCCCGGTCAGTGGAAGGCCACTGAGAGGGAGATTTGCTTCGACTAGAGGCCTTGGCACCACTTTGCTCGTCCCCGGGCATGGATTTTGATGTTCCTGTTCCATACTCATCGTGCTCAGGTTTGTCGAGTCTGAGTTAGAAGAGGACTTGTCGGCCGGCTCAATATCGGGTCTTGTAAAATTGGCCGACAGGCGTTGCTTCATGTGCTCAAAATCAACCCTCAAGCGTTCGGCTAATCTTGCTTCACGCCCGGCTAGAGCCAGCAACTGACCCGAATCAATAAGCCTCAGTTGATGGCAATTTGGGCTGCTGGGGTCAGGAGCACTACATTCTCTATTGGTTAGACATGACTTTAGTACACTCTGGTTCACACGTCGTGATGGAGACTTGTTACTCCAGATCAACTTGCTAGTGTCTGCTTTACGCACAGGTAGCGGCCGATGTATCACCGCATCATTCGTCTGAGACCCTGACACCACGTTATCGCCATCATTTACCACACTGGACAGTTCTGCCAAGGTGTATGAGTCGTCTGGTTTGTTGACTGGATACAGAAATCTCAGCCTTCTAGACTCGTTTTGATCCGACAGCACTTCAAGTTCCAACAATTCAGAGTCAGTAACGTTGAAGGGAGATTGAAACACCGCAGTATTTATTTCAATCACAGACTGTGAGGCATCGTTTGACGCAGCTGTTTCTAAGCAGGCGGGCTTGACTGTCGAGCTGCCTATCTTACGGCTGCTCGGTATCTCAAGGGAATCTTCAGTGGCGCCCTCCTCCTGTACAAGGCTGGAATGCAGGCTCGGTATTCTTGTGTCCGATGATATCAGTGGTCGGCGATTTCCATAGTCCAATGTTGGACCTCGAGGGGGGGAGTTGATCACTTTAGGGCAAGCGAAAGCATGTAAGTCAAGCGAGCTAGTACTGGGGGCATGCGGCAAGGTTTGAATGGAAGAATGAGTCACCGGTAGCACATTTACCATGCACAAAGCCTCTGCGGGCAACGTTAGACTCTTTCCGCGCTGCCTACTCTGATTTCCCCAGTCATATCCGGCTAGTGAGCCCACATGCGGCGGTGGAGAGCTCTGGCTGGTGTTTACAGCAATTGCAACAGGGTCCACTGGTTCAACAAGGCCGAGCACGTCTTTGCTACTATGATTATTACTCACGGCGGCAGCTTCGCAAGCAGAAACAGAGGCAGCTAAGTGGTCGGACTTCGGTCTTGGAAGGAGCGTTTGCCTGACCATTGCACGCGTCAGGGGGCCGGTTTCGGCCATCCAGAAAGTAGTGAGGAATTAGTGAATTAGATTCACTTACCTTCTCATGACCGTCAGCCGAGTAGCCCGCCTCAACCAGCCACCGTTCAGCCGCGGACTGCCGCAGACTGAACTCTGCCCGAACTCCGCGCGCGCTCCGCGCTCCAGGCAGGTTTTTATAGGAAGTTGGTCTTTTCTTTTTCTTAAAGGTGTAAGTATATTGGAACACAATCCTAGAATCCAGCAAAGTCACAGTCGCTGCAGCTCCTCTCGCCACACTCCACCACGTACTGCCGCAGACTGAACTCTGCCCGAACTCCGCGCGCGCTCCGCGCTCCAGGCAGGTTTTTATAGGAAGTTGGTCTTTTCTTTTTCTTAAAGGTGTAAGTATATTGGAACACAATCCTAGAATCCAGCAAAGTCACAGTCGCTGCAGCTCCTCTCGCCACACTCCACCACGTACTGCCGCAGACTGAACTCTGCCCGAACTCCGCGTGCGCTCCGCGCTCCAGGCAGGTTTTTATAGGAAGTTGGTCTTTTCTTTTTCTTAAAGGTGTAAGTATATTGGAACACAATCCTAGAATCCAGCAAAGTCACAGTCGCTGCAGCTCCTCTCGCCACACTCCACCACGTACTGCCGCAGACTGAACTCTGCCCGAACTCCTTCCATATTTTCGACATGTGAGATGTGACAAACAGCCCTAACCCCACCAACCCTGCTAGGGATTGGATGTGTCACTCAGTAGACATGATAAAAGTTGAATGAGGCACACCTCAGCCCAAACATCTGCACCTGACACAGTCCAAAAAAGGTTTACCATGCTACACACTTGCAGCAAACAACCATGAAAGCCCATCACACAGTTCCAAAGCACAGTGATTATGATCAGTTAACAGTGCACCCAGCAATATATTGGATGAACATGACCATATCAAACATTAAAAGCACAGTTGTGTTAATCATGCACCCTGCAAGCAACAGTGTATGAGCCCAATGGGAGTCATTGCAAAGTGAGCGCACACAGTGCCACACTCCCATGCAAGCATAGCTGAAGTGTCTGCAAATGGCATGCACTTAGCTGTCCATGTAACTCACCTGCCTTGCATACGATGCACACCATTGGGAGATGCTTCACCTAAATTGAACACAATTCAGAGTAACTGCACAAACAACATGCACATACATGATTTCAGGTTATCACAGAAAGAAATATGCATACAACACACAGTGCAGGAGCAGCACAGTGTGCCACAGGGTGAATGTGAATTGATAATGAATCGTCTAGGAGCACAGTGTAGCACAACCGAGAGAGGGAGAGAGAGTGAAACAGAGAGGGAATAACAAGGAAAGAGTGATGTAGGAGTCCTAGGCCTGGTCTTCTGTTGTACATTGACATGCTGCACATCACAGAGTGCGCACCCATACAGGTATACACCTTGGTAGGTTACACAGTGCCATAAGCACAAAGCAAATGGCCATAACTGCATGCCAGCATGCAGCGGACATATAAGAGAACCAACACATGAAGCAAACATGCACACCAATGACGCATGCTCAACACGCAAGACAGTGCAAAAGCTGACCCGCTGTCTGTGCCTGCATGGTGTCAATCCCACATCACCTTCACCAGGAACTGTGTTTCCTAATTTAGTACAGAAAGGACAGTGTCTGGTGGAGGTCAAGGGGAGCATGGACTTGAAATGGTGCTGGTTGTTTCCACCGGGACAGCAGTCACCGCCACATCACGGATTACTGAAACAACATGGGAGAACACATTAAAACAGCCATTGTGAAGTACCATTGACAGAGCACACACGTGCAGTGGAACACAGAACCAATAATTACCTGCACATGCCATCCTGTGCACCCCCATGCAAACATGCTAGTTGACTTCACTAGGCATGCCTGCATGTACACCATATCACAAGTGTAGTCCTTGAGGACTTAAAGGAATGGTTCGGTCAAAACATTGTATTGTCCCTACGGGTCGGCCATGTGTTTTTAAGCCTAAGTCGCTCGATTTTAGAAAAATTTCCTATGGACCTTACCTGAGTTTTCGTCCATTAAACGCATGCGAAAACAGGCACCAGGGCGCTGCCATTTTGTGATAATCCTATCACTTGCCCCATAGCCCTGGCTGACCTGCTTTTGCGGCACTAAATCATATCCCCCGCCCCTGAGCCTGACATTATCAAAACATTCATATTCCCCGCCTCTCAGCGTGACGTTACTGTGCTGCGTAGGCACACGCGCCCAGTTGTCTTCCACGCGACTTCACACAGAACCCGGAAACCAACACAGATCAACTCACAACACAGCGCGCCACAATTCGGAATATGAAACTGTACTTTAAAATCAAACAGGAATACGGTACATTTGGTAAAGTACATTTATTTGACATTATATATTTAGAGAATATTCAGCAATTGGCATATTAGATCAGAATGGAATTTTTTTTCTTTTCTCTCGATCCGCAAATCCGGAAAAGTTTATCGTGAGTCACGCGCTGTTCCTTTATGGTACACAGGGTGTTGGTTTTCGTTAAAAGAAGCACTTTAGACGCACAGTGAACCGCAAGGCTGTTCCAACAACTAGGCACTAGGCCACCGTAAAGGTCGAAATGTTGCTTCTAGCCGCTAGTACTGCGTAAGGGCATATGGGCCGTTGGCGATCGTCCCATAAGATAGTCAATGTAGTGCAGTTGTTTACAAGAAGCTGCAGCTGGTGATTGAAGAAGCCATCGGCCGGGCTCTGGAATAGGTGGCAGTCGCAGTACGGTAGGATGTACCTGTTTAGAAAACATAAAAATTGAAATTAGTCTCACCAGCCGATCTTTATTACTATTATTCATTTTATTTATTACGGGCCAGCTCAAACTATGTTCGGCTCTAAAAGAAATGCGAAAACTAACGAAAAAAATCAAGGGAAACACACAAACTAATTATTTTTTTTACCGTTGAACCACTGAGAAACGACTGTTTGTCTACATGCGTGTCGAATGGGCACATGCATGCCCATGTGCCCGGTAGAGAGACGATCCCACAAATGTTGTACTTGCTCTTCATTCATTCATTCATTCATTCATTTATTCCGGTATAAAAGCGTCTAAAGAGTTACTTACATTATATTTGCCATTTCCATTGTATCTCTGCGTAATGCAGTCCGTAAATCCCACTGTGTTCGTGCCAACGATTTTTCATATATTGAACTAACATGAAACTCGGCCTAGTTTCAGAATGTTCAGCCTTATAGTCTCTTACGTTATTGCCCCCCTCCTTCAAATGAAGTCCTTTCGGCATGGTCCCTGTCTCTCAAGGTCAAAAAACAATAGAACCTTATACTGCCAGTGCGATTTGCGGGCCTCTTCAGCCTGCGAGCAAAAAATCAAAGCCGCTGACCTTCACTCTGCATGAGCGTACATTCTTACTTTGCAACATCCCGTGTAAAGCCATCTGTGAGAACTTGAATTTTCGACTCCATCTTTGTACTAGGCCTCAATGTGCAAATGCGAACTGGCTTCTCTCCCATCTGCAACACCTCGCTTGGCGCGTTCTAAGGCCCCCAATTTTGTCCTCGTTGTCCGCGAGCTTTGCAGCCCTAGAGATTTATTTATTTATTTTATTTATTTTGTATATTTGTTACACGCCCAGACCCTCGGGTGTCACAGCGAGGTTATAAGATAGCTTAGAAATTAGTCACAATCAAACATTACAAAGGGTGCAATACAAGATATAGGTTACAACATATTCACAACAATATACAGTGGCCTAAGTATTCACAACAGTGTCCGATGGAGGGGTCCTATCTTAGGGTGCTAATATTGGTTGAATAACCAGGTTTTTAGCTGTTTCTTAAAGAGCTTGAAGGAGGATGCTTTTTTGATGATGATGGGTAGGGTGTTCCAGTGTTTGGGGGCTAAAGTGGTGAAGCTGCTGCCCTCTGCTCTAGTGGTTTTGAATCGAGGGGGGTCCAGGAGGAGTTTGTCGTTGGATCTCAGTAATCTTATGTTAGTTTTAGGATGCAGAGTGTTATTGAGGTAGGTAGGTCCTTTTTTTGTAATGCATTTGTGGGTGATGCATAGTGTTTTGAAAATGATGCGGGCTTTGATGGGGAGCCAGTGGGCATCTTTCCTGGTCTTGGATATATGGTCTGATTTTTTTATGCCTAGTGCTGCCCTCAGGACTTTGTTTTGCAAAAGTTGCATTTTGGCTAGGTTGATGTTGGAGGTGCCCAGTAGCAAAACATTACAGTAGTCCAATTTTAATAGGACCAGTGCTCTGGCCAGGGTGAGGCAGTTTGCTGGGGTCAGAAATTGTCGGCTGAGTGCGATTAATTTGGAAGTGTAGGCCGTGGAGGAGGAAAGTGCATTGATCTGTTTGGTCATGGTCAGGCTAGCATCGAAGTACACGCCCAGTGTTTTTACTTGTTTTGACACTGGGATATTGGTGCCGTCGATGTTGATGGTTGAATATTCTGGCTGAAGGGTTGCTAATTTGGCTGGGGCTCCTACGATGAGGACTTCCGTCTTCTCATCGTTAAGACATACGCTGTTCAATGCCATCCAGTTTTGTATGATGACGTAAATTTTATTGATAGCTAAAGTGTCCTGGTCATAGTTGCCTGTAAGAGGTATAAGGATCTGGGTGTCATCCGCAAAATTAGTGTAAATGACACCCATATCGTCAAGTGCTGAGAACAGGAGCTTGGTATATGCGTTATACAGCGTGGGAGAAAGGCAAGAGCCTTGGGGCACTCCTATGGGGACTGGGATGGGGTTGGCTGCTTCTTTGCCTATGGACACTCTGGAGGTGCGGTCAGTTAAGAAAGATTTCACCCAAGCAGTGGCTGCCCCAGAGAAATTGAATTCACGGGCAAGTGAGTTGCAGAGTTTGTCGTGGTCCACCAGGTCGAACGCTGCTGAGAGGTCCAACAACAGGAGAATGCAAAGTTTCCCTGAATCTCTAATGGCATCCATCTGGATTTTGAGGTCCAAGAGAGCTGTTTCAGTGCTGTGGTTGGGCCTGAAGCCTGATTGTCTGGTGCCGAGGAGCTGGTTAGATTCTAAATGGGTTTGAATTTGGTTGTAGGCTAGTTTGTCGATGATTTTGAGTAAGAATGGGACCGTGGTTATGGGGCGATAGTTAGTTGGAATGGTGGGGTCTAGATTTGATTTTTTTAGAAGTGGTGTAACCCAAGCTTCTTTAATGCAAGTCGGAACTGTATTGGAGTTGAATGAGGCATTGACAAATTTGGTGATGAGGGGGGTCAGGGTGGGTGCACAGGCTTTGACTAGTTTGGCTGGGACAGTATCTCCTTTGCAGTTGGATGCTTTTAGTTTGGAGATAGTATCGAGTACGAGATTGTGGGTGACTGGTGTGAATTGGAAGGGGGGGTTGGAGTTGTCACTGGAAAGGGCACAGGGGTTGGGGAAGGGGGGGTTTTTTGTAGCTAGGAGTAATTTTTTGGAATTGATTTTGTTTTGTAGCGTAGTGATTTTGGAGGCAAGAGCATCTTGGATGGTGGTACACCATTCTTTGCTTGTGTTTGTGGATGTGACGGTAGGAAGTGGATTTTCAAGTTCTCTAAGGATAGAGAAGAGCTCTTTGGAGTCGGATGCTGCATTACTAATGCGAGCATTGTAGGCGTTAGCTTTATGAGAGATGATAGCTGATTTATAGAGGGTATTAGCGTCTTTGAATGCTTTGGCTGAGTCCGGGGAGGGGTGTTTATTATGGGCATGCTCAAGAGAGCGTTTTTTCCTTCTAAGGGCGATTAGTTCCTCGTTGAACCAGAAGTTGGATTTTTTGTTGAGGCGCCTTAGTTTGGAGGTTACAGGTGCTATGGTGTTAATCGCTGTGGGGAGGCATTTATGGTAGTACTCAGCGAGAGTAGTTGGGTCATTGCTGAGGATTGAGTGGGTATCTAGCAATTTGTTCAAGGTGGGGTCGAAGTTCTCAGCTGTGAGCTTTTTGGAGTTTCTACTATCGATGATATCCATAGGTATGTTCTTGGGTGTTCAAGGGTCGTCACTAGTGATAGTAAATTCTATACAGAAGTGGTCTGTCCAATTCAGTGCGGTAATCGGGCCTAAGGTGATGTTGGTGTTGAGGGTGAGGATCCAATCAAGGGTTCTGCCCTTGGTATGGGTGGGGACATTGACATGTTGGCGGAAGTTCATGTCATTTAGTGCCAGGATGAGGGCGGTTGCTTTGGTGTCTTGGTTGTCATTAAAACCTAGATTCAAGTCACCAATGATGATACATTTCGTTTTGGGTTTGAGGAGGGGCGCCAGTATTAGTGGGATGTCTGTTTCTGGGTGGCTGTTTGTGCTAGGGGCTCTATAGATGACCACTATGTTAATTGTGGTGTTTTCATTCAATGAGAGTTTGGCGAGTAGTAGTTCGTACCCTGAGATTATTTCAATGGAACTTGATCTAAGTTTGATAGTGTTTTTTGCAATGATGGCCACGCCACCTCCTGGAGTGGTGGTTCTATCAGATCTGAGAATGGTGTAGTCTGGTGGAATAGCTAATGCTAGCAGAGGGCCTGATGCTTGGTGTAGCCAAGTTTCTGTGATTACTAACATGTCAAGGTCAAGTTCGATGATGAGGTCATGAATATCAATGGCGTGGGCTCCAAGGGAGCGGGCATTGATGAGAGCATTTTTGAGACTAATGGGAGGGGTGGGCTCCTTAGTGGGAGTATTTATGTTTGGTGGGCCACTTAGTGGGGTAGTTTTAGTTGCTCTAGGCTGGGTGTGTTTGTCGTTTGTTGTGTGGGCCGTGGGTTTGGGTGATCTGGGAGGCTGGGTCATGGTAGTAGGGTTGCGGTGTGGTGGCCTTGTGCGAGCTCTTAAACGGGGTATTCTCTCGTCTCCTAGGATAGGGTGTGTTTTACCATTGCTTGAGGGGTTGAGGTGTGCATGTGGATCATCAGTGATGGTCGAGGAGGGATGGTGTTCCTTACTGGTTGCGTGGGAGTCCTTGAGCCTGGAAAAGAGAATGGAGGAGGATGGGAAGGGAGGTGTGGTAGGGAGGAAGGGGGAAGGACAGGGGATGGGATGGTGTCTTGGGCAAGCTAGTTTGGTGAGGCCATTACTGAGGGCGAGGAAGTGAGTGCCAGTGCACGGGGTGTCTGCTCGGACAAGGCAGAAGGGGAACATAATGCGCAATATCCAACTTAACATAGCTAGGGATATAGGGGGTGGTGTAAAGTGAGGCTCGGCTCGCTTTATAGCACCAATTGGGCTAGATACAGTAGTCAGCAGTGAAATACTGTTAGGCTAATAGCAAGAATCCTAGGAGGGCCTGTGGGCGGTCAGGAGCGACCATAAGGCACAACACAATATCACAGTGATCTCTAAGCGACCATAGGGCACAACACAATATCGCAGTGATCTCTAAGCGACCATAAGGCACAACACAATATCACAGTGATCTCTAAGCGACCATAGGGCACAACACAATATCGCAGTGATCTCTAAGCGACCATAAGGCACAACACAATATCACAGTGATCTCTAAGCGACCATAAGGCACAGCACAATATCACAGTGGTCTCTGAGCGACCATAAGGCACAGCACAATATCACAGTGGTCTCTGAGCGACCATGAGGCACAGCACAAAATCACTGTGGACACTGAGCGACCATAAGGCACAGAGATGAGTTGAAACTGAGATTTATTGTTTATTTGTTTTATTATTTGCAAGCCTCCCCTCGGTTAACAGTGCGCAGCATTTACATGAGATTGCGAAACTTAGTTACAGCAACAAAAATATATACATACACATATTCACAAGGTCAGCGATATGAGGTGAATAGAGAGAGAAGTCAAAGATGACACCCATGTTGTTCGCCACCCAGGATGGTGAATGGAGGGTTTAGGGTTAGCATACTTTGTATGCACACTGTATAATAACATTATTTACAAAAAGACAATCAGATTACAATGATTTATTTAAACCAGGATTTGAACTTCTCAACGAGCTCTGCTTTGGGTGGACATGGCACAGTGGCAATGTTTGGTGGCAATGCATCAGTGCTCTGCACAGAAACCCTCAAAATTCCATATCTGTGCTTCTCTAGTACACTAACAATAAGTCCATTAACAAAGTTGAACTCCATTTCCTCATATACTGGTTTCACCCCCCATTTCTTACTTCTTTTTCCAAAGGTCGTAGTGTAACGAGGCATCCCTACATTTTCCGTAGTCCTAGACTGTTCACGGCCCACATTCTTGTTATGCGCCAAGACCACTAGTAGAGTCCTATGTTTCATGCCCTGTATGCCGAAATGCAATCACGTTGGCCTGCACTTTAGGCACATATTGTGGAACACCTCCAATTCTCCTGTGTGACAGAATTCTGTCAGTCCCCTCAAATCTCTTGATAGAGTTTTATCGAAAACAATCTTCTCAATGGCTTTGTGTGTAGGTGAAGATGCAATCAACCACTTCTTCTTCCGTGCCTCCTCTGTGGACAAAGGGCCATGTTCACATTGGTGGAAATGTTGGTTTTCTGTCCAGCGGTGAACGTTGGCACAGTGGTGCATCAGTGACCGCCATTTTTCAAGTAGGATTTCCACTGACCCTTCACAGGTTTTGGAGCTCCACCAAAGATGGTTGCTGATGGACTGGGACCACTGTGAAATACTTTCAAAACCTTTTTTTTTCCCTGCGGCCAAGCTTTTCTTATTGATTGATTTAGCAAGATGTCATATGTCAAATTGATGTTTAATATGTGGGAACTGTTCTCTCATTGTCTTGGCAATTGAAACGTGTCTGTCCGTGGCTAGGAGGGCGATGCGCATTCCCCTTGATTGTAGATATTGCAATGATTTTATAAATCCTAGTTTCTCCATGGCCACTGAGGATTTACATTGGGACACCTGCACGACCACCGAACTCACAATTTTCTTACTATCCATGTCCTGAAAGTGGTAGGTGCAGTACTTGGCAGAAAATCCAGGGCTGTCGCACTGTCCATTGCCGGCTAGCCTGAATCGTTTCCCTTCTAATGTACTTGCTAGAGACAATTGTTCAATTTTACAAGCATCACTAATGGCCGGAAACAGATAATCATGTTGGTATTTGTAGTACTGCGCTTTAGAAATGAAATGGAGTCCCACAAACTGAAAGAGACTGTAACTTTCTAAAACTGGACCCACTAAAAAGTAAGGCAGCTGCACACAGTAGATTGCCTGCTGGCAGCTTCCCCAGCATCGGTTCTGCAGACCATGAGAGCGCATGATTTAATCTACAGGCGGCATGTATTTTGACGTTACTGCCTTGTTTTTGACTAGTCACATGAATCAATGGCTCCCTACATACTTCCCCTCCAACTGAATGCCCACATTTCAGCATACTTATAATATCCATCAAACAACTGTCGAATACTATGTATTTGCCCTCTTTCATTAGACTGTCATCCGGCGTGAAAGTTGTTTCGGACTGTGCCGTTGAGGACATATCAAAAAACCTGAAAGAAATATCGCTGATATCAAGTTCTGATGCGTCGTTGGGTGCTGCTGCTGGTTCATTCTCTGTCATTTCAACATCTGTTACTTCAGCATTGATGGGAGAACACAACAATGTCGACAGCTTTTTGGGTGGCATTTTTTTGGCGGGTGTAGATTGTGTGAATTGATCTGCGACTACTTCAGAGCTATCTTCAGTACATTCAGTATCATCTTCTTTTGGTGGTGCGGTCGAACTGTAGCAATGGTCCAATAAAACTTTACTGGATTCTCCGGACACATTCAATTCATGTTCTGGCCATTGGACATGAGCATCTCGAGTCTCAACAGGCCGCGTCTGAATTAATAGTTCCTCCATAGTGTAAATGGTCTGGCAAGCAACATCTCTCATTTGCTTCACTGTCTGTGTATGTATAGTTCGTACACCCACGGGTAACTAGAGGACAGATTGGAAAAGGGATGTTCATTTTAAACACAATATAAAGTATAGTACAATTGACAGGAAAAAAACATAATATAGTCCCCAACACAAAACAATTCCTCAAATTATGAACTGTTTGTAACTAACCTTATTTTTGTTTCTTTTCTTTGCAACTTTCTTGACTCGAACTTCAACATCTGCACGCTGTTGCTCCGATTCGTTTCCGCATGTCTTCCCTTCCTCTTGCGCTGCAACGACTATATTTTCTGGATCCGCATAGACAGCACGGAATGACGCTCCATCGACTCCCTGAAACATAGTACTTTCATTACTATGTATCACAATATTGAAAACATAAAACACACGTGAGGACGAACACACAGGTACATCTCAATGAGATATGCGCTGCCCTGTAGTCAGCAGTATTTAAATGAATTGGAGTTAACCCTCTCCATTTAGCCAAATTTTGTGTCGGTTTCAGAGTATGACTTAATTTGTCCTCTCCCCATATTTGGACTATTGGTATTCACAGAGAGCAACTGAGTGAATTAAGATTTTTAACAATAATTTTAATTGTATCATTTATTTTGTTTGTTGTTTTTTCTTTTTAGAAATGTTGTTAGGTTCATCCCTATCCTGATGAAGACATAGATAACTATCCAAGTCGAAACTATGTACTAAGAAGCCTATTTGACTAAGAAGACTTATTTGTATTGGCATCATTAGTCTGGGCAGTAATAGTCGATCATTTTTGTCTGGAGTGAACCACTATTATTAAACATTGGAAGTGTTTTTTACATTCCCATTATACAGAAATTGTATTTGTTTACCTGATTGCTTTCCTTTGATCACATTAATTGTTTTTCTTGAAAGTGTAATTTTTATCTAAACAATGGAACAGAGTTGCATTTGCTTCACATTTCCCTAAAAAAATGTAAATGTACTATTTATAGAGTTGCATTAGTTGAATGAATGTATGAATGTCTGCTATATAGGATGTTTTTTATAAAAATGAACTAATTAAAGATTTTTTACAATTTATAACAAAATAAAATGAATATTTGATGTAACACCCTTTGCCTTGTTCCTCAGTTGCTCTCGTGTTTCCGGCACCACCACCTGTTTCATACATCTCAATAGCTAAACACGAATTAAACATTGTGTAGAACAATCAAACGATAAGTATTCGAGCTCTGATGATCTAGTTTGATGGAACTGTCAGTATCCATACCTCTGGCTCCGCATGGACTGCCATGAATGGTTGTATTGGAGAGGAGGCATCAGCAACTCCCTGAAACACAGTACTTGCATTAGTATGGTTTTCAATATTGGAAACATAACACACACTTGGGGTCGACGGCACAGGTACATATAAAGAGATAACCACAAATGATGCATTGTCTAAAAGAATCAAGGAATATCTAAATATGATCAGATTTCATCGACTTATTTCTCCGATTTCTTTACATCTGCATCACCTACAAGGGATGTTGTAATTGTAGAGGAAGCTCCGTCGTCTCCCTGAAACACAGTACTTGTGTTAATAGGGAAGAAAGTATAGCAAATGGAATCACGTTATATGAAGACGCTCGATGGAGCTGTCAGAATCCATACCTCGTGCTGCCGAAGAATATGTAGGGATGTTGTAAATGTAGTGCACACTTCCAAAAGCTGTTGCGCCGATTCGTATACGCAAGGTCCTGCTTCCACTTCCCCTGGAATTACTTGAATGTCAGGCTCCGCATCAAGTGCAGGGGTTGACGCTCCATCAACTGCCTGAAACATAGTACTTGCATTAGTAAGGATTACAATATTGAAAACATAATACACACTTGGGGTCGACCGCACAGGTACATATCAATGGCTAACCACGAATGAAACATTGTGTAGAACAATAAAACAACAAGTATTCCAGCTCTGATGATCTAGTTCGATGGAGCTGTCAGTATCCATACCTCGTGCTGCTGAAGAACATCTAGGGATGTTGTCAATGTGGTGGACGCTTCAGCATCTCCCTGAAAGACAGTACTTGCATTACTATGGATAACACTAATTATAACTGAAAACAAACACCAGTGGACGATAACTAAGGTGTATATCAATTGAAAAGCACTAACCAAACATTCGGTAAAATAATTACATGATACAATAAAAATATTACTTGACATGCATAAAACAAGTCTGTAGCGGAATACCCAAGTAAGATTACCTGATACGCGCTAGAAGTGGTTGATAACTGCGAGCACGTCACGGATGTAGAATGTTCTTGCTTCAGATTCAAGGGATAGTCAAGCAGTTGTAAAGGTAAATTATTGATTGATAATGAAATGCCAATATTAGAAATTGCCATGTAAGGAGACAGAATACTTGAGAGTAATGCTATTGAAAATGCGCAATATAGCACAGTTCCCTGTGCCCATATATAGATTTCGTTTGTGTGTTATGAAATCGAAAAAGAATATATTGATAAATGTCATTATTCAAAAAGCTATACACTCATATCAATGTCAAAAGTATTACAAGGGACACAAGACCTAAAATATCAATGAATCCATTTGGCTACCTACACACTACCGCAAGGCCTTAAAGCTAAATCCAGACACTTGACTCACCAGTATCGGAATGTGGAGTAATAGAGTGGGAATAGCATTCGCGAGGAATTTTTGTGTCGTTCGCCGTTTATTCTTCTTTGTTACCCAAGACATGTTCGAGGAAAAGTGCTGGCTGCAGATGCGGTATCGATCACCCCTCTTGTCCTCTAAGACTTGTTGGACTCTACTTTCCAGCTCATCCAGTGCATATCCGCAATGTCTGACCCATTCTCTTGTTCGATCAACAGTTTTCGGGAATACATGCATTGTAGTGCCTTCAGATTTAGCATGGGTCTTCGAAGGGCAACCGCTAATCAAACAGGCAGGCATTGTCGAAAATTCTGAAAAGTAAATATCGACATTATTATACAATCTTGATGAATAAAAATGTGATACAAAAATAAATGAACTATACAATCTTCAATGCAAGGTTTGTTTTGGTTGCAGGAACTATACCAGTTCATCATGTGCGGCTTAGTATTTGCATAAATTGCAGAAATTTATAAATGATGTGACTAAACTCTGAACATGTGACTCGTCCCTTGGATGTTCTGTCTTCCACGAGAAGGAAGCATGCTTACATTATAGACTGGACCCCCGAAGGATGCAATTCGATGACAATTGACACAGGTGAAAATAAATAGATCTATTGATAGCATAACAATGGAAACTCAAGTCAATATCAATGAGACCAATGAACATAGCACTATTGAGTAGTCTACTCGCAAATAGATAGAAATTTAAAAATCAACTAAATATGACTAGGATACATGGCCTTTCCTTGACCAACAGTTGGATTCAGCAAGCAGAGCAGTATGTTGCAGGGGAAAAGGTAGATGGCCACAGGTAGCACACTGACGAGTTTGCTCGAAGCGGTCACAGAAGTTCACGGATAGCACGACGATGAGCAGATTAGCATAGATCTCAGTGGTTCTCAGGTAGCACGTTCAGGAGTTGACTTGCAAAGCACAAAGATGTTCTCATGAGACATATCAAGTGGTTTATAAAGTATTACAAACAGGGGTGTGTTTGTGAATGAATGACGTGTGTATGTCGTGGTATTATGTGGTTTGCCGGGGGCCGGCCAGCGTGAGGGGGGGGGGCCTGGCCGGACACACAGAGTCTGAGGAGGCCATGTGAGCGATGGACCCTTGGCGTGGGACACCTTTTGAGGTGTACATGCTGTTTGGCACCTTGGCCGTTCGCGCCCCTGACAGCCCCCCATGGCAGCGCGCATCCACTGGCGCGAACCGCCTTTGATAGAGGGGGGTGGGATGGATGGGCCTGGGGCGTGCAGATAAGGCACAGGAAGACTGCTGAATGGAGACACACGTATGTGGATTGCAGGGGGGTGACCTGCTTCAAGGGAGAGCCCTGCCTGGAGACACGGAGTCTGAGGAGGCCATGTGAGCGATGGGCCCTTGGCGTGGGATACCTTTTGAAGTGTACATGCTGTTTGGCACCTTGGCCGTTCGCGCCCCTGACAGCCCCCCATGGCAGCACGCATCCACTGGCGCGAACCGCCTTTGATAGAGGGGGGTGGGATGGATGGGCAAGGGGCGTGCAGATAAGGCACAGGAAGACTGCTGAATGGAGACACACTTATGTGGATTGCAGGGGGGCGGCCTGCTTCAAGGGGAGCCCTGCCTGGAGACACAGAGTCTGAGGAGGCCATGTGAGCGATGGGCCCTTGGCGTGGGATACCTTTTGAAGTGTACATGCTGTTTGGCACCTTGGCCGTTCGCGCCCCTGACAGCCCCCCATGGCAGCGCACATCCACTGGACTTGCTGTTATGGACTTTTGTTTTTGTTAAACTAACCTCTTTTTTATACTTTATATAGTTATACTTCGCCTTTAATAGGGGAGAGGGGTGGATGGATGGATGCGCCGGTGGGCGTGCAGACAAGGCACAGGAAGATCGCAAATATATGTGGTGTTTTATTTTGTTTCTTTTTTTGATGGCACAAAAATACAAAACTTTACACATTGTACAGGTCAGGTTGCAGCACAGCGAGGGAAAATCCCCTGTACTGAACGCTGTCACTCGGGAAAGTTTCTCTTATGGCATGAACGGCACAGGCGGGTATTACTCTTCGAACGCGGTGTCCAAGCCTCCCGTGAAGCCACCATGTAAAGGAACGATAGGCCACCAGCCGGTACCACCTGTGAAAAATAATGATACAAACTGTTTTTAAATGACCAAGATAAGTTGATTAAACGTTTGTTGTCAATGACAATTCTTGTAACTAATGGCATTCTGCTCGGACAAATGCTATCTAGACACTGCACACTATTGAACGACTTTCATGCGTTACAATGATATGTAGATGTAATTTTGGATATAGGAGACGACCATGAAATAGTAGTGGCATCACAAGCAGATTATACTTACTTGTTACTCAGATTACGAGGACGAACAGTTGCGCGAAGTTCGTGCATAAGCACCATCATTATCCTCAACACGGACCGTGTGAGGCAGGCTGCCCTGAAGTCTGGCAGCTCGTTGATGCATTGCGGTCATGGCTCACCTTCCGAGATGTAGGCCACGCATCCCGAGTTTTCGCAGCAGCAGCAGTTCTCCTCCTCGGTTGGCATTAGCTTGCACCGATTGCATGTGCACCAGGTGGAAACACCGTCCATGCAAATAGGTCCAGTGTCTTCATCCGTTGATTCGTCCTGCCAACTGCCGTCCAAAGCCCCATCGTTTTCGCATGTTTCCCTTTCCAGTAGTTCCTCCTCGGTATACTCGGGATCGTACATGTAGGGCATTATTGTAGCCATTATGTGGTAAACAAACTAAAATAATTTATAGCGATGGTACAGGTGTTCACACGGGCTACAAGTGGCAAAGGTAGCTGACCAGAGCACAGAAACGAGTCACAGAATACTCAAAGTAACAGAGAGAGAGGAATGAATCGAAAATCTGCTGCTGTGTGTTGTGAAACAGTCTGTTTATACTTATTGAGGGAAGAGGCGTCTTGCCATTTCCATGGCGACACGTCATTAGCTGAAGCGCAGCGATTGTTGACACAAGACGTGCTTTGGCGTTGTGAAATGGGCGGTACGCGTCTGCTGATGACAGGCTCAGAGGCGGGGGATATGATTTAGTGCCGCAAAAGCAGGTTAGCCAGGGCGATGGGGCAAGTGATAGGATTATCACAAAATGGCAGCGCCCTGGTGCCTGTTTTCACGTGCGTTTAATGGACGAAAACTTGGGTAAGGTCCATAGGAAATATTTCTAAAATCGAGCGACTTAGGCTTAAAAACACATGGCCAACCCGTAGGGACAATAAAAAATGTTGACCGAACCTTTCCTTTAATGGCACACCTCAAGGGAAATCAAGAAAAACAACAGAAAAAAACAACCAGGAAAGAGCAAAATAAAACATGCTATGCCAACATCTGGCCAGGGGGTGTAATGAAAAAAATAAATAAAAAGAAGAATTAAAATGTCCATCTTGGACCAGGGGGCGGGCGGGGAGCAGGGTGCACGTCAACTCCCACATGGGTGCATGTTGAAAAAAAAAAACCTCCATGGCTTCATGGACCACATGGCTATCTTGTATTGGGAGGCATGTCTCTGCTGTGGCCAACTTCCTGGGTAGAATCAGAAGGTGGTCGTGGTAAGGGAGGTTAACCACATAGTGGCCTGGCCTAATCCTCAATGGTAGCAGCCAGGCGGGACCCAGGTGAGTGCATCTGCAACATATTGCCTCAGAGGTCCTCATGCAATAACTCACGGGATGCACGTATTTCCTCCGAGATGGTCTCCCTCAATAGTTGCATCTCCTGTTGGTACTGTGTCCTGCGGGCTGCCTCTTGCACTTCGATTAAAGCTCTGAGGGCCAACAACTCTCGCCTCAGGGCTTCTCTGTGGGCCACACCCTCTGCATGCAGGGATGCCTGCAGAGCCGTCAGATCGGCCTGTCCGCTCCTGCTGTTGGCCTCCATGTGCAGCCTGTTTGAGTGGCATGTGGACCGCAATGCCTGCAGCTGGTGCTATACCTGTGTTTCTGGTGGGATCATGGAATTGGCCACCTTATCCATGCCCTCAGCCAACATCTCATAGGCAGCACCCTGTTGTCGTGCAACAGTATACATGGACTGCTCCCACACTGTCTCCCCAGCCGGCACACGTCGACCATGTATGCTGGCCCTACGTCTGCCTGACCGAAGGGAGCATGGCCCTTGATGTGATGCCACTATCTGTGGCAGCAGAACTGCATCCCTCCCTCAGCTATCTGGCCCAGGACCAGGAACCAATGGTGTGGAGCGTGGCCTTGCAGGCGTAACCACCACAGACGGATGTGACAACACTGACTGGCCCTGTGAGGGGACCTGACCCCTTGCAGACATATGGGCTACAACAGCTCCAACACTTGATGCACTCACCTCTGACAGCATAGAGGAATGGACATCCGGTTCACCACCAGAGCTACTGGTTTCATCGGAGTCGGTTTCATTCTGAGCAATACCCCGGATGGACTGTAGCACCAGTGGATTTTCATGGACAGCCACACCGCATCCTCCACTTGTGGTCTGTTCCGGCTCAGGCTCCCGTTCCTCCTTTACCTCCTCCCCTGCATCTAGTGCCTCATCACCTGCACATGGACATCTAAAGACATGAAGAATAATGTTAATTGCATCGACAACATACATTGTTATCACAATGCTGTCCTGCAACACATTGCCATGCATGATACCATGCCATAATTTGCATCCAATCACTATGCACAAAAAGCTCTGAGATCATGGCGTATGCAGACTTGCCACTACATCCCATGTCCCTGACCATGTAAGCAGTGGACACATTGCCAACAGACATGTATCTGTGGAAGCACATTCTGTCCCATGGCACAGCAAACAGTAGACTAAAACATGCTAATTGTGACTCATCAAGTGGATATGCAACATGTTATTACAGTACATGTGCACACATAATCACAGCCAAGTCCAATACAATTACATCAAACACCAGTGTACCATTGGCACACGGAGTGCACACAATGTGGAAATGCCCTGAGTGTGGAGTCCCAGGTGTGTGATGTGGAGAGAGTAATGACATGCGCTGGGAGATGGGAAGAGGGGACAGTGACACACAAAAGGGACAGGGCCATGGACCCATGGAGTGTGTTGAGTGTGAGAGGTTAACAGGGATGACTCCTGACAAATATTTGACAAGGGAGTCAGTGCCATAGCTGCTGCAGGGATGTGCACAGTGTAGTAAAATGCAATGTCACTCATGGCACAATGTCATGCCCGCTTCCAGTGTTCATGGAAGGTATCGGTGGCATGAAACCACCTACGGACATGTGTGGATGGACTTTCTACAACATGCAGTGCATGATGTGTAGCACAACCTCTTGTCTGGCATAGCTGAGTCACTAACATCACTGATGCAAATAACCAGATGCCATGTTGTGTTGGCATGCCGGAAATGTCTTTTTGTATCTGACGGTTAGTGATGACTACTGTCCCAAAGCCATGTTCAATGGATGTGCAGCACATGGGTTGTATGCACTCTGCAGTACACTGAGCATGAGTCAGCACACCATGATATGGTTCACCCATGGCAGTCATACAAATACAGGCAGAAGTGCAACACAATCATACACATTTTTTTAATCTACATACACATGTTCAGGATGCACACGCTTGATAACTCTCTGGGCGTGTCCTCGTAATTTGGCAGGCCTCCCATGCCCTGCACCTGATCCACGTGAATTAACGTTCTCATGGCCTCTTCATGTGGTGTGAGCTCCTGCTCCTGTGGTGACCCCCCTCCAGTTGCCAGAACAGAGGCGAGGTTGGAACCCAGCTTGCGTTTGGTGCGACAGTGGAGGTCATTCCACTGCTTCATGACCTGACTAGCTGTGCGCCTCTCATTCCCCAAGGGGTTTATGTCATCCGTGACTCACTGCCAGAGGACCATACGCTGAGCAGGCGTATGTGTGCTCCCTGGCTGTGTGCACATGTCACAGTGGTGTTCGCGCACATAGTCCACGAGGATCGGGAGTTCTTAATCATTGAAGCTCCTCTTCCTCGACGTGGCGGTGTCCTGTGCCGTGCATTGGAATTGAGCCTCTTCCTGTTCTGCACCCTTTGGCTTCTTGGCATATGGTGCAGACCCTGTGTGGCTGGGACCACTCAGGGCACCAGATGCTGGACCACTAGTGGCCTGGGTCATGGCATCACCCACTGATGCTGGGACAATAGCTGCCCCTGCAGGTCCCTGAACCTGGGTGCTGGGGCCAGGACCTTTACGTGGACGTCCCTTCCCCTTTGACGCACGGACATCAGCTGCCTCTGTGTGTCTGTGTACCTGGGGTGGAGGACAAGAGCTACTGCTGTAGCTCCCTGACCCTGGGTGTTGGGGACATCAGCTGCCCCTGCAGGTCCCTGAACCTGGGTGCTGGGGCCAGGACCTTTATGTGGACGTCCCTTCCTCTTTGACGCACAGACATCAGCTGCCCCTGCATGTCTGTGTACCTGGGCGGGGGACAACAGCAGCTGCCCCTGCAGGTCCCTGACCCTGGGTGATGGGGACAGCAGCTGCATCTGCAGCTACCTGACCCTGTTTGGGGGGGGCACAGCTCTGACTGCACGTCCCCTGCCCCTGGAGGTGGGGGCACCAGCTACTGCTGTATGTCCCAGACCCCGGCCACCTCTGCCACCTTTCCCTCTTGGGGCCTTCTCACTCATGGTACAGATGGACTTGTACAATTGAAGGCACACCAAGCAATTGTCCTGTTCAATCGGAGTGAGGGGGCAGTGTACGTGATGTAAAACGTACTAGTGTGGTCCAGCAAGGCTCAATATTACCCCTGGTGAAAAAATAAACAGGACGCGTAACACACAGGCACCCCAAAAATCAAAAATGCATGTACACGCCACCTTGTTAGCTCCTGTAAAAAGAAAAAGCATTACGCAGTACGCTGTGGCACCCAGCAACACAGAAAATGCGCACGCGAAGACCAGGAAAGCTACTGTAATGGTAATAATGGAGGTACGCGATACACAGGGGACCACAGAGTATGAATAATGCATACGCCACTCACCATTAGCCTCTGAAAAAAGAAAGGTACACGCGCGTGTGCACGGGGGCAAGTCCACCACCAAAATAAGATGTTTGCACTGTCACAGTAGTGAACAAATTGCGAGACACTCCAAAAATCTCTGTAATGCACTCATCGGTCCACTCCACATCGCACGTACGGTCTGATTTTCTTCTATGCACTTCTTTATCCCAATTCTGAACGACAACGCCCAGCGTGTGTCAAGTAAGTTACGCACTGAGGGCCTTTCTCTGATTTCACGTGTCCAGCCATTGCCAGTGCTCCTGTCCTTGGACCTGTGACCACCTCAGCTGATTCAGAAGACTCCCAACATGCTAGAACATCACTACCGCTCCACAGACCAGCCCCGGGACCACCTTGCCCACCCACACCTGCCTCAGGGTTTGCCATGTCTCAAGCAACATCATCTGAGTTAAGTGGCAACCCCATGGCAGCGAGGCAGAGGACTGTCAACTTCACTGCCAAGGAAGTTGACATCCTGGTGGAGCAGGTCCTGGGGCATTATGATGCCCTCTTCAATGCCCCAACGCAAGCCGGCAAGGAAGGACGTAAACTGATCTGGGACGGGATCGTGTACGCCATCAACACGGAGGGAGTGGCATCCCGTGACTTCAGACACGTGCACAAGCGCTAAGAGGACCTAAATTCCAGGACCCACATCAAGGCCCTGCACTTCCGACAGGCCAGTGCCGACAGAGAGGGGCGCAGGTACCGGATCAACAATACCGACATGCGGATCCTGGAGAAGTTCTACTCGGCGCTGCACACCCAGGTCAGCAATTTGCAGCAACGTCTGGAGTCGTCCAGGGGGGTGTCCATGTGTTGCTGGGCTCCACAGTGCATGTTCATGTATGTTGGGAGTGTGCACCTTGGGCTTACAGCAAGTGTGCCTCTTGTATGGACATCTGCGTGCATGACCCAGACAGTGCTCTACATGTGTGCAGTGAACCATGTGTAATTTAAATGGTATTACATTTGGATTGTGTGTTGTACTGCAGCATTTCACAACGGGCACATACTTTGTTATATGTGTCTGAGACGTGCCCGTGTGACAAGTGTTAATGATGAGGTGGTGTTTGCAACCTCATGTGCAAGCATGGTGTTCATGTGTATGTGTCAAAGATGTGGCTGTGTGACTGGCCATCACTCATGGATGGATGAAACAGGTGCATTTCAATGTGTGACATAGTCATGTGGCGGGATTGCAGTTGATGTGTGTGCATGACATGTGTATGAGCACATGATGTATGTGTGTGTAGCATGCGTGATTGATAGGTTGTGACAGTGCCATGTCCCCGGATGTGATTGTCTGTTACGATGGACAGACATGTATGTGCATGTATGTACATTGCATGTGCATGTGTGTTGTGGAGGGGGATGATGGTTGTACCCTTTACCAGTGTACTCCATGTGAATGTTTTTGTTGCCATGCACACATTGGTGCAGTACCCTGATGTTTGTGTTCTATGTCTCCTTATCCGCAGTTGCATTGGAAGAAGAGGGCAAAGACAGTGCTGTGGAGCAGGCAGCAGGGATGCCTCCACCAGGCAGAGACGCAAGGCCCAGCCACGCTCCCTGGACACAACATCATCGGGGAGCAAGGAGGCTGGTGCCACATCTGGACCATCGGCCAAAGCTGTTGAGGGGAAGTCCAAGAGGCCAAAGGTGGACATGGACTCCTCGGCAGCAGGGGGGACAGGTGAGCCAACACAGGGTCCATCCAGTGCGGAAGACGCTCAGGAGTCGTCCAGGATGGAGGGCTTAGAGGGAGAGGAGGCAGTTGTAGTAACCCAGCCCATGCGGTCAGGCGGGGTGGTGAGGTGGGTGTGACTACTGTAGTCCTGCCCCTGGAGCATGAGGCTGTGCAGGTCACCTGTTACGTTCACCTGGTTCCCACAGGGGCGTCGATCGGACCCGGACAGCTGCGGTCTCCACCAACGTGAAGCGTAGTGCAGAGATGACAGTCTGGACTGGCCCGCCTAATCTCGTCTGCTTGACCCGTAGAAGTATTCTCCTGCAAGTGGAGAAAGGGATTTAGTCCCGTGGATTTTAGTGATGGTCCCTCCCCACTGTTCTCGTTCTCCCCACTAGTCACCTCCGATATTCCCAATTAGTATCCTCACCTTATGTTTTTAAATGATGAGCTCTCCATCCTGCGTGGCATGCAGGGGCGCATAGATACCAGTTACTTCACTGGTTTGGGGTACTGGTTTGGGGTACTGGAAGAGTTCCGGAGGAATATTGACTCCGGGGTTTATAAAGTTCAAAGAGTTCAATATGTCCGATGTTCACTCTTGCATCCCCTTGTTGAATTGCAGCTAAAAAATATTGTCTGGAGGCTGCTAATGGCGTTCAGGTAAGAGTCTGTATTTCCCAACACTGTCCAGTAAAAGTTGCGTGATTTTAACTTGTTGTTTTCTCTCCCTTTATAGATGCGGCATAAGAAGATGTGGCGTATTGAAGGGTAGTGCCTCCGGTGGTAAATCAGGTAAGCCTGGTGGTAAAAGGGGTTGTATTTGTCGGCTCTCTAGGCTCACCTTGTTATTCCTTTGTTTTCCCCCAGGTATTGGAGTTCGCCGAAGAAAATGATGGAGGCAGCGCCGAGTCGAAAGATGCTGTGGACTGGTGAGTATGGCGCAGCGCTCCAGCTGGCGATGCGACGTGTGCTGAAGTAATGTCCTTTCAGGCTCGGAGTCGTGCAAGATCCAGAATCAGGTAAGGAATTAAAATAATGTCCGTGATCTAACCTTTTCTCCTTCTTTCCCCTTTTTCTAGGAGCTCCGGATTCGAGGCGGGCGTGGCAGAAGACTGGATGCTGGCTTGCAGGCACGGTGAGCGTTACGCTGCAGAATGCAGAATAACGCAAAGCGTGTGTTGCTGATCGGGCGTGGTTTAAATAGCCTCAAAAGTAGTCCCAGGTAAGAAGTCCCTAGAACCACACCCGAGTAAAAAATAGTCCCTGTAGTAAAATAGTCCCCTCCAGGCTTCACGTTGGCCTGGATTCATTTGCAGCATGGTCTGCCTGAGGTAAGTAATGACTATGAGCCTGGCGCCTTAGGCACCAGGACTGATTTCTATTATGAGCCTGGCGCCTAAGGCGCCAGGACTGAACCCAGATAGCCCCTAGCCGGGGCTGCTGAGGTTTTAATAAATGTCTGGATGCCTGCTTCCGGGGCTGATGGGCTTGGTCCAGATGCCCGGGGGTAGGCATCATGACATCACCCT